>NC_086330.1:1422500-1768485 GCF_032445375.1 Bacillus rossius redtenbacheri | reverse complement strand
CTGATCCCCACTAGCCCTCCCTCTTTGCCACGCTCTGATCCCCACTTGCCCTCCCTCTCTGCCTCGCTCTGATCCCCACTTGCCCTCCCTCTGCCTCGCACTGATCCCCACTAGCCCTCCCTCTCTGCCTCGCTTTGATCCCCAGTTGCCCTCCCTCTCTGCCTCGCTCTGATCCCCACTTGCCCTCCCTCTCTGCCTCGCTCTGATCCCCACTTGCCCTCCTTCTCGGCCTTGCTCTGATCCCCACTTGCCCTCCCTCTCTGCCTCACTCTGATCCCCACTTGCCCTCCCTCTCTGCCTCGCTCTGATCCCCACTTTCCCTCCCTCTCTGCCTCGCTCTGATCCCCACTTGCCCTCCCTCTCTGCCTCGCTCTGATCCCCACTTGCCCTCCCTCTCAGCCTCGCTCTGATCCCCACTTGCCCTCCCTCTCTGCCTCGCTCTGATCCCCACTTGCCCTCCCTCTCTGCCTCGCTCTGATCCCCACTTGCCCTCCCTCTCTGCCACGCTCTGATCCCCACTTGCCCTCCCTCTCTGCCTCGCTCTGATCCCCACTTGCCCTCCCTCTCTGCCTCGCTCTGAACCCCACTAGCCCTCCCTCTATGCCTCGCTCTGAACCCCACTAGCCCTCCCTCTCTGCCTCGCTCTGATCCCCACTTGAACTCCCTCTCTGCCTCGCTCTGATCCCCACTTGCCCTCCTTCTCTGCCTCGCTCTGATCCCCACTTGCCCTCCCTCTCTGCCTCGCTCTGATCTCCACATGCCCTCCATCTCTGCCTCGCTCTGATCCCCACTTGCCCTCCCTCTTTGCCTCGCTCTGATCCCCACTTGCCCTCCCTCTCTGCCTCGCTCTGATCCCCACTTGCCCTCCCTCTCTGCCTCACTCTGATCCCCACTTGCCCTCCCTCTCTGCCTCGCTCTGATCCCCACTTGCCCTCCCTCTCTGCCTTGCTCTGATCCCCACTTGCCCTCCCTCTCTGCCTCGCTCTGAACCCCACTAGCCCTACCTCTCTGCCTCGCTCTGATCCCCACTTGCCCTCCCTCTCTGCCTCGCTCTGATCCCCACATGCCCTCCTTCTCGGCCTCGCTCTGATCCCCACTTGCCCTCCCTCTCTGCCTCGCTCTGATCCCCACTTGCCCTCCCTCTCTGCCTCGCTCTGATCCCCACTTGCCCTCCCTCTCTGCCTCGCTCTGATCCCCACTTGCCCTCCCTCTCTGCCTCGCTCTGATCCCCACTTGCCCTCCCTCTCTGCCACGCTCTGATCCCCACTTGCCCTCCCTCTCTGCCTCGCTCTGATCCCCACTTTCCCTCCTTCTCGGCCTCGCTCTGATCCCCACTTGCCCTCCCTCTCTGCCTCGCTCTGATCCCCACTTGCCCTCCCTCTCTGCCTCGCTCTGATCCCCACTTGCCCTCCCTCTCTGCCTCGCTCTGATCCCCACTTGCCCTCCTTCTCGGCCTCGCACTGATCCCCACTTGCCCTCCCTCTCTGCCTCGCTCTGATCCCGACATTCCCTCACTCTCTGCCTCGTTCTGATCCCCACTTGCCCTCCCTCTCTGCCTCGCTCTGATCCCCACTTGCCCTCCCTCTCTGCCTCGCTCTGATCCCCACTTGCCCTCCCTCTCTGCCTCGCTCCGATCTTCACTTGCCCTCCCTCTCTGTCTCGCTCTGGAAACACTTGCCCTCCCTCTCTGCCTCGCTCTGATCCCCACTTGCCCTCCCTCTCTGCCTCGCACTGATCCCCACTTGCCCTCCCTCTCTGCCTCGCTCTGATCCCCACTTGCCCTCCCTCTCTGCCACGCTCTGATCCCCACTTGCCCTCCCTCTCTGCCTCGCTCTGATCCCCACTTGCCCTCCCTCTGCCTCGCACTGATCCCCACTATCCCTCCCTCTCTGCCTCGCTCTGATCCCCACTTGCCCTCCCTCTCTGCCTCGCTCTGATCCCCACTTGCCCTCCTTCTCTGCCTCGCTCTGATCCCCACTTGCCCTCCTTCTCGGCCTCGCTCTGATCCCCACTTGCCCTCCCTCTCTGCCTCGCTCTGATCCCCACTTGCCCTCCCTCTCTGCCTCGCTCTGATCCCCACTTGCCCTCCCTCTCAGCCTCGCTCTGATCCCCACTTGCCCTCCCTCTCTGCCTCGCTTTGATCCCCACTTGCCCTCCCTCTCTGCCTCGCTCTGATCCCCACTTGCCCTCCCTCTCTGCCTCGCTCTGATCCCCACTTGCCCTCCCTCTCTGCCTCGCTCTGATCCCCACTTGCCCTCCCTCTCTGCCTCGCTCTGAACCCCACTAGCCCTCCCTCTCTGCCTCACCCTGATCCCCACTTGCCCTCCCTCTCTGCCTCGCTCTGATCCCCACTTGCCCTCTCTCTCTGCCTCGCTCTGATCCCCACTTGCCCTCCCTCTCTGCCTCGCTCTGATCCCCACAAGCCCTCCCTCTCTGCCACGCTCTGATCCCCACTTGCCCTCCTTCTCGGCCTCGCTCTGATCCCCACTTGCCCTCCCTCTCTGCCTCGCTCTGATCCCCACTTGCCCTCCCTCTCTGCCTCGCTCTGATCCCCACTTGCCATCCCTCACTGCCTCGCTCTGATCCCCACTTGCCCTCCCTCTCTGCCTCGCTCTGATCCCCACTTGCCCTCCCTCTCAGCCTTGCTCTGATCCCCACTTGCCCTCCCTCTCTGCCTCGCTCTGATCCCCACTTGCCCTCCCTCTCTGCCTCGCTCTGATCCCCACTTGCCCTCCCTCTCTGCCTCGCTCTGATCCCCACTTGCCCTCCCTCTCTGCCTCGCTCTGATCCCCGCTTGCCCTCCCTCTCTGCCTCGCTCTGAACCCCACTAGCCCTCCCTCTCTGCCTCGCTCTGAACCCCACTTGCCCTCCCTCTCTGCCTCGCTCTGATCCCCACTTGCCCTCCCTCTCTGCCTCGCTCTGAACCCCACTAGCCCTCCCTCTCTGCCTCGCTCTGATCCCGACATGCCCTCCCTCTCTGCATCGCTCTGATCCCGAGATTTCCTCCCTCTCTGCCTAGCTCTGATCCCCACTTGCCCTCCCTCTCTGCCTCGCTCTGATCCCCACTTGCCCTCCCTCTCTGCCTCGCTCTGATCCCCACTTGCCCTCCCTCTCTGCCTCGCTCTGAACCCCACTAGCCCTCCCTCTCTGGCTCGCTCTGATCCCGACATGCCCTCCCTCTCTGCCTCGCTCTGATCCCGAGATTTCCTCCCTCTCTGCCTAGCTCTGATCCCCACTTGCCCTCCCTCTCTGCCTCGCTCTGATCCCCACTTGCCCTCCCTCTCTGCCTCGCTCTGATCCCCACTTGCCCTCCCTCTCTGCCTCGCTCTGATCCCCATTTGGCCTCCCTCTCTGCCTCGCTCTGATCACCACTTGACCTCCCTCTCTGCCTCGCTCTGATCCCCACTTGCCCTACCTCTCTGCCTCGCTCTGATCCCCACTTGCCCTCCCTCTCTGCCTCGCTCTGATCCCCACTTGCCCTCGCTATCTGCCTCGCTCTGATCCCCACTAGCCCTCCCTCTCTGCCTCGCTCTGATCCCCACTTGCCCTCCCTCTCTGCCTGGCTCTGATCCCCACTTGCCCACCCTCTCTGCCTCACTCTGATCCCCACTTGCCCTCCCTCTCTGCCTCGCTCTGATCCCCACTTGCCCTCCCTCTCTGCCTCGCTCTGATCCCCACTTGCCCTCCCTCTCTGCCTCGGTCTGATCCCCACTAGCCCTCCCTCTTTGCCACGCTCTGATCCCCACTTGCCCTCCCTCTCTGCCTCGCTCTGATCCCCACTTGCCCTCCCTCTGCCTCGCACTGATCCCCACTAGCCCTCCCTCTCTGCCTCGCTTTGATCCCCAGTTGCCCTCCCTCTCTGCCTCGCTCTGATCCCCACTTGCCCTCCCTCTCTGCCTCGCTCTGATCCCCACTTGCCCTCCCTCTCTGCCTCGCTCCGATCTTCACTTGCCCTCCCTCTCTGTCTCGCTCTGGAAACACTTGCCCTCCCTCTCTGCCTCGCTCTGATCCCCACTTGCCCTCCCTCTCTGCCTCGCACTGATCCCCACTTGCCCTCCCTCTCTGCCTCGCTCTGATCCCCACTTGCCCTCCCTCTCTGCCTCGCTCTGATCCCCGCTTGCCCTCCCTCTCTGCCTCGCTCTGAACCCCACTAGCCCTCCCTCTCTGCCTCGCTCTGAACCCCACTTGCCCTCCCTCTCTGCCTCGCTCTGATCCCCACTTGCCCTCCCTCTCTGCCTCGCTCTGAACCCCACTAGCCCTCCCTCTCTGCCTCGCTCTGATCCCGACATGCCCTCCCTCTCTGCATCGCTCTGATCCCGAGATTTCCTCCCTCTCTGCCTAGCTCTGATCCCCACTTGCCCTCCCTCTCTGCCTCGCTCTGATCCCCACTTGCCCTCCCTCTCTGCCTCGCTCTGATCTCCACATGCCCTCCATCTCTGCCTCGCTCTGATCCCCACTTGCCCTCCCTCTTTGCCTCGCTCTGATCCCCACTTGCCCTCCCTCTCTGCCTCGCTCTGATCCCCACTTGCCCTCCCTCTCTGCCTCACTCTGATCCCCACTTGCCCTCCCTCTCTGCCTCGCTCTGATCCCCACTTGCCCTCCCTCTCTGCCTTGCTCTGATCCCCACTTGCCCTTCCTCTCTGCCTCGCTCTGAACCCCACTAGCCCTCCCTCTCTGCCTCGCTCTGATCCCCACTTGCCCTCCCTCTCTGCCTCGCTCTGATCCCCACATGCCCTCCTTCTCGGCCTCGCTCTGATCCCCACTTGCCCTCCCTCTCTGCCTCGCTCTGATCCCCACTTGCCCTCCCTCTCTGCCTCGCTCTGATCCCCACTTGCCCTCCCTCTCTGCCTCGCTCTGATCCCCACTTGCCCTCCCTCTCTGCCTCGCTCTGATCCCCACTTGCCCTCCCTCTCTGCCTCGCTCTGATCCCCACTTGCCCTCCCTCTCTGCCTCGCTCTGATCCCCACTTTCCCTCCTTCTCGGCCTCGCTCTGATCCCCACTTGCCCTCCCTCTCTGCCTCGCTCTGATCCCCACTTGCCCTCCCTCTCTGCCTCGCTCTGATCCCCACTTGCCCTCCCTCTCTGCCTCGCTCTGATCCCCACTTGCCCTCCTTCTCGGCCTCGCACTGATCCCCACTTGCCCTCCCTCTCTGCCTCGCTCTGATCCCGACATTCCCTCACTCTCTGCCTCGTTCTGATCCCCACTTGCCCTCCCTCTCTGCCTTGCTCTGATCCCCACTTGCCCTCCCTCTCTGCCTCGCTCTGATCCCCACTTGCCCTCCCTCTCTGCCTCGCTCCGATCTTCACTTGCCCTCCCTCTCTGCCTCGCTCTGAAAACACTTGCCCTCCCTCTCTGCCTCGCTCTGATCCCCACTTGCCCTCCCTCTCTGCCTCGCACTGATCCCCACTTGCCCTCCCTCTCTGCCTCGCTCTGATCCCCACTTGCCCTCCCTCTCTGACTCGATCTGATCCCCACTTGCCCTCCCTCTCTGCCTCGCTCTGATCCCCACTTCCCCACCTTCTCGGCCTCGCTCTGATCCCCACTTGCCCTCCCTCTCTGCCTCACTCTGATCCCCACTTGAACTCCCTTTCTGCCTCGCTCTGATCCCCACTTGCCCTCCCTCTCTGCCACGCTCTGATCCCAACTTGCCCTCCCTCTCTGCCTCGCTCTGATCCCCACTTGCCCTCCCTCTCTGCCTCGCTCTGATCCCCACTTGCCCTCCTTCTCGGCCTGGCTCTGATCTTCACTTGCTCTCCCTCTCTGCCTCGCTCTGATCCCCACTTGCCCTCCCTCTCTGCCTCGCTCTGATCCCCACTTGCCCTCCCTCTCTGCCTCGCTCTGATCCTCACTTGCCCTCCCTCTCTGCCTCGCTCTGATCCCCACTTGCCCTCCTTCTCGGCCTCGCTCTGATCCCCACTTTCCCTCCCATTCTGCCTCGCTCTGATCCCCACTTGCCCTCCCTCTCTACCTCGCTCTGATCCCCACTTGCCCTCCCTCTCTGCCTCGCTCTGATCCCCACTTGCCCTCCCTCTCTGCCTCGCTCTGATCCTCACTTGCCCTCCCTCTCTGCCTCGCTCTGAACCCCACTAGCCCTCCCTCTCTGCCTCGCTCTGATCCCGACATGCCCTCCCTCTCTGCATCGCTCTGATCCCGAGATTTCCTCCCTCTCTGCCTAGCTCTGATCCCCACTTGCCCTCCCTCTCTGCCTCGCTCTGATCCCCACTTGCCCTCCCTCTCTGCCTCGCTCTGATCCCCACTTGCCCTCCCTCTCTGCCTCGCTCTGAACCCCACTAGCCCTCCCTCTCTGCCTCGCTCTGATCCCGACATGCCCTCCCTCTCTGCCTCGCTCTGATCCCGAGATTTCCTCCCTCTCTGCCTAGCACTGATCCCCACTTGCCCTCCCTCTCTGCCTCGCTCTGATCCCCACTTGCCCTCCCTCTCTGCCTCGCTCTGATCCCCACTTGCCCTCCCTCTCTGCCTCGCTCTGATCCCCATTTAGCCTCCCTCTCTGCCTCGCTCTGATCACCACTTGACCTCCCTCTCTGCCTCGCTCTGATCCCCACTTGCCCTACCTCTCTGCCTCGCTCTGATCCCCACTTGCCCTCCCTCTCTGCCTCGCTCTGATCCCCACTTGCCCTCGCTATCTGCCTCGCTCTGATCCCCACTAGCCCTCCCTCTCTGCCTCGCTCTGATCCCCACTTGCCCTCCCTCTCTGCCTGGCTCTGATCCCCACTTGCCCACCCTCTCTGCCTCACTCTGATCCCCACTTGCCCTCCCTCTCTGCCTCGCTCTGATCCCCACTTGCCCTCCCTCTCTGCCTCGCTCTGATCCCCACTTGCCCTCCCTCTCTGCCTCGGTCTGATCCCCACTAGCCCTCCCTCTTTGCCACGCTCTGATCCCCACTTGCCCTCCCTCTCTGCCTCGCTCTGATCCCCACTTGCCCTCCCTCTGCCTCGCACTGATCCCCACTAGCCCTCCCTCTCTGCCTCGCTTTGATCTCCAGTTGCCCTCCCTCTCTGCCTCGCTCTGATCCCCACTTGCCCTCCCTCTCTGCCTCGCTCTGATCCCCACTTGCCCTCCTTCTCGGCCTTGCTCTGATCCCCACTTGCCCTCCCTCTCTGCCTCACTCTGATCCCCACTTGCCCTCCCTCTCTGCCTCGCTCTGATCCCCACTTTCCCTCCCTCTCTGCCTCGCTCTGATCCCCACTTGCCCTCCCTCTCTGCCTCGCTCTGATCCCCACTTGCCCTCCCTCTCAGCCTCGCTCTGATCCCCACTTGCCCTCCCTCTCTGCCTCGCTCTGATCCCCACTTGCCCTCCCTCTCTGCCTCGCTCTGATCCCCACTTGCCCTCCCTCTCTGCCTCGCTCTGATCCCCACTTGCCCTCCCTCTCTGCCTCGCTCTGATCCCCACTTGCCCTCCCTCTCTGCCTCGCTCTGAACCCCACTAGCCCTCCCTCTATGCCTCGCTCTGAACCCCACTAGCCCTCCCTCTCTGCCTCACTCTGATCCCCACTTGAACTCCCTCTCTGCCTCGCTCTGATCCATACTTGCCCTCTTTCTCTGCCTCGCTCTGATCCCCACTTGCCCTCCCTCTCTGCCTCGCTCTGATCTCCACATGCCCTCCATCTCTGCCTCGCTCTGATCCCCACTTGCCCTCCCTCTTTGCCTCGCTCTGATCCCCACTTGCCCTCCCTCTCTGCCTCGCTCTGATCCCCACTTGCCCTCCCTCTCTGCCTCACTCTGATCCCCACTTGCCCTCCCTCTCTGCCTCGCTCTGATCCCCACTTGCCTTCCCTCTCTGCCTCGCTCTGATCCCCACTTGCCCTCCCTCTCTGCCTCGCTCTGATCCCCACTTGCCCTCCTTCTCGGCCTTGCTCTGATCCCCACTTGCCCTCCCTCTCTGCCTCACTCTGATCCCCACTTGCTCTCCCTCTCTGCCTCGCGCTGATCCCCACTTGCCCTCCCTCTCTGCCTCGCTCTGATCCCCACTTGCCCTCCCTCTCTGCCTCGCTCTGATCCCCACTTTCCCTCCTTCTCGGCCTCGCTCTGATCCCCACTTGCCCTCCCTCTCTGCCTCGCTCTGATCCCCACTTGCCCTCCCTCTCTGCCTCGCTCTGATCCCCACTTGCCCTCCCTCTCTGCCTCGCTCTGATCCCCACTTGCCCTCCTTCTCGGCCTCGCACTGATCCCCACTTGCCCTCCCTCTCTGCCTCGTTCTGATCCCCACTTGCCCTCCCTCTCTGCCTCGCTCTGATCCCCACTTGCCCTCCCTCTCTGCCTCGCTCTGATCCCCACTTGCCCTCCCTCTCTGCCTCGCTCCGATCTTCACTTGCCCTCCCTCTCTGCCTCGCTCTGAAAACACTTGCCCTCCCTCTCTGCCTCGCTCTGATCCCCACTTGCCCTCCCTCTCTGCCTCGCACTGATCCCCACTTGCCCTCCGTCTCTGCCTCGCTCTGATCCCCACTTGCCCTCCCTCTCTGACTCGATCTGATCCCCACTTGCCCTCCCTCTCTGCCTCGCTCTGATCCCCACTTGCCCTCCTTCTCGGCCTCGCTCTGATCCCCACTTGCCCTCCCTCTCTGCCTCGCTCTGATCCCCACTTGAACTCCCTCTCTGCCTCGCTCTGATCCCCACTTGCCCTCCCTCTCTGCCACGCTCTAATCCCAACTTGCCCTCCCTCTCTGCCTCGCTCTGATCCCCACTTGCCCTCCCTCTCTGCCTCGCTCTGATCCCCACTTGCCCTCCTTCTCGGCCTGGCTCTGATCTTCACTTGCTCTCCCTCTCTGCCTCGCTCTGATCCCCACTTGCCCTCCCTCTCTGCCTCGCTCTGATCCCCACTTGCCCTCCCTCTCTGCCTCGCTCTGATCCTCACTTGCCCTCCCTCTCTGTCTCGCTCTGATCCCCACTTGCCCTCCTTCTCGGCCTCGCTCTGATCCCCACTTTCCCTCCCATTCTGCCTCGCTCTGATCCCCACTTGCCCTCCCTCTCTACCTCGCTCTGATCCCCACTTGCCCTCCCTCTCTGCCTCGCTCTGATCCCCACTTGCCCTCCCTCTCTGCCTCGCTCTGATCCCCACTTGCCCTCCCTCTCTGTCTCGCTCTGATCCCCACTTGCCCTCCTTCTCGGCCTCGCTCTGATCCCCACTTGCCCTCCCTCTCTGCCTCACTCTGATCCCCACATGCCCTCCCTCTCTGCCTCGCTCTGATCCCCACTTGCCCTCCCTCTCTGCCTCGCTCTGATCCCCACTTGCCCTCCCTCTCTGACTCGCTCTGATCCCCACTTGCCCTCCCTCTCTGCCACGCTCTGATCCCCACTTGCCCTCCCTCTCTGCCTCGCACTGATCCCAACTTGCCCTCCCTCTCTGCCTCGCTCTGATCCCCACTTGCCCTCCATCTCTGCCTCGCTCTGAACCCCACTAGCCCTCCCTCTCTGCCTCGCTCTGATCCCCACTTGCCCTCCTTCTCGGCCTCGCTCTGATCCCCACTTGCCCTCCTTCTCGGCCTCGCTCTGATCCCCACTTGCCCTCCCTCTCTGCCTCACTCTGATCCCCACTTGCCCTCCCTCTCTGTCTCGCTCTGATCCCCACTTGCCCTCCTTCTCTGCCTCGCTCTGATCCCCACTTGCCCTCCCTCTCTGCCTCGCTCTGATCCCCACTTGCCCTCCCTCTCTGCCTCGCTCTGATCCCCACTTGCCCTCCTTCTCGGCCTCGCTCTGATGCCCACTTGCCCTCCCTCTCTGCCTCGCTCTGATCCCCACTTGCCCTCCCTCTCTGCCTCGCTCTGATCCCCACTTGCCCTCCCTCTCTGCCTCGCTCTGATCCCCACTTGCCCTCCCTCTCTGCCTCGCTCTGATCCCCACTTGCCCTCCCTCTCAGCCTCGCTCTGATCCCCACTTGCCCTCCCTCTTTGCCTCGCTCTGATCCCCACTTGCCCTCCTTCTCTGCCTCGCTCTGATCCCCACTTGCCCTCCCTCTCTGCCTCGCTCTGATCCCGAGATTTCCTCCCTCTCTGCCTAGCTCTGATCCCCACTAGCCCTCCCTCTCTGCCTCACTCTGATCCCCACTTGCCCTCCCTCTCTGCCTCGCTCTGATCCCCACTTGCCCTCCCTCTCTGCCTCGCTCTGATCCCCACTTGCCCTCCTTCTCGGCCTCGCTCTGATCCCCACTTGCCCTCCCTCTCTGCCTCGCTCTGATCCCCACTTGCCCTCCCTCTCTGCCTCGCTCTGATCCCCACTTGCCCTCCTTCTCTGCCTCGCTCTGATCCCCACTTGCCCTCCCTCTCTGCCTCGCTCTGATCCCCACTTGCCCTCCTTCTCGGCCTCGCTCTGATCCCCACTTGCCCTCCCTCTCTGCCTCACTCTGATCCCCACTTGCCCTCCCTCTCTGCCTCGCTCTGATCCCCACTTGCCCTCCTTCTCTGCCTCGCTCTGATCCCCACTTGCCCTCCCTCTCTGCCTCGCTCTGATCCCGAGATTTCCTCCCTCTCTGCCTAGCTCTGATCCCCACTAGCCCTCCCTCTCTGCCTCACTCTGATCCCCACTTGCCCTCCCTCTCTGCCTAGCTCTGATCCCCACTAGCCCTCCCTCTCTGCCTCACTCTGATCCCCACTTGCCCTCCCTCTCTGCCTCGCTCTGATCCCCACTTGCCCTCCCTCTCTGCCTCGCTCTGATCCCCACTTGCCCTCCTTCTCGGCCTCGCTCTGATGCCCACTTGCCCTCCCTCTCTGCCTCGCTCTGATCCCCACTTGCCCTCCCTCTCTGCCTCGCTCTGATCCCCACTTGCCCTCCCTCTCTGCCTCGCTCTGATCCCCACTTGCCCTCCCTCTCTGCCTCGCTCTGATCCCCACTTGCCCTCCCTCTCAGCCTCGCTCTGATCCCCACTTGCCCTCCCTCTCTGCCTCGCTCTGATCCCCACTTGCCCTCCCTCTCTGCCTCGCTCTGATCCCCACTTGCCCTCCCTCTCTGCCTCGCTCTGATCCCCACTTGCCCTCCCTCTCTGCCTCGCTCTGATCCCCACTTTCCCTCCTTCTCGGCCTCGCTCTGATCCCCATTTGCCCTCCCTCTCTGCCTCGCTCTGATCCCCACTTGCCCTCCCTCTCTGCCTCGCTCTGATCCCCACTTGCCCTCCCTCTCTGCCTCGCTCTGATCCCCACTTGCCCTCCTTCTCGGCCTCGCACTGATCCCCACTTGCCCTCCCTCTCTGCCTCGCTCTGATCCCGACATTCCCTCACTCTCTGCCTCGTTCTGATCCCCACTTGCCCTCCCTCTCTGCCTTGCTCTGATCCCCACTTGCCCTCCCTCTCTGCCTCGCTCTGATCCCCACTTGCCCTCCCTCTCTGCCTCGCTCCGATCTTCACTTGCCCTCCCTCTCTGCCTCGCTCTGAAAACACTTGCCCTCCCTCTCTGCCTCGCTCTGATCCCCACTTGCCCTCCCTCTCTGCCTCGCACTGATCCCCACTTGCCCTCCCTCTCTGCCTCGCTCTGATCCCCACTTGCCCTCCCTCTCTGACTCGATCTGATCCCCACTTGCCCTCCCTCTCTGCCTCGCTCTGATCCCCACTTGCCCTCCCTCTCTGCCTCACTCTGATCCCCACTTGAACTCCCTTTCTGCCTCGCTCTGATCCCCACTTGCCCTCCCTCTCTGCCACGCTCTGATCCCAACTTGCCCTCCCTCTCTGCCTCGCTCTGATCCCCACTTGCCCTCCCTCTCTGCCTCGCTCTGATCCCCACTTGCCCTCCTTCTCGGCCTGGCTCTGATCTTCACTTGCTCTCCCTCTCTGCCTCGCTCTGATCCCCACTTGCCCTCCCTCTCTGCCTCGCTCTGATCCCCACTTGCCCTCCCTCTCTGCCTCGCTCTGATCCTCACTTGCCCTCCCTCTCTGCCTCGCTCTGATCCCCACTTGCCCTCCTTCTCGGCCTCGCTCTGATCCCCACTTTCCCTCCCATTCTGCCTCGCTCTGATCCCCACTTGCCCTCCCTCTCTACCTCGCTCTGATCCCCACTTGCCCTCCCTCTCTGCCTCGCTCTGATCCCCACTTGCCCTCCCTCTCTGCCTCGCTCTGATCCTCACTTGCCCTCCCTCTCTGCCTCGCTCTGAACCCCACTAGCCCTCCCTCTCTGCCTCGCTCTGATCCCGACATGCCCTCCCTCTCTGCATCGCTCTGATCCCGAGATTTCCTCCCTCTCTGCCTAGCTCTGATCCCCACTTGCCCTCCCTCTCTGCCTCGCTCTGATCCCCACTTGCCCTCCCTCTCTGCCTCGCTCTGATCCCCACTTGCCCTCCCTCTCTGCCTCGCTCTGAACCTAACTAGCCCTCCCTCTCTGCCTCGCTCTGATCCCGACATGCCCTCCCTCTCTGCCTCGCTCTGATCCCGAGATTTCCTCCCTCTCTGCCTAGCACTGATCCCCACTTGCCCTCCCTCTCTGCCTCGCTCTGATCCCCACTTGCCCTCCCTCTCTGCCTCGCTCTGATCCCCACTTGCCCTCCCTCTCTGCCTCGCTCTGATCCCCATTTAGCCTCCCTCTCTGCCTCGCTCTGATCACCACTTGACCTCCCTCTCTGCCTCGCTCTGATCCCCACTTGCCCTACCTCTCTGCCTCGCTCTGATCCCCACTTGCCCTCCCTCTCTGCCTCGCTCTGATCCCCACTTGCCCTCGCTATCTGCCTCGCTCTGATCCCCACTAGCCCTCCCTCTCTGCCTCGCTCTGATCCCCACTTGCCCTCCCTCTCTGCCTGGCTCTGATCCCCACTTGCCCACCCTCTCTGCCTCACTCTGATCCCCACTTGCCCTCCCTCTCTGCCTCGCTCTGATCCCCACTTGCCCTCCCTCTCTGCCTCGCTCTGATCCCCACTTGCCCTCCCTCTCTGCCTCGGTCTGATCCCCACTAGCCCTCCCTCTTTGCCACGCTCTGATCCCCACTTGCCCTCCCTCTCTGCCTCGCTCTGATCCCCACTTGCCCTCCCTCTGCCTCGCACTGATCCCCACTAGCCCTCCCTCTCTGCCTCGCTTTGATCCCCAGTTGCCCTCCCTCTCTGCCTCGCTCTGATCCCCACTTGCCCTCCCTCTCTGCCTCGCTCTGATCCCCACTTGCCCTCCTTCTCGGCCTTGCTCTGATCCCCACTTGCCCTCCCTCTCTGCCTCACTCTGATCCCCACTTGCCCTCCCTCTCTGCCTCGCTCTGATCCCCACTTTCCCTCCCTCTCTGCCTCGCTCTGATCCCCACTTGCCCTCCCTCTCTGCCTCGCTCTGATCCCCACTTGCCCTCCCTCTCAGCCTCTCTCTGATCCCCACTTGCCCTCCCTCTCTGCCTCGCTCTGATCCCCACTTGCCCTCCCTCTCTGCCTCGCTCTGATCCCCACTTGCCCTCCCTCTCTGCCTCGCTCTGATCCCCACTTGCCCTCCCTCTCTGCCTCGCTCTGATCCCCACTTGCCCTCCCTCTCTGCCTCGCTCTGAACCCCACTAGCCCTCCCTCTATGCCTCGCTCTGAACCCCACTAGCCCTCCCTCTCTGCCTCACTCTGATCCCCACTTGAACTCCCTCTCTGCCTCGCTCTGATCCCCACTTGCCCTCTTTCTCTGCCTCGCTCTGATCCCCACTTGCCCTCCCTCTCTGCCTCGCTCTGATCTCCACATGCCCTCCATCTCTGCCTCGCTCTGATCCCCACTTGCCCTCCCTCTTTGCCTCGCTCTGATCCCCACTTGCCCTCCCTCTCTGCCTCGCTCTGATCCCCACTTGCCCTCCCTCTCTGCCTCACTCTGATCCCCACTTGCCCTCCCTCTCTGCCTCGCTCTGATCCCCACTTGCCTTCCCTCTCTGCCTCGCTCTGATCCCCACTTGCCCTCCCTCTCTGCCTCGCTATGATCCCCACTTGCCCTCCTTCTCGGCCTTGCTCTGATCCCCACTTGCCCTCCCTCTCTGCCTCACTCTGATCCCCACTTGCTCTCCCTCTCTGCCTCGCTCTGATCCCCACTTGCCCTCCCTCTCTGCCTCGCTCTGATCCCCACTTGCCCTCCCTCTCTGCCTCGCTCTGATCCCCACTTTCCCTCCTTCTCGGCCTCGCTCTGATCCCCACTTGCCCTCCCTCTCTGCCTCGCTCTGATCCCCACTTGCCCTCCCTCTCTGCCTCGCTCTGATCCCCACTTGCCCTCCCTCTCTGCCTCGCTCTGATCCCCACTTGCCCTCCTTCTCGGCCTCGCACTGATCTACACTTGCCCTCCCTCTCTGCCTCGTTCTGATCCCCACTTGCCCTCCCTCTCTGCCTCGCTCTGATCCCCACTTGCCCTCCCTCTCTGCCTCGCTCTGATCCCCACTTGCCCTCCCTCTCTGCCTCGCTCCGATCTTCACTTGCCCTCCCTCTCTGCCTCGCTCTGAAAACACTTGCCCTCCCTCTCTGCCTCGCTCTGATCCCCACTTGCCCTCCCTCTCTGCCTCGCACTGATCCCCACTTGCCCTCCGTCTCTGCCTCGCTCTGATCCCCACTTGCCCTCCCTCTCTGACTCGATCTGATCCCCACTTGCCCTCCCTCTCTGCCTCGCTCTGATCCCCACTTGCCCTCCTTCTCGGCCTCGCTCTGATCCCCACTTGCCCTCCCTCTCTGCCTCGCTCTGATCCCCACTTGAACTCCCTCTCTGCCTCGCTCTGATCCCCACTTGCCCTCCCTCTCTGCCACGCTCTGATCCCAACTTGCCCTCCCTCTCTGCCTCGCTCTGATCCCCACTTGCCCTCCCTCTCTGCCTCGCTCTGATCCCCACTTGCCCTCCTTCTCGGCCTGGCTCTGATCTTCACTTGCTCTCCCTCTCTGCCTCGCTCTGATCCCCACTTGCCCTCCCTCTCTGCCTCGCTCTGATCCCCACTTGCCCTCCCTCTCTGCCTCGCTCTGATCCTCACTTGCCCTCCCTCTCTGTCTCGCTCTGATCCCCACTTGCCCTCCTTCTCGGCCTCGCTCTGATCCCCACTTTCCCTCCCATTCTGCCTCGCTCTGATCCCCACTTGCCCTCCCTCTCTACCTCGCTCTGATCCCCACTTGCCCTCCCTCTCTGCCTCGCTCTGATCCCCACTTGCCCTCCCTCTCTGCCTCGCTCTGATCCCCACTTGCCCTCCCTCTCTGTCTCGCTCTGATCCCCACTTGCCCTCCTTCTCGGCCTCGCTCTGATCCCCACTTGCCCTCCCTCTCTGCCTCACTCTGATCCCCACATGCCCTCCCTCTCTGCCTCGCTCTGATCCCCACTTGCCCTCCCTCTCTGCCTCGCTCTGATCCCCACTTGCCCTCCCTCTCTGACTCGCTCTGATCCCCACTTGCCCTCCCTCTCTGCCACGCTCTGATCCCCACTTGCCCTCCCTCTCTGCCTCGCACTGATCCCAACTTGCCCTCCCTCTCTGCCTCGCTCTGATCCCCACTTGCCCTCCATCTCTGCCTCGCTCTGAACCCCACTAGCCCTCCCTCTCTGCCTCGCTCTGATCCCCACTTGCCCTCCTTCTCGGCCTCGCTCTGATCCCCACTTGCCCTCCTTCTCGGCCTCGCTCTGATCCCCACTTGCCCTCCCTCTCTGCCTCACTCTGATCCCCACTTGCCCTCCCTCTCTGTCTCGCTCTGATCCCCACTTGCCCTCCTTCTCTGCCTCGCTCTGATCCCCACTTGCCCTCCCTCTCTGCCTCGCTCTGATCCCCACTTGCCCTCCCTCTCTGCCTCGCTCTGATCCCCACTTGCCCTCCTTCTCGGCCTCGCTCTGATGCCCACTTGCCCTCCCTCTCTGCCTCGCTCTGATCCCCACTTGCCCTCCCTCTCTGCCTCGCTCTGATCCCCACTTGCCCTCCCTCTCTGCCTCGCTCTGATCCCCACTTGCCCTCCCTCTCTGCCTCGCTCTGATCCCCACTTGCCCTCCCTCTCAGCCTCGCTCTGATCCCCACTTGCCCTCCCTCTCTGCCTCGCTCTGATCCCCACTTTCCCTCCTTCTCTGCCTCGCTCTGATCCCCACTTGCCCTCCCTCTCTGCCTCGCTCTGATCCCGAGATTTCCTCCCTCTCTGCCTAGCTCTGATCCCCACTAGCCCTCCCTCTCTGCCTCACTCTGATCCCCACTTGCCCTCCCTCTCTGCCTCGCTCTGATCCCCACTTGCCCTCCTTCTCGGCCTCGCTCTGATCCCCACTTGCCCTCCCTCTCTGCCTCGCTCTGATCCCCACTTGCCCTCCCTCTCTGCCTCGCTCTGATCCCCACTTGCCCTCCTTCTCTGCCTCGCTCTGATCCCCACTTGCCCTCCCTCTCTGCCTCGCTCTGATCCCCACTTGCCCTCCTTCTCGGCCTCGCTCTGATCCCCACTTGCCCTCCCTCTCTGCCTCACTCTGATCCCCACTTGCCCTCCCTCTCTGCCTCGCTCTGATCCCCACTTGCCCTCCTTCTCTGCCTCGCTCTGATCCCCACTTGCCCTCCCTCTCTGCCTCGCTCTGATCCCGAGATTTCCTCCCTCTCTGCCTAGCTCTGATCCCCACTAGCCCTCCCTCTCTGCCTCACTCTGATCCCCACTTGCCCTCCCTCTCTGCCTAGCTCTGATCCCCACTAGCCCTCCCTCTCTGCCTCACTCTGATCCCCACTTGCCCTCCCTCTCTGCCTCGCTCTGATCCCCACTTGCCCTCCCTCTCTGCCTCGCTCTGATCCCCACTTGCCCTCCTTCTCGTCCTCGCTCTGATGCCCACTTGCCCTCCCTCTCTGCCTCGCTCTGATCCCCACTTGCCCTCCCTCTCTGCCTCGCTCTGATCCCCACTTGCCCTCCCTCTCTGCCTCGCTCTGATCCCCACTTGCCCTCCCTCTCTGCCTCGCTCTGATCCCCACTTGCCCTCCCTCTCAGCCTCGCTCTGATCCCCACTTGCCCTCCCTCTCTGCCTCGCTCTGATCCCCACTTGCCCTCCCTCTCTGCCTCGCTCTGATCCCCACTTGCCCTCCCTCTCTGCCTCGCTCTGATCCCCACTTGCCCTCCCTCTCTGCCTCGCTCTGAACCCCACTTGCCCTCCCTCTCTGCCTCGCTCTGATCCCCACTTGCCCTCCCTCTCTGCCTCGCTCTGAACCCCACTAGCCCTCCCTCTCTGCCTCGCTCTGATCCCGACATGCCCTCCCTCTCTGCCTCGCTCTGATCCCGAGATTTCCTCCCTCTCTGCCTAGCTCTGATCCCCACTTGCCCTCCCTCTCTGCCTCGCTCTGATCCCCACTTGCCCTCCCTCTCTGCCTCGCTCTGATCCCCACTTGCCCTCCCTCTCTGCCTGGCTCTGATCCCCACTTGCCCACCCTCTCTGCCTCACTCTGATCCCCACTTGCCCTCCCTCTCTGTCTCGCTCTGATCCCCACTTGCCCTCCTTCTCTGCCTCGCTCTGATCCCCACTTGCCCTCCCTCTCTCTCTCGCTCTGATCCCCACTTGCCCTCCTTCTCGGCCTCGCTCTGATCCCCACTTGCCCTCCCTCTCTGCCTCACTCTGATCCCAACATGCCCTCCCTCTCTGCCTCGCTCTGATCCCCACTTGCCCTCCCTCTCTGCCTCGCTCTGATCCCCACTTGCCCTCCCTCTCTGCCTCGCTCTGATCCCCACTTGCCCTCCCTCTCTGCCTCGCTCTGAACCCCACTAGCCCTCCCTCTCTGCCTTACCCTGATCCCCACTTGCCCTCCCTCTCTGCCTCGCTCTGATCCCCACTTGCCCTCTCTCTCTGCCTCGCTCTGATCCCCACTTGTCCTGCCTCTCTGCCTCGCTCTGATCCCCACAAGCCCTCCCTCTCTGCCACGCTCTGATCCCCACTTGCCCTCCTTCTCGGCCTCGCTCTGATCCCCACTTGCCCTCCCTCTCTGCCTCGCTCTGATCCCCACTTGCCCTCCCTCTCTGCCTCGCTCTGATCCCCACTTGCCCTCCCTCACTGCCTCGCTCTGATCCCCACTTGCCCTCCCTCTCTGCCTCGCTCTGATCCCCACTTGCCCTCCCTCTCAGCCTTGCTCTGATCCCCACTTGCCCTCCCTCTCTGCCTCGCTCTGATCCCCACTTGCCCTCCCTCTCTGCCTCGCTCTGATCCCCACTTGCCCTCCCTCTCTGCCTCGCTCTGATCCCCACTTGCCCTCCCTCTCTGCCTCGCTCTGATCCCCACTTGCCCTCCCTCTCTGCCTCGCTCTGAACCCCACTAGCCCTCCCTCTCTGCCTCGCTCTGAACCCCACTTGCCCTCCCTCTCTGCCTCGCTCTGATCCCCACTTGCCCTCCCTCTCTGCCTCGCTCTGAACCCCACTAGCCCTCCCTCTCTGCCTCGCTCTGATCCCGACATGCCCTCCCTCTCTGCATCGCTCTGATCCCGAGATTTCCTCCCTCTCTGCCTAGCTCTGATCCCCACTTGCCCTCCCTCTCTGCCTCGCTCTGATCCCCACTTGCCCTCCCTCTCTGCCTCGCTCTGATCCCCACTTGCCCTCCCTCTCTGCCTCGCTCTGAACCCCACTAGCCCTCCCTCTCTGCCTCGCTCTGATCCCGACATGCCCTCCCTCTCTGCCTCGCTCTGATCCCGAGATTTCCTCCCTCTCTGCCTAGCTCTGATCCCCACTTGCCCTCCCTCTCTGCCTCGCTCTGATCCCCACTTGCCCTCCCTCTCTGCCTCGCTCTGATCCCCACTTGCCCTCCCCTCCGCCTCGCTCTGATCCCCATTTGGCCTCCCTCTCTGCCTCGCTCTGATCACCACTTGACCTCCCTCTCTGCCTCGCTCTGATCCCCACTTGCCCTACCTCTCTGCCTCGCTCTGATCCCCACTTGCCCTCCCTCTCTGCCTCGCTCTGATCCCCACTTGCCCTCGCTATCTGCCTCGCTCTGATCCCCACTAGCCCTCCCTCTCTGCCTCGCTCTGATCCCCACTTGCCCTCCCTCTCTGCCTGGCTCTGATCCCCACTTGCCCACCCTCTCTGCCTCACTCTGATCCCCACTTGCCCTCCCTCTCTGCCTCGCTCTGATCCCCACTTGCCCTCCCTCTCTGCCTCGCTCTGATCCCCACTTGCCCTCCCTCTCTGCCTCGGTCTGATCCCCACTAGCCCTCCCTCTTTGCCACGCTCTGATCCCCACTTGCCCTCCCTCTCTGCCTCGCTCTGATCCCCACTTGCCCTCCCTCTGCCCCGCACTGATCCCCACTAGCCCTCCCTCTCTGCCTCGCTTTGATCCCCAGTTGCCCTCCCTCTCTGCCTCGCTCTGATCCCCACTTGCCCTCCCTCTCTGCCTCGCTCTGATCCCCACTTGCCCTCCTTCTCGGCCTTGCTCTGATCCCCACTTGCCCTCCCTCTCTGCCTCACTCTGATCCCCACTTGCCCTCCCTCTCTGCCTCGCTCTGATCCCCACTTTCCCTCCCTCTCTGCCTCGCTCTGATCCCCACTTGCCCTCCCTCTCTGCCTCGCTCTGATCCCCACTTGCCCTCCCTCTCAGCCTCGCTCTGATCCCCACTTGCCCTCCCTCTCTGCCTCGCTCTGATCCCCACTTGCCCTCCCTCTCTGCCTCGCTCTGATCCCCACTTGCCCTCCCTCTCTGCCTCGCTCTGATCCCCACTTGCCCTCCCTCTCTGCCTCGCTCTGATCCCCACTTGCCCTCCCTCTCTGCCTCGCTCTGAACCCCACTAGCCCTCCCTCTATGCCTCGCTCTGAACCCCACTAGCCCTCCCTCTCTGCCTCACTCTGATCCCCACTTGAACTCCCTCTCTGCTCCGCTCTGATCCCCACTTGCCCTCCTTCTCTGCCTCGCTCTGATCCCCACTTGCCCTCCCTCTCTGCCCCGCTCTGATCTCCACATGCCCTCCATCTCTGCCTCGCTCTGATCCCCACTTGCCCTCCCTCTTTGCCTCGCTCTGATCCCCACTTGCCCTCCCTCTCTGCCTCGCTCTGATCACCACTTGCCCTCCCTCTCTGCCTCACTCTGATCCCCACTTGCCCTCCCTCTCTGCCTCGCTCTGATCCCCACTTGCCCTCCCTCTCTGCCTCGCTCTGATCCCCACTTGCCCTCCCTCTCTGCCTCGCTCTGAACCCCACTAGCCCTCCCTCTCTGCCTCGCTCTGATCCCCACTTGCCCTCCCTCTCTGCCTCGCTCTGATCCCCACATGCCCTCCTTCTCGGCCTCGCTCTGATCCCCACTTGCCCTCCTTCTCTGCCTCGCTCTGATCCCCACTTGCCCTCCCTCTCTGCCTCGCTCTGATCCCCACTTGCCCTCCCTCTCTGCCTCGCTCTGATCCCCACTTGCTCTCCCTCTCTGCCTCGCTCTGATCCCCACTTGCCCTCCCTCTCTGCCTCGCTCTGATCCCCACTTGCCCTCCCTCTCTGCCTCGCTCTGATCCCCACTTTCCCTCCTTCTCGGCCTCGCTCTGATCCCCACTTGCCCTCCCTCTCTGCCTCGCTCTGATCCCCACTTGCCCTCCCTCTCTGCCTCGCTCTGATCCCCACTTGCCCTCCCTCTCTGCCTCGCTCTGATCCCCACTTGCCCTCCTTCTCGGCCTCGCACTGATCCCCACTTGCCCTCCCTCTCTGCCTCGCTCTGATCCCGACATTCCCTCACTCTCTGCCTCGTTCTGATCCCCACTTGCCCTCCCTCTCTGCCTCGCTCTGATCCCCACTTGCCCTCCCTCTCTGCCTCGCTCTGATCCCCACTTGCCCTCCCTCTCTGCCTCGCTCCGATCTTCACTTGCCCTCCCTCTCTGCCTCGCTCTGAAAACACTTGCCCTCCCTCTCTGCCTCGCTCTGATCCCCACTTGCCCTCCCTCTCTGCCTCGCACTGATCCCCACTTGCCCTCCCTCTCTGCCTCGCTCTGATCCCCACTTGCCCTCCCTCTCTGACTCGATCTGATCCCCACTTGCCCTCCCTCTCTGCCTCGCTCTGATCCCCACTTGCCCTCCTTCTCGGCCTCGCTCTGATCCCCACTTGCCCTCCCTCTCTGCCTCGCTCTGATCCCCACTTGAACTCCCTCTCTGCCTCGCTCTGATCCCCACTTGCCCTCCCTCTCTGCCACGCTCTGATCCCAACTTGCCCTCCCTCTCTGCCTCGCTCTGATCCCCACTTGCCCTCCCTCTCTGCCTCGCTCTGATCCCCACTTGCCCTCCTTCTCGGCCTGGCTCTGATCTTCACTTGCTCTCCCTCTCTGCCTCGCTCTGATCCCCACTTGCCCTCCCTCTCTGCCTCGCTCTGATCCCCACTTGCCCTCCCTCTCTGCCTCGCTCTGATCCTCACTTGCCCTCCCTCTCTGCCTCGCTCTGATCCCCACTTGCCCTCCTTCTCGGCCTCGCTCTGATCCCCACATTCCCTACCATTCTGCCTCGCTCTGATCCCCACTTGCCCTCCCTCTCTACCTCGCTCTGATCCCCACTTGCCCTCCCTCTCTGCCTCGCTCTGATCCCCACTTGCCCTCCCTCTCTGCCTCGCTCTGATCCCCACTTGCCCTCCCTCTCTGTCTCGCTCTGATCCCCACTTGCCCTCCTTCTCGGCCTCGCTCTGATCCCCACTTGCCCTCCCTCTCTGCCTCACTCTGATCCCCACATGCCCTCCCTCTCTGCCTCGCTCTGATCCCCACTTGCCCTCCCTCTCTGCCTCGCTCTGATCCCCACTTGCCCTCCCTCTCTGCCTCGCTCTGATCCCCACTTGCCCTCCCTCTCTGCCACGCTCTGATCCCCACTTGCCCTCCCTCTCTGCCTCGCACTGATCCCAACTTGCCCTCCCTCTCTGCCTCGCTCTGATCCCCACTTGCCCTCCATCTCTGCCTCGCTCTGAACCCCACTAGCCCTCCCTCTCTGCCTCGCTCTGATCCCCACTTGCCCTCCTTCTCTGACTCGCTCTGATCCCCACTTGCCCTCCCTCTCTGCCTCGCTCTGATCCCGAGATTTCCTCCCTCTCTGCCTAGCTCTGATCCCCACTAGCCCTCCCTCTCTGCCTCACTCTGATCCCCACTTGCCCTCCCTCTCTGCCTCGCTCTGATCCCCACTTGCCCTCCCTCTCTGCCTCGCTCTGATCCCCACTTGCCCTCCTTCTCGGCCTCGCTCTGATCCCCACTTGCCCTCCCTCTCTGCCTCGCTCTGATCCCCACTTGCCCTCCCTCTCTGCCTCGCTCTGATCCCCACTTGCCCTCCCTCTCTGCCTCGCTCTGATCCCCACTTGCCCTCCCTCTCTGCCTCGCTATGATCCCCACTTGCCCTCCCTTTCAGCCTCGCTCTGATCCCCACTTGCCCTCCCTCTCTGCCTCGCTCTGATCCCCACTTGCCCTCCCTCTCTGCCTCGCTCTGATCCCCACTTGCCCTCCCTCTCTGCCTCGCTCTGATCCCCACTTGCCCTCCCTCTCTGCCTCGCTCTGAACCCCACTTGCCCTCCCTCTCTGCCTCGCTCTGATCCCCACTTGCCCTCCCTCTCTGCCTAGCTCTGATCCCCACTTGCCCTCCCTCTCTGCCTCGCTCTGATCCCCACTTGCCCTCCCTCTCTGCCTCGCTCTGATCCCCACTTGCCCTCCCTCTCTGCCTGGCTCTGATCCCCACTTGCCCACCCTCTCTGCCTCACTCTGATCCCCACTTGCCCTCCCTCTCTGCCTCGCTCTGATCCCCACTTGCCCTCCCTCTCTGCCTCGCTCTGATCCCCACTTGCCCTCCCTCTCTGCCTCGCTCTGATCCCCACTAGCCCTCCCTCTCTGCCACGCTCTGATCCCCACTTGCCCTCCCTCTCTGCCTCGCTCTGATCCCCACTTGCCCTCCCTCTGCCTCGCACTGATCCCCACTATCCCTCCCTCTCTGCCTCGCTCTGATCCCCACTTGCCCTCCCTCTCTGCCTCGCTCTGATCCCCACTTGCCCTCCTTCTCTGCCTCGCTCTGATCCCCACTTGCCCTCCTTCTCGGCCTCGCTCTGATCCCCACTTGCCCTCCCTCTCTGCCTCGCTCTGATCCCCACTTGCCCTCCCTCTCTGCCTCGCTCTGATCCCCACTTGCCCTCCCTCTCTGCCTCGCTCTGATCCCCACTTGCCCTCCCTCTCTGCCTCGCTCTGATCCCCACTTGCCCTCCCTCTCAGCCTCGCTCTGATCCCCACTTGCCCTCCCTCTCTGCCTCGCTCTGATCCCCACTTGCCCTCCCTCTCTGCCTCGCTCTGATCCCCACTTGCCCTCCCTCTCTGCCTCGCTCTGATCCCCACTTGCCCTCCCTCTCTGCCTCGCTCTGATCCCCACTTGCCCTCCCTCTCTGCCTCGCTCTGAACCCCACTAGCCCTCCCTCTCTGCCTCACCCTGATCCCCACTTGCCCTCCCTCTCTGCCTCGCTCTGATCCCCACTTGCCCTCTCTCTCTGCCTCGCTCTGATCCCCACTTGCCCTCCCTCTCTGCCTCGCTCTGATCCCCACAAGCCCTCCCTCTCTGCCACGCTCTGATCCCCACTTGCCCTCCTTCTCGGCCTCGCTCTGATCCCCACTTGCCCTCCCTCTCTGCCTCGCTCTGATCCCCACTAGCCCTCCCTCTTTGCCACGCTCTGATCCCCACTTGCCCTCCCTCTCTGCCTCGCTCTGATCCCCACTTGCCCTCCCTCTGCCTCGCACTGATCCCCACTAGCCCTCCCTCTCTGCCTCGCTCTGATCCCCAGTTGCCCTCCCTCTCTGCCTCGCTCTGATCCCTACTTGCCCTCCCTCTCTGCCTCGCTCTGATCCCCACTTGCCCTCCTTCTCGGCCTTGCTCTGATCCCCACTTGCCCTCCCTCTCTGCCTCACTCTGATCCCCACTTGCCCTCCCTCTCTGCCTCGCTCTGATCCCCACTTTCCCTCCCTCTCTGCCTCGCTCTGATCCCCACTTGCCCTCCCTCTCTGCCTCGCTCTGATCCCCACTTGCCCTCCCTCTCAGCCTCGCTCTGATCCCCACTTGCCCTCCCTCTCTGCCTCGCTCTGATCCCCACTTGCCCTCCCTCTCTGCCTCGCTCTGATCCCCACTTGCCCTCCCTCTCTGCCTCGCTCTGATCCCCACTTGCCCTCCCTCTCTGCCTCGCTCTGATCCCCACTTGCCCTCCCTCTCTGCCTCGCTCTGAACCCCACTAGCCCTCCCTCTATGCCTCGCTCTGAACCCCACTAGCCCTCCCTCTCTGCCTCGCTCTGATCCCCACTTGCCCTCCCTCTCTGCCTCGCTCTGAACCCCACTAGCCCTCCCTCTCTGCCTCGCTCTGATCCCCACTTGCCCTCCCTCTCTGCCTCGCTCTGATCCCCACATGCCCTCCTTCTCGGCCTCGCTCTGATCCCCACTTGCCCTCCCACTCTGCCTCGCTCTGATCCCCACTTGCCCTCCCTCTCTGCCTCGCTCTGATCCCCACTTGCCCTCCCTCTCTGCCTCGCTCTGATCCCCACTTGCCCTCCCTCTCTGCCTCGCTCTGATCCCCACTTGCCCTCCCTCTCTGTCTCGCTCTGATCCCCACTTGCCCTCCCTCTCTGCCTCGCTCTGATCCCCACTTTCCCTCCTTCTCGGCCTCGCTCTGATCCCCACTTGCCCTCCCTCTCTGCCTCGCTCTGATCCCCACTTGCCTTCCCTCTCTGCCTCGCTCTGATCCCCACTTGCCCTCCCTCTCTGCCTCGCTCTGATCCCCACTTGCCCTCCTTCTCGGCCTCGCACTGATCCCCACTTGCCCTCCCTCTCTGCCTCGCTCTGATCCCGACATTCCCTCACTCTCTGCCTCGTTCTGATCCCCACTTGCCCTCCCTCTCTGCCTCGCTCTGATCCCCACTTGCCCTCCCTCTCTGCCTCGCTCTGATCCCCACTTGCCCTCCCTCTCTGCCTCGCTCCGATCTTCACTTGCCCTCCCTCTCTGCCTCGCTCTGAAAACACTTGCCCTCCCTCTCTGCCTCGCTCTGATCCCCACTTGCCCTCCCTCTCTGACTCGATCTGATCCCCACTTGCCCTCCCTCTCTGCCTCGCTCTGATTCCCACTTGCCCTCCTTCTCGGCCTCGCTCTGATCCCCACTTGCCCTCCCTCTCTGCCTCGCTCTGATCCCCACTTGCCCTCCCTCTCTGACTCGATCTGATCCCCACTTGCCCTCCCTCTCTGCCTCGCTCTGATTCCCACTTGCCCTCCTTCTCGGCCTCGCTCTGATCCCCACTTGCCCTCCCTCTCTGCCTCGCTCTGATCCCCACTTGAACTCCCTCTCTGCCTCGCTCTGATCCCCACTTGCCCTCCCTCTCTGCCACGCTCTGATCCCAACTTGCCCTCCCTCTCTGCCTCGCTCTGATCCCCACTTGCCCTCCCTCTCTGCCTCGCTCTGATCCCCACTTGCCCTCCTTCTCGGCCTGGCTCTGATCTTCACTTGCTCTCCCTCTCTGCCTCGCTCTGATCCCCACTTGCCCTCCCTCTCTGCCTCGCTCTGATCCCCACTTGCCCTCCCTCTCTGCCTCGCTCTGATCCTCACTTGCCCTCCCTCTCTGCCTCGCTCTGATCCCCACTTGCCCTCCTTCTCGGCCTCGCTCTGATCCCCACTTTCCCTCCCATTCTGCCTCGCTCTGATCCCCACTTGCCCTCCCTCTCTACCTCGCTCTGATCCTCACTTGCCCTCCCTCTCTGCCTCGCTCTGATCCCCAATTGCCCTCCCTCTCTGCCTCGCTCTGATCCCCACTTGCCCTCCCTCTCTGTCTCGCTCTGATCCCCACTTGCCCTCCTTCTCGGCCTCGCTCTGATCCCCACTTGCCCTCCCTCTCTGCCTCACTTTGATCCCCACATGCCCTCCCTCTCTGCCTCGCTCTGATCCCCACTTGCCCTCCCTCTCTGCCTCGCTCTGATCCCCACTTGCCCTCCCTCTCTGACTCGCTCTGATCCCCACTTGCCCTCCCTCTCTGCCACGCTCTGATCCCCACTTGCCCTCCCTCTCTGCCTCGCACTGATCCCAACTTGCCCTCCCTCTCTGCCTCGCTCTGATCCCCACTTGCCCTCCATCTCTGCCTCGCTCTGAACCCCACTAGCCCTCCCTCTCTGCCTCGCTCTGATCCCCACTTGCCCTCCTTCTCGGCCTCGCTCTGATCCCCACTTGCCCTCCCTCTCTGCCTCGCTCTGATCCCGACATTCCCTCACTCTCTGCCTCGTTCTGATCCCCACTTGCCCTCTCTCTCTGCCTCGCTCTGATCCCCACTTTCCCTCCCTCTCTGCCTCGCTCTGATACCCACTTGCCCTCCCTCTCTGCCTCGCTCCGATCTTCACTTGCCCTCCCTCTCTGCCTCGCTCTGAAAACACTTGCCCTCCCTCTCTGCCTCGCTCTGATCCCCACTTGCCCTCCCTCTCTGCCTCGCACTGATCCCCACTTGCCCTCCCTCTCTGCCTCGCTCTGATCCCCACTTGCCCTCCCTCTCTGACTCGATCTGATCCCCACTTGCCCTCCCTCTGTGCCTCGCTCTGATCACGACATGCCCTCCCTCCCTGTCTCGCTCTGATCCCGACATGCTCTCCCTCCCTGCCTCGCTCTGATCCCGAAATGCCCTCCCTTCCTGTCTCGCTCTGATCCCGACATGCTCTCCCTCCCTGCCTCGCTCTGATCCCGAGATGCCCTCCCTCCCTGTCTCGCTCTGATCTCGACATGCCCTCCCTCTCACCCTCGCTATGATCCCGACATGCTCTCCCCCCTATCTCGCTATGTTCCCGACATGCCCTCCCTCCCTGTCACGCTATGATCCCGACATGCCCTCCCTCCCTGTCATACTCTGACCCCGACATGCCCTCCCTCCCTGCCTCGCTATGATCCCAACATGCCCTCTCTCTCTCTGCCTCGCTCTGATCCCGACATGCCCTCCCTCTCTACCTCGCTCTGATCCCGACATGCCCTCCCTCCCTGCCTCGCTATGATCCCGACATGCCCTCCCCCCTGCCTCGATATGATCCCAACATGCCCTCCCTCTCTGCCTCGCTCAGATCCCGAAATGCCCTCCCTCCCTGCCTCGCTATGATCCCGATATGCCCTCCCTCTCTGCCTCGCTATGATACCGACACACCCTCCCTCCCTGCCTCGCTATGATTCCGACATGCCCTCCCTCTCTGCCTCGCTTAGATCCCGACATGCCCTCCCTCCCTGCCTCGATATGATCTCGACATGCCCTCCCTCTCTGCCTCGCTATGATTCCGACATGCCCTCCCTCTCTGCCGCGCTATGATCCTGACATGTCCTCCCTCCCTGCCTCGCTATGATTTCGACATGCCCTCCCTCTCTGCCTCGCTATGATTCCGACATGCCCTTCCTCTCTGCCTCGCTTAGATCCCGACATGCCCTCCCTCCCTGCCTCGCTATGAATTCGACATGGCCTCCCTCCCTTCCTCGCTATGATCCCGACATGCCCTCCCTCTCTGCCTCGCTATGATCCCGACATGCCCTCCCTCCTTGCCTCGCTATGATCTCGACATTCCCTCCCTCTCTGCCTCGCTATGATCCCGACATGCCCTCCCCCCTGCCTCGCTATGATCCCGACATGTCCTCCCTCCCTGTCTCGCTATGATCCCGACATGCCCTCCCTCCCTGTCATACTCTGATCCCGACATGCCCTCCCTCCCTGCCTCGCTATGATCCCGACATGCCCTCTCTCTCTCTGCCTCGATCTGATCCCGACATGCCCTCCCTCTCTGCCTCGCTATGATTCCGACATGCCCTCCCTCTCTGCCTCGCTTAGATCCCGACATGCCCTCCCTCCCTGCCTCGCTATGATCCCGACATGCCCTCCCTCTCTTCCTCGCTATGATCCCGACATGCCCTCCCTCTCTGCCTCGCTCTGATCTCGACATGCCCTCCCTCTCTGCCTCGCTATGATTCCGACATGCCCTCCCTCTCTGCCTCGCTTAGATCCCGACATGCCCTCCCCCCTGCCTCGCTATGATACCGACATGCCCTCCCTCCCTGCCTCGCTATGATCCCGACATGCCCTCCCTCTCTGCCTCGCTATGATCCCGACATGCCCTCCCTCCCTGTCATACTCTGATCCCGACATGCCCTCCCTCCCTGCCTCGCTATGATCCTGACATGCCCTCTCTCTCTCTCTGCCTCGCTCTGATCCCGACATGCCCTCCCTCTCTGCCTCGCTATGATTCCGACATGCCCTCCCTCTCTGCCTCGCTTAGATCCCGACATGCCCTCCCTCCCTGCCTCGCTATGATCCCGACATGCCCTCCCTCTCTGCCTCGCTATGATCCCGACATGCCCTTCCATATCTGCCTCGCTCTGATCTCGACATGCCCTCCCTCTCTGCCTCGCTATGATTCCGACATGCCCTCCCTCTCTGCCTCGCTTAGATCCCTACATGCCCTCCCCCCTGCCTCGCTATGATACCGACATGCCCTCCCTCCCTGCCTCGCTATGATCCCGACATGCCCTCCCTCTCTGCCTCGCTATGATCCCGACATGCCCTCCCTCCCTGCCTCGCTATGATCTCGACATGCCCTCCCTCTCTGCCTCGCTATGATTCCGACATGCCCTCCCTCTTCCTCGCTTAGATCTCGACATGGATCAGAACGCGTGTTGGGGACTCGGCATGACACATTTGGCCGTCGCTAGTGAGGTTTTCATTCCCTGCATCGGTATGGTTATTTCTCCTCCGCACTTCCCACACACCCGGGCTTGTCTCAACACTCGTCTGCCTGCTATCGTCTCCTAGCGCGACCAGCCTGACAGCTTCTAGTCTGCATGATGCTGCAGTGAGCTGACCTTTCTCTGCTGGCTGAAGTAAACTCCCTTATCCCTTCGCCTTCATTACAATAATGTTAAGTGTACAGATTGTGACCGGTAATGGCGCTTGTATATTAATGTCGGTGTGTAGCAGCCCGGCACAGAACGAATTGCGCAGACACAGACCGCAGGCGCAGACACAGACTGAAGGCGCAGACACAGGAGGAGGTCGCTGCACCGACGGGATCCCGCGAGATGTGTTTTATTCCTTCCGGAGATTGGCCTCGGTCCTGCTCCCTCCCACAGCTCGCCCACTCTCTCTTGCTTCCTCCGTCCTGCCTTGCGCATGCCCACCCGTCCTTTCTGAGGCTCGCAAATTCCACTTTAATTATCCGGCGTTTGCTCGCGACGTAGCGTCGACTGAAAGCCAGCCTGCCGGGGAGTGGGGGAATTAAAAAAAAAATCTGGTGGTGCCGAACAAATGAAGGGACGCTTCTCGCTAAAAAAAAAAGGAAAAAAGAAAAAAAGAAACCCCCACCCCTTTTTTCCCGAGTATATATACACACTCGTGCACGTGGGTAGGGAAGGGGGGGAGTTTGCAAAAAAAATGATCTGAAGCTGAAACAAAACACGCCAGCGTTTCTATGAAGTCATTCTCTGTTTTTCCTCTCCTTCACGACAATTTGCCTTCTCTCTCTTGGCGCAGTCGTGTGATTACTGTACTGCGGTATTATTCCGGGAGTCTGTCCGCCAGCAATCACGGGAGTGCGGGCCGGGGTTGGCAGCCCTGCCTCTCGCCCTGGGGGGGGGGGGGGGGGCGGATTGGAATCTTGGAGGACGCGGGAACATTGTCAGCGATCTCCGCAATCACAATCCGAGCCATTGTCCTGTTTCCCCCGCCTGGGTTGGCAGCGCTGAGTGTCCAGGTACAGCAAGCTTCGTGTAATTGAACACTTGGAAGCCGTGCTTCAGACGCGATGTAAGGCTCGCTCCATCTTCATGCGTGGCAGCTTCGATCCTACGGATATTCTAAATAATAATCATCGCATTTCACTATTAGTTGTAGACGGGTTCTGGATTTATACTCTTCGCGTCTTCTGCTATTTGAAAAAATGCCTTGCAAATACATAATTAAAATTAGTTCCAAACTTATTGATTCATTGTCACTTACACGGGTTTTGTTCACAGCTGAGTATTGCATTCAATTTTACTTCTTCTTAGTTGTTACGTATCGATACAAACATAGCACGAACCGCTGCTGAAGTCAGCATATCCTCCAGAGCACCTCAGCGACTAGCGAGACTTGGAAGCATCGCTACTGCAGTCGAACCACAAAGACCCGCAGTGTTCGCCTGCATGAACTGCACGCACTCTACGCAAATGGCTGCTGCCACAGTTGACAACCCGGCCCGGCTGAGTTGCTTGGGTCACGGCCCCCAGTGGCAACACAGCAGAGGGCGGTGTTGCCACGCCAGGGGACTGCGCAGACCAGCCGGGGGCAGTGAGACGTGTGGACCACACGAGCTGTACCTCGCCACTCGCGTCGCTACCCCCGCAGCCCGGAGTCCTCGCGCACTGTCCAGTGCTACCACCAGCACATCGCGAGCAAGCTCCGCCCACTCGCCCGCCGAGTAGCGCTCGCGGGAACAGCCAGCAGCTCCTGGAGAAGCCCTGTGGTAGTCTCGACCCCTGGAGGCAGTCCGGCCTGCTTCTCCTCCAGACTCCCTAGTGAGCGCTACTAGTCCCCCCTCTGCCCCGTCACTACTGTCCTACTGAGCGAGCCTAGTGGCACCACCAACACCATGGCAACAATCGCATTGACACTGATCTCGCTGATCGTCAGATATTGTCGATGTTCTGTCGCCAGTTCGTCGTGGCTATTGTTATTCTTAGCCCCTTTCTGCACCAACACTCTCGCCTTACTCGCTTTCTCACTACTCGCTCGTCGAGTAAAAGGTGTCACATCGTCGGTGAGACTTCAAAGTACCAGATGCTACTCAATCCAGATGAACAAGTTTTTGCAACTTACTCGCTCACCTAGTACCAACGTGCCAGGGCGAGTTAATTGAACCAGTTCTCGAGCGAGTTACCTTTGTGCACTGCAGCACTCGCTCTCCGATGACTGTCCCTTCCTTCCTCGTCGTGGCTGTGCGAAGTGAGAACTCTCTGATGGAGCAAGTCTCTTCTGCACTTGTCAGCGCTGGAGTAGTGTCTCCCGGCAGCCTGGTGGCCCTTGTGCTCCTGTGCTCTTGAGCTCCTGTGCTCCTGTGCTCCTGTGCTCCTGTGCTCCTGTGCACTCAGCGCTCCTGTGCTCCTGTGCTCTTGTGCACTTGAGCTCCTGTGCTCCTGTGCTCCTGTGCTCCTGTGCTCCTGTGCTCCTGTGATCCTGTGCTCTTGTGCTCCTGTGCTCCTGTGCTCCTGTGCTCCTGTGCTCTTGTGCACTCAGCGCTCCTGTGCTCATGTGATCCTGTGCTCTTGTGCTCCTGTGCTCCTGTGCTCCTGTGCTCTTGTGCACTCAGCGCTCCTGTGCTCATGTGCTCTTGTGCTCTTGAGCTCCTGTGCTCCTGTGCTCCTGTGCTCCTGTGCACTCAGCGCTCCTGTGCTCCTGTGATCCTGTGCTCTTGTGCTCCTGTGCTCCTGTGCTCCTGTGCTCCTGTGCTCTTGTGCACTCAGCGCTCCTGTGCTCATGTGCTCTTGTGCTCTTGAGCTCCTGTGCTCCTGTGCTCCTGTGCTCCTGTGCTCCTGTGCTCTTGTGCTCTTGTGCTCCTGTGCTCTTGTGCTCCTGTGCTCTTGTGCTCTTATGCTCCTGTGCTCCTGTGCTCTTGTGCTCTTGAGTTCCTGTGCTATTGTGCTCCTGTGCTCTTGTACTCTTGTGCTCCTGTGCTCCTGTGCTCCTGGTGCCCCTGTGCTCCTGTGCTCCTGTGCACTCAGCACTCCTGTACTCCTGTGCTCCTGTGCTCCTGTGCTCCTGTGCACTCAGCGCTCCTGTGCTCCTGTGCTCCTGTGCTCTTGTGCTCTTGTGCTCCTGTGCTACTGTGCTCCTGTGCTCCTATGCTCTTGTGCTCCTGTGCTCCTGTGCTCTTGTGCTCCTGTGCTCCTGTGCTCTTGTGCTCTTGTGCTCCTGTGCACTCAGCATTCCTTTACTCCTGTGCTCTTGTGCTCCTGTGCTCCTGTGCTCCTGTGCTCCTATGCTCTTGTGCTCCTGTGCTCCTGTGCTCATGTGCGCTTGTGCTCTTGTGCTCCTGTGCTCCTGTGCTCCTGTGCTCTTGTGCTCTTGTGCTCCTGTGCTCCTGTGCTCTTGTGCTCTTGTGCTCCTGTGCACTAAGCACTCCTGTACTCCTGTGCTCCTGTGCACGCAGCGCTCCTGTGCTCCTGTGCTCCTGTGCTCCTGTGCTCTTGTGCTCCTGTGCACTCAGCATTCCTGTACTCCTGTGCTCTTGTGCTCTTGTGCTCCTGTGCTCCTGTGCTCCTGTGCTCCTATGCTCTTGTGCTCCTGTGCTCCTGTGCTCCTGTGCTCTTGTGCTCTTGTGCTCCTGTGCACTCAGCACTCCTGTACTCCTGTGCTCCTGTGCTCCTGTGCACTCAGCGCTCCTGTGCTCCTGTGCTCCTGTGCTCCTGTGCTCCTGTTCTCCTATGCTCTTGTGCTCCTGTGCTCCTGTGCTCTTGTGCTCCTGTGCTCCTGTGCTCTTGTGCTCTTGTGCTCCTGTGCTCCTGTGCTCCTGTGCTCTTGTGCTCCTGTGCTCCTGTGCTCATGTGCTCTTGTGCTCCTGTGCTCCTGTGCTCCTTTGCTCCTTTGCTCTTGTGCTCTTGTGCTCCTGTGCTCTTGTGCTCCTGTGCTCCTGTGCTCCTGTGCCCTGTGCTCTTGTGCTCTTGTGCTCCTGTGCTCCTGTGCTCCTGTGCTCTTGTGCTCTTGTGTTCCTGTGCTCTTGTGCTCCTGTGCTCTTGTGCTCTTGTGCTCCTGTGCTCCTGTGCGCCTGTGCTCCTGTGCTCTTGTGCTCTTGTGCTCCTGTGCTCTGGTGCTCCTGTGCTCCTGTGCTCCTATGCTCCTGTGCTCCTGTGCTCCTGAGCTCTTGTGCTTCTGTGCTCCTGTGCTCCTTTGCTCCTGTGCTCTTGTGCTCCTGTGCTCCTGTGCTCCTGTGCTCCTATGCTCTTGTGCTCCTGTGCTCCTGTGCTCTTGTGCTCCTGTGCTCCTGTGCTCTTGTGCTCTTGTGCTCCTGTGCACTCAGCATTCCTTTACTCCTGTGCTCTTGTGCTCCTGTGCTCCTGTGCTCCTGTGCTCCTGTGCTCTTGTGCTTCTGTGCTCCTGTGCTCCTTTGCTCCTGTGCTCTTGTGCTCCTGTGCTCTTGTGCTCTTGTGCTCCTGTGCTCCTGTGCGCCTGTGCTCCTGTGCTCTTGTGCTCTTGTGCTCCTGTGCTCTGGTGCTCCTGTGCTCCTGTGCTCCTATGCTCCTGTGCTCCTTTGCTCCTGTGCTCTTGTGCTCTTGTGCTCTTGTGCTCCTGTGCTCTTGTGCTCCTGTGCTCTTGTGCTCCTGTGCTCCTGTGCTCCTGTGCTCCTGTGCTCCTTTGCTCCTGTGCTCCTTTGCTCCTTTGCTCTTGTGTTCTTGTGCTCTTGTGCTCCTGTGCTCTTTTGCTTCTGTGCTCCTGTGCTCCTTTGCTCCTTTGCTCTTGTGCTCTTGTGCTCTTGTGCTCCTGTGCTCCTGTGCTCTTGTGCTCTTGTGCTCCTGTGCACTCAGCATTCCTTTACTCCTGTGCTCTTGTGCTCCTGTGCTCCTGTGCTCCTGTGCTCCTGTGCTCTTGTGCTTCTGTGCTCCTGTGCTCCTTTGCTCCTGTGCTCTTGTGCTCTTGTGCTCCTGTGCTCTGGTGCTCCTGTGCTCCTGTGCTCCTATGCTCCTGTGCTCCTTTGCTCCTGTGCTCTTGTGCTCTTGTGCTCCTGTGCTCTTGTGCTCCTGTGCTCTTGTGCTCCTGTGCCCCTGTGCTCCTGTGCTCCTGTGCACTCGGCGCCCAGGAGGAACCAGAACGAGGCGGAGGGATCGCCACAGTCTCGCCCCGGAACTACTTGCTGGCCACGTGACTCGCAGCCCCTCCTCCTCTGGCAGTTAGGCACCGGGAACTGCTTCGACGAGTGGCTGGTGGTATGCACTCAGGGGTTACCATGATAGAAAGTCGGTAAGGACAGAAGAGCGTTGTAGGTGGCACAATTACTCCCACAGCAACAACAAATAAATATGACTAAAATGTATCGTAATTCTTGAATTTACATTTAAAGAGGACTTTTTCTTATGAATAACATTTATTTAAGAATGTATTTATCAATAATAAAGTTATTTAAATAAATTATGCGTTTTGGAGCAAATTCTATTGATCATTAGTTGAAACAAAAATGAAAAGTGTTATATATGTTTTTAAGTTGTCCTGATGTAATTGGCTATCAGAGAAAGAGTCTTTCCCGCAACTGATTGGGCCAATGAGAATGGGAACACGGGCTCTGTGCGTGTTCCGAGAATTAGCTACACGGACACAAAACATGTTCACATGCAAGTGTATCATTGCAATCATCTTTACTGAGTCTTCGTTTTAAAGTAATCTCACGTAAGATCCGTAATAATGAAAACATTGTAATGATTTATTGTTGTTGTTAATAGTACAGAGGCTAACATAATCACATAAAAATAAAAAATAGGTTTCATACATCCAATACTGACAACATTATAACATCGTATACATACAAAATCACCGAGGTATACATATATACACCATCCGACCTAAAAGTTGGTATTCAAGTCATTGCTGTCATTTGCATAACAAATAGTTTCGTAAGTGTTTCCTGAACATTTTTCCGAACATGATTCCGTTCTGAAATAGTTAAGGGTGGAGGGTGTTGTTAATAGTTGTATGTGTTGTTTTTCAGCGTCGGCGCTGCGGCACGAAGTGTCACACTGCTCTTTCGCCCGCCAGTCACCAGCCTTCACGGCCCGGCGTGTGTGCGTGTCTCGAGCCTCGCTGCCCCTCCAATTACCGCTGGGCTGGCGAGGAGGCGCTTTATTGCGAGCAGCGAGCCCCCTCCCCCGTCTGTCACTGCTCGTCAAAGAGCGACGCTGAGGGCGCAACGCGTTATGAAGTAGTGATGGAGGCACCGCGTCTCCCGGCTCCAAGCGTCGCACCAGCGCACACAAGCTCCCGCCGGGGAGAGGGGAAAAAAAATGTAATTTACATTCTGGAGGGCCCGGTTCTTTTCCGCGGCACTCGAGGCGGCTCGGCGGTGAAGTGCGGCGCCGGCAGCGCTGCTCTGCGGCGCGCGCGCCAAGTTTGTTTTGTCGCGGCGGCAGCCTCGGCGACTCACTAGCGCCTCTCGTCCACTCGGCCGCGTTGTTAGACGGCCATCTTGGGACGGGCAGCGCGCGAACAACAAAGCCTGCGTCGCTGTCTTCAAGTCATCTGCTGGTATTTTTAACTATTCCTTCGTCAGGTACTTCATTTATTGTCAAGTCGAACTTGGTACCTATCAACATATTGTAAATGATTTGGGTTGCAACTTAAAATTTAGCTATAGAAGACGAAGAAATTCAAGTACGTATACTTATATTTCACTTCATTGATCAACTCTGCAGAAATGAACAAATGAATCCAAGCCTGACAGTGTTATTTTACCCAGGGTCGAATCTCGGAAAGGGAGCGGGGTGGATAATGTGTCGACAAATCTATTTTAGACTATAAATCGTGTGAAATGAAACGCGAATAGAAAAAAAATTATGCAATAACTACTAAATGACTGAAAACGGTACATTTACATTATTTATATGTATATATCGTAATTACCTAATATTATATGTTATGTACTCTTAACATAACATTTTTTGTCGAAACTTGGATGTGTATAGGATTGAAATAATACTTAAAAGTTATTTTAATTTATGTACTTAACAAATATTTTTTAATATTGTAAAGTTAACAATGTAATACTAATAAAAGCTATGTTTGTTTTATCCTTTGAATGTTGAACACTGTATTATTTCTATCAGTATAGTAGGTACGTAAAATTAAATGCACACATAAACACTGGTACATAAACGGTGTTGATAAAGAAATCTTACATCATACAATGTACACGGATGCGAAACCAATTTATGCATAGTACGTTTATTTCTGTTGGGGGCATTTTTTGATGGGGAGGGAGGGGGTTATATCAATTTTTCTGCCCCGGGCGAATCAGGGCCTGTGTCACAGGGCTCGCTGTCCTGTGTGCCGGTTGGACGTAAGCGAGGAGCGGGGAGGAGTCTACGAACCTAGCGAATCCTCCAGCTGATTGGACGCCCAATAGCATCCGTGGAAACACAGAAGTGTCGTGGATTTTTGTGGCATCAAGGTAAGCTTCAAAAACCTTTGTGAACTCTGAACAACTGTGGTTTCCTCATCGGTTTATTTCTCCGGGTCTTCTGGCCACGTGACCACGTCACTCGGCATGATTGGCTCGCGGCTGTGCTCTTGTCTGCTGCCGGAGTTGCTGCTACGAGATGAGAAACCTGCTCACACTGTAGTGCTTGAGCTACGGCCTCGTTGCTCTACGCGAGGAGTGACCATAGGCGTGCCTACAAGGGGGGGGGGGGGGGGGCAGGTGGGCCATGGCCCCCCCTAATGTAATCACTCAGATCGGCATTTTCTCTAATGCGTTCGTTAATATTCGTATATTCCTGGCACTGTGACACTCAAACTGTGTTTCAGTGTTGCAGCGTGTTAATTAACAATATTTTTAAACATTTTATCGTTCTGGAAATACAGCCGCCTTAGTTTATTTAAAACATGAGGTCCCTTAAAATGGCATATAGCTTATACTTGAATTCGGTCAGACAGTTTACACGCGGGAATGTTTATTGCTCTCCTGCATCTATGACACAAATGGGGGAAGTTATCAACATGAATAAATAGCCTCCAATATCGCTGTCATAAATACGTGCAGACTGCAGCCTATGAAAAGTTAGAATGCGATTGTAGCCAGTAAACACAAGATAATCTTTCTTCTCTCTTTTTTGAATTTTTTTCTTCCTGGATTTGAAAACTATCTGCGGGATTTCTACCCGATATCCGTGATAAAACTCATCCAACCTGTCACGGTGGTTGTTTCGTTTAAAACAGTGACTTCTCCGACTTCGCCAGATCAGGTCAAGCACAGTAGAAAAAGCTTGTGTAGTGTGCTTTTAAAATGTTAATATGAATGAGTGTTCATTTGCAGTGGTCCGTTATTTTAGCGATGGATAGGTATGTATGTTTGAATTCTTTAGTTTAGATTAAACAAATATGTATTTCTTAGTTTTCAACTACTTAACAAAACTATGCACCCAAGAAAATCAATTATAAAAAAGTGCAATTAGTTTCATTCTTGTGTCGTGTGAGGATCATTTTAAAAAGTACGAAATAATGTTAGAAAAGTATTTAATTTTCTACCAACCAGGTACATATCATAAACATTTTTTGTAAGTGGTAAGAGAATAAGCCTTCTACCAAGATGCTCCGAGTTCGATTTCCGGCGGAACCACTCCCAGCTTTTCGCTAGGAATCGCGCTAGGGTGATGTCACAAGTTGACGTGTTTTCTCGGGGTTCTCCTATCCCTCTCAAAAATTATTTATTTTAATAGCAAAAACTGAATAGTTGTCAAAACTTAAAACTAAGATGAATCAGACTTCGTTGAAAATGGAAACAGTTTGATTTTTGTGCGTCGTTTGGTTATTACATAGAACATAACAATAGGTAGGTACAACATGACTTAAAATTCCCCCCCCCCCCTAATTATTTTGTAATCACGTAAGGGACATTCCTAATAATATATTTATGTAAATCAGTGTTCGCCTGTAGCCTATACCTGTTTATCTGTAACCGGCCCCCATAGTGTAATCGTTTAGGCACGGGTATGCGGTGTGAGGGGTCCGGGCTTCAAATCCTAGCTAGGACATAGTGTCCTTCACTTAATATCACACTTATCGGCTCTTAAGATGTTGCTGTTAAAGGGCCGTAAAACACTCTCAACTAAACCCTCGATACAAAATACACAATTAATTTAAAGGAGAAATGTACATTCTGGAATCTGTAATTCTTTATTTTGGCTTTCGTTACGTCTAATAAAACCCCACAGTCATATAATTATCTGATATTCGATTTCCAAGATATTAGGCTAAGGGAAGGCTAGCCACAACTTTTCCTTATGGCTGGGTGTAAACTTGAGGCGCGGTATGTATTATAACATCATACAAACGTTCGATATGACTGTACATAATTTTGATATTTTAATGCAATCTGTAGTTACGTGCTGACTGTGTGTCCAATGACTGCGTGTGTGCTATTTTTGTGCTAATTCAATTGTAGGTCTGCGCTAGCCTGATCTACAAAGCAGATTAAAGATGATTATATGTGCACATTTTCATGGCCATGAGAGGCGAAGTCAAGTTGGCTATTAGCTGTGTCGAAATTCTATGCAATGAGCCCTTGTTAAAATAACGGAAATTAATGATTAAGCCACTTTGCATGTAACATTAATGCATAACTTGTACGGTAGTATTTTACTTAAGGGCGCCGTCTGCCTCGCGCGCAAACGGTGTTGCAGAGTGTTTGTCGTACTTGTTTGTTACAAAATTTAATTCACGTGCGTCCACGTCGTACGAAAAGAAATCACACATCAGGCTATGTCGGACTGTGGTGCTTTCAAGCGCCCGCGTTTTTTGCAAACACTCTTCCAAAGGCCTTCAAAATGGCCAAAAATGGCTTTTTTTCAGACTACTATATCTTGAAATATTGTATGTAAAAACCAGTGAAACCAACAGAGCGACATGCGCACCACTTAAAGTCCCATGGTATAAGCGTGGAACGAAAACGCTGCACGTAAGTTCGGTGCCTTGTGTGTAGAGGCGCCGCCGGGGCACTTGAAGCGTGTGTGTTGACCCTTATCGCTCCCCGACTTATGTGGCTCAAACGAGCATAATCCTCCTACAGACGGCGCCCTTAACATTTAAATATAGATTACAACATATATTAAGAATAAACATTTAGTATTTACTTACACAATATGGTAAAATTCATTTGATCTCTTGAAAGAATCTCCTTAATGAGCGTAAATAGAAAAAAAATTAACTGTCAGTGTTTGTAATCAATTGAATGCCCTACTTACTCTCCCATTAATCTTAAACTCCCAACTTTCAGTAGTATTAATTTAAAGATATCAGAAATTTATTCTTCAGTTGAGTGTCGTCTGTGTCATCTAGAATTTTGATTTAATTTTTTTACGATTAGGTATGTATGTATTTCAAAGCAAAAAATATATATTTTAAGAGGTTTGTTAAAGTTCTGTTGTCTGAATTTCTGTGTTTGCATTCACTAAAACGAAGTTCATTTCAAGGTAGATCTGGACCAAGCTATTGAAAAATTCGAGGGGGGGAAATGTGTAAGTACCCCTTAAACATTGTCTATGAAAAAAAAAACTTTTTTTTCAAGATTGTTAAAATTATACGGATATAAATATTAACTAGTAAACATATCTCGTTGATACTGCACAAAAATATAAACAAGTCAATGAGTGAATGTATTTAGGCTATTTAACATTCTAAATTCAGCTTCTGATTTAAAATTTTAGCAGCCCCCCCCCCCTAATGGAAATGTCTGTGTCTGGGCACGCCTATGGGAGTGACAGCCTGGCTCTTGAAGCAGTGACGTGTGTGTGCACAGACCTGTGTTTCTTGTGACAGTCGTATTACGGTGTCAATGTAGTGCCATCCAAATGAAATTTAAATTGCAGTTACAAAATTAATTTTTGAAAATAACCTTTAAGAGTTATGCGTCTATAGGTGCATCATGAAAAAAAAAAGACGAGGGTAATTTCTTTACAATGCGAGCGCAGCATGCAACGAAAATTGACAGGTTAAAAACAGACTATGTACATACAAACAAAAGTTATATCCGTACTTTTAAATCATAAATTTTGGGATCGGAAACAATTTCAGATAATTTTTAAGTTTTATTTGTTGTTAATATTAGGGATTGAAAAAATATTAATAATTCTTTTAAAGGATTTTCCAATGTGTATTTATAAATATGATATTATGTTCCTGAATGATTATTATTTTGCATTTAAAATCATTAACTAAGAAATAATTTAATTTAATAAAATGAAATAAACATTCGCCTTGTTTATCGATTTTGATTATTAATCAAATTCTATTACGATTATTCAACTCAAAAAAAATTATAAAAATATGTTTATATAATTATTGCTAAATAAAAATTTAATTAATGTTTTTATTTGAATGAATGTATACTTAACCAACAATATTTATAAAATCATACGGTCCTGTTTGGGTTTTATTCCTATTAGTGATTTGCATGGAAAAAGATATTGGTTATTGTTAATTACTCCAAGTGATCATAACTTCTAACGCACGTACGTAAGTACCGCGCCCATGTTATAGCATACAGATACTTGTTCAGCTGAAACAAAGCAGATGAAGCAACAGGAGGAGGTGACACGTGACACTAGCTCACGGCACGGAACAAGCTGCTGGTGTTTACTGCCGGCTCTGACAGGCAGGCCGTCTCAAACTATGCTGGGGCCCTTGGGCATACAAGAGTTTGGGGTCCTTTTGGAAAGTAAAGGTAGCGAATTATACTAACATTTTTATATTGTGATCTTATATTTACTATGGGTAATCAAATAAACAATATAATATGTATTTAATGATATGACTTAGTATGCTGCTGGTTTTTTGGTAACGATTAAGATAATAGTTTCTTTCGGTATTTCTGTTGAGCGAAATATTCCATAGACAATGTCAACATCTATTTTAGGCCTCGTTTGGACTGTGCAGCTTGACTTTGGAATTGGAGTGGTTTACATGTTTCATCGCTAGATGGTGTACTTAGTAAATTAGGATGCGTTCTGGAATATTATTAATTGGTGCAACCCGACAGAGAAAAATTTCGACGGTGGCGCTGTTAGGTACTGTGCTGGACAAAAATGTTTTGAGGATGAATGTGAGAGAGGGCCCTGGAGAAGACGGTATTGCTGGCGGGGCCAGTGTGTCTCACACGGGGCCGTGCTGTGGGAGGAGCAGGGCCGTGTGAGGGTGGTCGTGCAGCTCTGCTGCGGTCAGGTCCTCCGGAGGGGACGACTCCAGCCTGCCGCGGGCTGTTTGAGTGGAGTCGCGGAGTTGCGCGGCGCTGCTAGGCCCCGGGGCTTTGCCCCACCCTCCTTCTGCCCCTTTCTGCTCCACGACCCTTCAAGGCACTGTCACACTTCACATCCGTCACAGTTCTAGTGTTTCATTTACTTCTTGTGGAGAGATAACAAACATTTTCCAAACGCTTTTTTGACCTGATAACGTCTTATAAATCGATGACCGCCTGTCTGCACTCACGAAAAGGCACGACTCATTGTCACGTTCCGCCTGAGCCGAACGTGCAAGCAACCGGCCAACCCACCGTGTGAGAAAATCTTCTATAATATCAAACAGGTTAAGGCGAGCTTTTTTTTAACTAATCGTTCGTGATTATATTCAAACAAATTAATTTAAATTAAATATGCAAAAAAACTGTAAATAATATTTGAAAATTAAAAAAGTATGCAATTTTTCACCAATGCTTTCTTATGACGTTATCACGTATAATTTATCGTCCGTAAACCGACTTTACAGACAACCCCCCCCCCCCCCCTTTTTTTTCTTCTATAAATACTGTTTAGATACGAAATACGTGGAATCAGTGCTATTCATTCGCCCTGAGCGCATTGTTAAATGTTGTTATCGGATGTGACGAGCAGTTTGAGACCGCGGCGTGTGTCCGGGTGCGACCACTCGCGTGCAGCCCAAGCCAAGGAGTAAAGAAGTAGAGAGAGATTTCACTCCCAGGTTGAACCTCTTTCCTTATTTTTTTTCTCGGATAACCGCCACTATGTAATGTAATAATACCAACTACCAGCGTAAAATAAACCATGCAAAAATGTATTTTAAATCCGTATTTTATTAATGCATAATGTTAAATTATGGTTTTAAAATAGTTTTTGAACTGTTTTTTTTATTTATTAAATGAATGTACAAAAATAGAATTAAATGTTATTGTTTAAGAAGGTAATTTTGTTTGTCCCAATACCGCAGGATCTAGGGTCCCATATTATATAGGATCTAGGGTGTTATTTTTATTCCCCACAATTTTTTAAAATTAGAATCGTTCGAAGAATAACTTAGGTTATCATCTATCCATCAAATTAATAACTTATTCTGAAGTCCAACAAATACACATAACCTAACAACCCCATGTTTACTTGTAGATTGTCAAATATTTATTTTCAACTAAAAAATTTCACATCGTTTCTAGGCTTGATATTTTCACAGTGCGGCACCCAACATCTTCTTCCAAAAGTTTTCTTCTTAACTTTTTCCATCTCAAATTGTTAAATAACTCAAAGTAATACCAAATTGCATTCGTTTCAAATTCAAAATATAACAGTTTTAAATTTTTAAACGAACAGTGACACCAACACCTCCATTCAAAATATCAAAGAAATAATGTATTTAGCATGAATGATTTTAAACAAGTAAACTAAAGTAAATTTCGAAAATAAAATCAGATTCCTTCATCAAAGCCAAATTATTCAACATAAATTTATAAAATTGTTTAGTTTAAAATAGCTTTCTCACGTTGGCACAAATCTTTTCCACAGTCTTCAATAAGCCATCGTAGGCCCTATCTGGTGACTATCCCCTGGCTCAAGCTGCTAACGAGCAGCTGCCGACCACCAGGCCGGCAGACCAGCAGCTGTGCGGTGATCAGCTCGCAGCTGGCGGCCAAGTGTGCATCCTCACACCGCGAGATGGCGGCTGTCCTTCGCCTTAACATAGCCTCAGCGTGGGAGTCCTCAAGTCGTTACTTACAAGATGGCCTCCGGAGGCGTATTGGAGGCTTGTCGCCGGGGTATTTAGATTCTTTCTGAGGCAATAGTCTTTTGAGGTTTTTTCTAATTCCGATTTTTTTTTAATTTTTGAGGAATAAAACTGTAAATATTCCCCCGAAACTGGAATTTTTTTTCCCTCTTCGAAATAGAGAATTTTTTTTTATTTTTCAAATTTATTGTGAATTTTAGGCGGAAATTTTTTCCTAAAAACTGGACATTTTGGCAGATTTTGGAGGCTTTCAGGCAAATTTTGACAAATTTTCAAGATTTTTTTGTAAAATTTTGGCAAATTTTGAAGGACAATGTCAAAGGTCAAGGTCATCCAAGAGCCGCTGTGACGTCACAATCCAAGATGGCGTCCACAATCTTCAATCCACAGCCAGAAGCCAGAGCTCTGAACAGCTATTCTATTATACTATTCTACGTTAGAAATATTTTATTATAAGTGCTCTGAATAACCATTGTATCTGCGATATTAGGACTCGGGAGTATTGTTAACATCTAAGTGCACTTGCAACATTCGCTTGTCTTTATTTCTCATGACACCGGACATCAGCTGCTGTGTCAATGACGTACCTCGACAATACGAGTGACGAATCATATGCAAGACAGTGAAGTGTACACATGGTGTGCCACCCGGCAGCAGTGTTGGCTCCTGGTGACTATAAGACAGTGAGTGACATGCCATTGACACGATCCTGGCTTGTACCTCTAGTGACTACAGACTTCCAGACCACAGCCGATATGGTGTATGTAAACACAAGAAAAATTGGCTCGGGTCATTTGTGTTTCGCTAAAATATTTGATGCCAAGATGTTATTCAAAATACTGTTGCATCTTCGTACTTTCACAGTCGGCTGGGTCTTCTTTAACACGGCAGGTGATGTGAAGCCGTACAGCATTCTCATTGGTTCAGTAAAGTGCGGTCAGGGGTGGACCACCACACAGCCAGCAGAAAAAGAAGTGGTACACACTAGAAAAATAACAGTCTAACCAGATGTCAAACTCTCCTTCGAAATACGACCATATGTTTAATCGTCACGTTACTAGCTAAATAGGACACTTTTGAAACAATTATTACAAATCAGTTTACCAGTGAACTCCCACTGATTCGCAGTAGTTCAACCCTATATTTCTCCATGACGCAAGTGCAGTTCTTGACTGGAGAATGTATTGCCAAGCGCTGGCTTCACGCCCAGGTGTGCGGACAATATTTTTTTCCTAACCTTACTAAAACTAAGTGTATTTGGGAGGGGTCCGGGTTAGGGAGGGACCTAGGTGCGTCTCAGGCCGAAGCCTATACGCCTAGTCATGCTGGGATTAGCCATGCAGGGAGAGGGTCGCATGCATCATGTGCTAGGAGGGGATTGGCCAGCCATGGCAGCGATTGTTGCCATGACCAACTCCCCTCACTCATAAATCTAGACTATAACTAGAGATAGGTTGGGCCCAGGTAAAACCTGCATAGACACAGGGAAAACCCTGGGCACTGTCATGCGGGGTGCAGGAGTGTAGGAGAACACAGGAGACAGAGAATGGGCTGTATGAAGAGTTGGACAGAGTAGAAAAGAGTCTACCGTGCGGGAGGTTGGGCACTTGGACTCGTGTGTCCAGTACTGGATTTAGTGACCAGGGACGCAAGCGCCTCTGGTGGTGAGTGGCTGCACTGACCACTCACTCCGCTGTCAGTCAGCTCCTAAAACTAGAGAGGTAAAAGTGAATAACAAGAAATATGTTACAAAAAAGTCAACATGCCACCGTGCAGGGCGAAAGCAAATAACTTATTATATTCTATGAATAATACTTAATTCTGTTGTTTTTATTTTATTTTTATGCATTGTTTTAATGTTTTTCTTAAGGCTATATATTATGCTTATACGGTGCTTGTTCTGACACCCTGCAGACCGCCTCCCTGGCGCCTGTGTGCGGACACACACGTCGCAGTGCAGGCAGTGTTGCCGCGCGGTGTTGCCAGAGTGCAGGCCACACGCCGCCCACTGACAGTGACGGATAGCTCTCAGCTGACGTCTGCTCGTCAGCAGGTCCAGCGCGCGGGGATTATAACAGATCACCCGCCGCGGTAACTGGAAACACACGGCGGAGCAAAAGTTTCTAGAAAAAAAATTCACGTCACTTCCAAAAAAAAAATTGCGCCGGGCTGCGTCGTGGGGCCTGCATCAGATAAGAGCCGGAGTGCTCCAGCATAGTTGGCATATTGACACGTGCTAGTGCTCCACTAGCATAGTTGGCATATTGACACGTGTTAGTGGTACAACTGGTGGGGCAAGGCCCTGGGACCTGGGGCTCGCTTCTGAACTGCACTGGCTCACGACACTGGTGCTGTCACGTGACCAGAACACCAGGCCTCTGGCGTCACCTCGCGAGCCAAGATGGCGGACTAGCGCGTGTTCGCGTTTATGGACATCGGGACACGCACCAAACATACCGGTGGGGCGAATTAATACATTTGGTAGCTTAAATCATTTAGATATGAAAAACAACTGTAAGAATTATTTATTAAACTAGCTTCATTACATGTCTAAAGAAACGTCTCAAGTTTGTAGGTTATGTGTGCCTGTAACACAACAGCAAAGTGCATGGTGCCAATGAACGAAATATGAAGGCCAAGACATGTTTTAGACCTTGTCATTGTATTATATATTTTAATCTTGTTAATATTTCGTTATTACATTATATATACTCTATGCATAAAATGTTATTACTAATAGTATTTATTTCTCTAATTGCTCTCACAACTTTTAATACCTATTCCGCCCATTTGTTATGTTATTTCATACTAGTTAGGCCTACATAAATTTTTATAAACTATTTTAAAATAAACAATAAAAACAAAAGTAATTTTAAAATATATTTTTTGTTAACTTTATAACTGAAAATTTTTTTTTACAAGAAAGTGAATCTCCTATTTTATTGATACTTGAAGGAACAATTGATAAGAATTCGACGTGGTTTTCTTTAATTTAGGGCTTTAGTTTATGATTATGTCTTCACTTATCTTTAATTTTGCTTGTTTCTGGGTTATTTCTTAAAAAATAACGGTTTATTACAATTACTCAAAAATGTTAGTAAGTTATACAACACAGTAATAAACTAACACAAAATAACATAGTAAAAAGTAAAATAAGTCTACTAAAAGGAATTACCGTCCATATTTCATAAGCACAGTTTACAGAATAATATTTCTATGTGAATAAATGTTGTGACATATCGACCAACAGAGACACTTTAGGTTTAGATTAAGCCCGTCTTACACGATGTTTAATTTCTGCCATATCGTCTGTCATCCCAGAGGTATGAAAGTAAGAATGACATTTTGTATATCAGTAGAGAAGAATGAATTCGGTTCTTCACACACATATGATACATAATGTGCCAACATAGTTGCTGACCAAAGCAGCTAGCCTATATATGTGTGTATATAAGTATAAATAAACACTATAATTTGACCAATAACTGAAAGGACATGAACATTTCAGCAGTGGAATCTAAAATTATGTAACCTGGAGAAAAAATATTTGTAATTTTTTCTACTATAATTCATTTGCCTAAAATACAACGAATGTGTCCTAATATATTGCATATAAAAAGAATTCTGTGCTATTTTTAACTTAATAAAAATGTAATCTTCCTGCTATACTTTTGTGAAAATCCAGTATAATTAGGTAAAAAAGAATATAATGGAAATGGAGTATTATTTAATGTAGGTTTTTTTTATCATATTACTATAACAATAAATGCAATTAGTTACTTCATCGAGATAATTCACAGCAATAATTTGCTCATTTAACTTTACACAATCACAAAAAGGAAGCACAATCACAAAAAAAGCACATTTGGAAGCACATTCAAATAAAGGAATCACATTCCGAAGCACATTAAAAAAAAGTAAGCTGCATTACGAGAACATAGTCTTAGTTAGAAATAAGATTTTGAGAAATAATGTTATAATTTTTTTAATCCAAAATAAAATTTATTTTTCAGTTTTATACACATGCAAGTAAAACAAGTCCTTCTTGTATGTAGCCAGCTTCCCTCAGTTCTTTGAGTATGAAGGCGATGTGCGGTAGTTTCCTGCACTAATCAATGCTATCAGTAGTCTCAGACAATCGACCAATACGTGTGTCAAGTTGGCGACCACACATTGGAATTTTCAAGGTCAAAATTTGTCAAAAATTAGTGCTCAATTTTTGCTAATTTGTGCCGTAGAAAACAGAATTTGTGCTGCATTACGTAAAACGTTATAGCATATAGTAAGTTTGTCGCCAACTTGACGTCAAGATACTTGTCGCAAGTAGTTCAGATTCTTGTCAACAGATGTCGCCACATGTATTGAGCTGTATTGCAGTGCACTTTAGCAGTCAAAAATGAGATGGTGACATCAAGCAGACCAAAACAGTATGGCGGACTTGAGATGGCTGCTGTAAAGTCATACTGGCTGATGTAATATCTGCCTTGGCTTTATTGGTGGGAGGTCAATCTGCTTGCTGGTGGCTTCCGTGGAGGAAGGATCCACCGCCATTTTTAATCTAATGAAATCGCGGGGTTCGAAGCCGGTACCTTTTTATAAATTTATTTATCAAACTTTAACTAAGTAAATTTGTATGAATTTTAAAGTTTTGTCCTATTTTCTAGCTTAAAACTATGGATATTCGATGTAGAGAAAATGTTTAAATTATGAAATTGTGTTTTATTACAATTTTATGTTTTGCCCGATTCTCTAGCTTAAAAATTACGGATTTTCAAGATGGCAGCCATAAATAAAAGTGCAACGGTGAAGTCATGCACATAAAGGCTGCGGGCGTAAAGAAAATTGCAACGATTATGCAAAAAAAAGAAAATGTTGGATTACAATATGATGAGAAATTCTAGAAAAAATAGTGGATAATCCAAATGGTGACATGTCAATAAAAACGTCTGCCGTGACGTCATAATACAAGATGGCGTCCGTAATGAAAATTCAATGGTGACATCATCATTCAAGATGGCCGCTGTGACATCAGAATCAAAGATGGCAGATCGATAATCGCAATGTAGCACCTTGTAGCAGGAGTCCCATTCATATACTACTTACGTGACCTTAGCGCTCCTGGTATTGGGTATTGAAAACAAGATGGTCGTCAGACATCAAACTAATTGTTGTAATATATTCCTTGGCAGAGTGGCGGGGTTCAGTCTGCCTGCTGCCACTATGGGGGGAGGATTAATTTTTTGCCCTTACTGGTTTTTAACCAAAGATTTTATGATGCAAGTGTGTGTTTTATTTGAATTTTATCAAAACTGAAATTAAATATTTTTTTTTTAATAAATTTTAAATGTTCTCCGAAATTTTTTTATGATTATTAAAGATTTTTATGATGGGGACTGTAGAGAAAATATGAACGATGACATGATCCAAAATAGCTGAATGTTGTAGTATTTAAAATGGCAGACAGATGTATGATCCAGGATGGCGCCGCCGGTGCCGAGGTGAGGCGGCGGGCGGCTCGCGTGGAGGCGGGCACAGCTGGCAGCGGCACGGGGCAAGGTCACGGGAGTGTGGCGGGCTGCCGGGAGGAGGGGAGGGCAGTCATGTCCGCGGCGTGGCTGGCGCTGGTCGCGCTGACGGCGGTGCGCGCCTGGCCCCGGGACTCCGCCCTGCAGGACCTGGACGTGGCGCTGGGCATCGGGCAGCCCGAGGACCCGCCCCGGGCCCAGCTGCCGTACCAGCGCCTGCAGCTGTCCAGGGACTCCGCCCCAGGGCTGTGGGCGCCCTCGCCGCTGGCCCAGGCCTCGCCGCTGCTCTCCAGGGACTCCGCCCCAGGGCTGTGGGCGCCCTCGCTGCTGGCCCAGGCCTCGCCGCTGCTCTCCAGGGACTCCGCCCCAGGGCTGTGGGCGCCCTCGCTGCTGGCCCAGGCCTCGCCGCTGCTCTCCAGGGACTCCGCCCCAGGGCTGTGGGCGCCCTCGCTGCTGGCCCAGGCCTCGCCGCTGCTCTCCAGGGACTCCGCCCCAGGGCTGTGGGCCCCCTCCCTGCTGGCCTCCAGGGACTCCGCCCCAGAGGGCGCCGCCCCTCGCCGGCAGGTGGACGTGGGCGTGTTCGCGGGGCAGGCGGGGCGCTACCTGGGGCAGCAGCTGGACCGGCGGGTGGGCGCCTTCAGACTGCGCAGTGACCGCGGCTACCAGGTGCTGGTGAGTGCGCTGGTGTGGCTACACCCTGGCTGCAGTGCCCCCACTTGACCGCGGGGAGAGGCGAGCCTCAGTACCAGTGTCAGGTACCAGGCGACAGGCGCAGCTACCAGGCTGCTGTAACACCCGAGGGAGCTGGCAGGACACGTTCAGTGCGTATACTGACGTTTACACTGCTTCTTGCGTACCGTCTCCATATTTCACTACAACGTTTTCGACGTATATCGAGAGAGAAAAATATAGCTAGCTTACAATTTCTCCATCATATATAATTTCACAGATAACCTCAAAACATTTTTTAAATACCGTCACTTTTTAAAGTTAATTACTGGACTCCACTAGATAAAACTGTCCAACATAAACTTATTTTTAAAACTAATTAAATGCTTCAAATTAATAGCTATTATTTTTTGTGATTGTTATTCATTTATTCACTTCCGAACTATTTTAAAATTAAATCACATTAATGCTCGCTGCACAATAAAATGATCTAGTTTCTGTCTTTAAATGTTATTAGCTTTTACTAAATCAACAACCTAACATATGACATTCATATAAACATTGTTTTCCGTTTATAACCTCTTTAATCTCGCATGTCTCTTTCGCCATATAAAAGATTCGTGCCGCTTACGTACGCCATTCCGTTTTCGCTAGGCACGATTCTGATTGGTTTATTGCATCGAACATCTGACATAGTTCAGACCCAATCCTATGAACAAAACTCTAGTCTTACAAATTGCCAAATAAACTGGGATTAGCCATCTAGCTTTTTGGTGACGTCATACCTCGTCAACATTATTGACCAGATATTTCTGAAGGTGTTCGCAGGCTTTCACGGCTATTGTCTGAAGCAGCTTGGCTTCTGGGTTGTAGCCGCGTCCTTGGCGAATAATTCACCGACGTTTCGGTCGACATTGCAGTCGCCATCATCAGGGAGCAGTCACCTACCGTTAGGTAACTTAAGGGAGCAGTTACCTCCCGGTAGGTAACTGCTCCCTGATGATGGCGACTGCAATGTTGACCGAAACGTCGGTGAATTATTCGCCAAGGACTCGGCTACAACCCAGAAGCCAAGCTACTTCGTTTCTGAAGGTGCTTGGAAGCGGAAGTCCTTGGCCAATGTCTGTGCAGACGGCACGTCCACAGCCCGTCCTTAAAACCATAGCAGTGGTCACGTGACGTGTCTGCAGTCAGTTATCATAGAACATATTTATCATAATGAATGAGACTGTTTGTCGTTAAAGTAACGCGAATTCGAAAAGGCCTAGAAACGTGAAATACGGTACTAGATTCTCTCTAGATAGTCTGCACTTAGAAGATTTTATTTTAAACTAGCTGCCCGACCCGGCTTCGAACGGCTATACTAATGGAACAAAATTAAGCCACATCTCCCATTCACAGTAATGGTAAATTTAAAAAAATCAGTGAAAATGTATTACAATGCTGTATAATGTACCGGAGAGAAAATGAATAGCACCGATGGTTTCCCGACTCGTGCACGCAACGTACAACTGATGTACCCGTACTTCGCTACTGCAGTCTACAGGCAGATCACTCTTGCGCCGCTCATTATACATGCCCCTCCTTGTGGGTACGCCACTGCCGCGCGATGCCCGTTGCCATGGAGACGCAGAAGGCATGAACAATGCAAAATCCTGTTCTCATGCAGAAAAAGTACCCACTGTTGCCTGGTTTTAACCACCCCATGGGATCTCATTTTCGGAAAATGTCATCCTGCGTAACATAAGGAACATTACTGTGAAGTTTCAAGTCTGTAAAATATATATACTTGAAAAAAAGGGCAATAAAAAAGCAAATTAAACACAGAGAGGGAGGAAAAAACAATATTTTAGATTTGCGATTTAAAGTGATAAAAAGTATTTAAATACTAATTGAACTCTTATGAGGGTACTCATTGCTTCGTTGTTAATATCACACGGGTGTTTTTTACTTGTATGGGAAAATTAAGAATGATTAGGCATCTAGTGTGTGGCAACAATGTTAATAGGCAATAGGAAATAAACTTCTAGCGCCTGCGGCATTGTCAACACACACTTCGTACGTGTACTGCATGTTGTATCTAACCCCCTCCAACGCATTTGATTCTAAATTGTACTTTTAGTAAGAATCCCTAATGTAATTGATAGTATAATATAGCCTATAGCCTTCATCGATAAATGTTCTATCCAACACTGAAAGAATTTTTCAAATCGGACCAGTGGTTCCTGAGATTAGCGCGTTCAAACAAACAAACAAACAAACTCTTCAGCTTTATAATATTAGTATAGATGTTATTGTATTTTTTATTTATTTGATGTTTTAACTATTTTGAACCACGTTTATCCAGTTATCTTCACTTTCGATCATTTTCAAGTATAGTATGCTTATGTCGTCATGCAGGCCTCTGTATTTATAAATTGATCCCCCGATATTTGGTGACATATTAAACAATTTTTCGAAAACTATCTTCCCTCGCCATTTTCTTCTACCTATATAAAAGCACATCAGGAAATCACACAAAAAGAACGTTTTGAAACTTTCACAGAAAATATACATGACATCTGATCGTTTGAAACTAAAATGGTCAATAAATATTAATTATACAACCCTACTAATATAATAATTGCGAAAGTGTGTATGTCTGATTGTCCTTCTTCCATACATCAACGTAGCAACGGATCGACATGATGTTTTTGCATATGGATAGTTTATGGGGCGGAGAGTGACATAGACTACCAATAATTATTCAATTCCATCCCTAAGGGAGTGAACAAGGGTTAAATTCAGTTTTATAATAGAAAACCAAACGCGGCAGGTCATACACACAAAAACAGTGGGTTTGTGACGTTTCTGTATGTCCGCCACACGGTCATATAGTAAGTTCTGGCAAATTCCTATCCTTTGCCTTGGCGTAATCCATCCGCTGAGTGAAGTGTCGCATGTAGATGCCTCGACGCTGCACCCGTGACATTTCCCCCTAAAGCGGAATTATCATCGCCTGCGTTTTTGAGGTTAATTATTCTTTAGGCATGTTGATGGTGAAATTTTAGAATGCACCAGAAACACAATGAAATAAGCGTGCATTACACAACGAATCTTTGACAGGTTTAAAGTCCAATGCACATGCTTTCAGAACCTTCTATAGCCACGAGCTGAAGTCGTCAAGTAGATGAACTCACGTATGGCAACATGAACCCATATATATTAATTTTCGCGAACATCGGTAGATGTACTAAGCGTATTGGTCTGCCAAAGTAAACTTAATGGTAGTGAAACTACCCTGGAATATATTTTGTAAACATGAATAGTCATAACAAGATATAATCGCAACTTTAATAATACCTCAAATTTATTAGCCACGAAAATGGTTTTGGGAAAAAACATGGCGTCAAATGTAAGTAACATTTGATTCTCTAAAGTATTATGAACGCGGCGCTATCTTTGAGGTATTTTTCAAACTAAATGTTGCAGACCAATAGATACATTAAAACAAAATTAACCTGATACAATTTAAAACATATCATAAAACAAGTATATGTATGTATATTATATCAAAAGAACAGAAATCAGGCTGTAAGTCTGTAAATACTTTCTACAATCCAACCTTAACCTTATTAAGCTGATTGAACAATTAAAATTTAACAGTAAAAATTTTATCACAAAATTATTTTATTCAACATGGCGTAGAATATAATTAGGCTAACAATTTCTTGTGTCTCTACAGAATGATAAACTCTGCGCTATTACTACATTTAAACTTTAACGAAGGATTGCCAAAATTGTGATGCATATTTTTTAAGTTATTATTATTTCTTTTTGTGACATTATATTATAACATAAAATATCGAAGAATACTACCTACCATCATAAAGTTTTATTGTTAATACTTATATGCGGTGTAAATTATGAAATGTTCACAGAAGCAATTTATACGGATGAATCAGGCGGGTGCGCCATATATATATATATTTTTTTTTTTTTTTTTTAGATTTCTGTAACTTTCGCAGATTGCAGCACGGTAGGCCACATTTCCGGTCTAATCAACTTCCGTTCCCGTTCACGAAATCACTACCTTATTTACTCTGTGATTACTCCCACCAAAGTTTAAGATGTTTACTCATCAAAAACACGATGAGGGGAAGCCTAAGATGTCCATCAAGTTCTGTCCCTGCCCGAACACGCCCGAATATTCACCTTCGGCCAACCTCGGGTTTATTTATATTTATTTATATTTCAATGTTTATTTTAATGTAGCTATACTAACCTAACTAACCGTCCGTAGTGTTTTAAAGTGTTTTAATGTAGCTAATCTAACCGACCACTTTTAATATTTGAATTCATTTTTCCTGCGCAAAAATAAAACAAACCCCGAGGTTGGCCGAAGATGAATATTCGGGCGTATCGGGCAGGGACGGAACTTGGACATCTTAGGCTTTCCCACGACGAGGCGGCTCGCAGCTGCTGGGCGGTTGTAGTAGTTGGTGGCGCGGACCGCAGGTGGCAGCACTGCGCGCTGGTTGCAGATGGACGTGCCGGCAGCTGCCTCGCTGCAGCCAGCAGATGGCGTGCTGGTGATGGAGGTGAAGGCAACTGTGTACCGCCCGGTGGCCTAGCCGTCTGCTGCGTCTGCTTCGCAACTACTCCAGTTGAACCCAAGCAGCCATGTTCTCTTTGTGTAATCATGACGAGTGATGAGCAGTGTTTACCTTACGAGGTTAAAACGTGAAAATCTCACAACCATTCTGTAACACTTTGTAATTGTCTCAATTATGTGTGGTTACACGAAGAACTGGTAATAATAAAAGATTGATACGTTAGGTACAGACGTTCGATTTTTTTTTTTGCTTGCTGCTTTAAAGAGAGTTTTCAAGTGTCTGAATTATTGTTACTTTATCTAGAGCAAACATGGCAATACTGTAATTAAATATTATATTACTAGTTACATGCTATCACTATCATAAAAAAATGCATTGCAACTGTGATACGAATAAAATACACAAAATTTTCTATTCTATCTCTAGCTATTGCATTTTTAGGTTACTTAATTTTGTTTTGTTGTAAATGCTAGGAAATGTGTAAACGTATAATCATTGCATATTACGGCATGTCTTTAAATTTTGTGCCATAAATATTCTACTTGTTATCTACTCTTTGTAAATAGTCAGCAAAATGTTCTAAACTGAAATTTTTGCCTGGCTAATTGCACCGTGGTCACTAACGTTAAGTATTTTCTATGTTTCCACATATGAGTAGTGCGAACAGCCCTGTTATCGAGATGTGTGTAATTATCAGAAGAACATGAGCCTCCGTGAGGTTGTGAACTGTGGCGCGAACATGGCCACACCTGCACACTGTGTCTTCCTGTCACACCTACCAGGGCCTCGTCTAGTATGAGGTAGGGAGACTTCCTTGTAGCACACCGGTCTCCTGGCATCGCTACAGAATGTACGTCTTAGTTTTGCCAGCCCAGCTTCACGGTTTAAGACATTATCATCTACAGATCTCAGTCAGGTCCTGATTACAAATAATTGTATCGGGCCCCTTCCCCATTACTTGTGAAATTTTTCAAACCCCACAGTTAAAAAAAATCTAAAGTCTACAATAAGCATTACAGTAGCCATGACTGTAAATGTGACCTGAGTATATTGCATAAATGATCATTTTTCAAAGAATTCTGTTAGCAATATACTTTTAACTTTGTCCTACGTACACTCAGAATAAACTTATTCATTGAAAAATTTTTTTTTTAATTAACAAACCCCCCCACCACCATGGAAGGGGGGGGGGATTTTGCCACCTCTGCCCCTCCCGCTCGATGGCCCTGGTCCCAGTAAGGTATCCGGGGCAGCTGAAAGAAAATTATCTAAATAGGGAAAATATTGGAAATTTTTAGGGAAAAAAAACCTTAGGTAAGTGCATTACCTGCTTGTGTTGAAGCACGACTCGGTAAGCCCTGTGATGAGTTATAATGAGCTCTCCCCTGATCTGAGCCCTATTGTACGTAGCGGCTCATTGTGAGTCGCGGTATAGGGTTCCATGGCTAGTTGCGCGGCAGACGCGCCACCTCTGACCCCGGCGGAGCGACAAGCCCGCCCCTGGCGGCGCGCTAATGAGGCGTCTCAAGTTACTGCCGTCACTCCCGTCCGCGCGCTCCATTGTTCTGTGGCGGCGCGCGCGGAGTCCTTCGGGAAGCCTTCATTTCACAGACGAGAGAGCCACACCCGGAGTTCCCCGAAGTTCATGCTTTTTTCCGTGTCTTTAATGTAGCTATCCTAACCAAATCAACCGTCCACAATGTTTTAAAGTATTTATAATGTAGCTAACCTAACCTAATTGACCATTAGTATCCTTTTATCAACACCGCCATATTTATTTACAATGAACAAAAAAACCGAAGATGCACGATCGGGCGTTTGGCTCTCTCGTCTGTGAAAAGAAGTTTTCCCGTCCTTCAGGCGCCAGATAGTCCCGGCTCAGGCAAGAACACATGTTACCTGTTACAATGGTTGGCCTGCATTTGTGAGCGATTATGAGTTTGTAAGGTTAGTCGAACCTCTTCAGATACCCGTACTCATCTCATACTTCTCTGAGCTTGTGGCATCAATTACTGAGGCTAAGTGAATGTACTACTGCCATTTTATAGTCGTATAGTCTCCCAAAGGTTAGTGTAAGGTAAGCGGTTGAAAGGAAATGAAACACTCCTGGTTTTGATAGTATGCCAGTAATCATCTCGTGTTTCTTATATACTACGCCTTTTGTGTTAGAATAAGTTTATTTATTTCATAGGCTTCCAAGATTGTGATATTCCTTTCGCTTCTTGACACACACCATGCAGTGCCTCTCTTGTAGTGCCAGCACAGCTCCCAGTCAATCCAATTAGTTAAATATAGATTTTTCTATTACTAATATTTACACTTTTAGTTAAATTAAAATACTTGAAATGTTGATCTACAAATTAATCATTCCTTCCTTCAGTCCACGGTTCACTCTCCCCACTGCAGCTCGGCTCGACATTGGCTCTGTCTACCGCTGGTCTCTTACCTCGCACCTCTGTCCCAACACCCTGCCTCGCACTGCTCACTCGCCCGTGCCGCCTGCCACCACACAGACCCCGTTGCACCAGTCTCGCACACGGAGACCGTCGCTTGTCCGGTTACCGCTCGCCATCTGCACTTCACTGGCTCAAAGGCCGGTGTCACTGCCTTTATACCTCAACCCCCCCCCCCCCTCCTTCTGGAATGGACTCGCACTCCTTTGATGTATCACGTCATCAGGATTGACCCGACGCCTGAAGCAACCAGAACATTGGTGTACCAGCTATGCCACTTCACGCGGCGGCCTCCAGGAGCCCGCAGAACCCTCCAGATGGACGGCTCTGGGTCGATGACAGAGCACTGTGGGAGCAGGTAGCGAGGCCAGGCCGCTGACCTACGAGGGGTGTGCCGCGCTTCATAGCGCCCCACAGCTGACCACTGGCAGGCTCATTGACATGCCTCGCGGCCACGCCTCATGTATGTCTCAAACTATATATGAAACTAAATATCATTTTGCAGCATAAAATATATATGAAATTAGCTTATAACAAAATTTGGCCACGTGCAAGCTATGTTAGTAATGCATAATTTGTATTTCCTGGTTGTTCTTCACAACGCACTGCTATATGTCCCCACTTCAACTAGTGTCTCTCTCGCAATGCTATTTTATACAGCATGTATTTGCTTGTACTTTGTGAATTGTAGACAGTTGATGGAATGAGTGAACAGACTATGTATTGAGGTAATTGACAGTTTGGATCATGTGACGTTTTTGTTCAGGGTCATTTAAAAACTGCAGGAAAATGCCCCATTTCTTATGTAGCATACAGTTACATGAACAGAGTATTTCGTGGCAATGGACTTCTAGATTAATTTTCGCAGTTAGGGCTGTACGCACAGAGTTATATAGTTTTTTTTTTTTAATATTGGAATATAGTGTATTTCTTTTTGGGAGTTCTTACGAATTATGTAATAAGTGTGAGAGTTGAGTGGACGCGAGTTTTCAGATAAAAGCAAATTGTGTTTAGCAAATAAGCAGTGAATTTTATTTTGGTATGCATAACTACAATTTGTGCTCTACGATAGATGTAAGATATTCGAATGACCATGCATTTTTTTTTAGTTTAAGCCAACAGTTCCTTTTTTTTCTGTAAAAGTCGTTTTAAAATACTAATGCAACTACTAAGTTGCTTATGTAGTTTGTGAATGTCAAAAGCAGGGACATAGTATAAGGGGGTTACCACCCCTCTCCCTCCCATCAAAAAAACTCTTAAAAATATATAATCTATTCCACCAATAAAGGAAATAAATTGAATGCAAAACAGTGGAGAAAGTCGTTTTAATCTTCCTCCCCCCCCCCCCCCTAGGTTTAGAAATAAAATTTTGCTAATGCTTCATCAGAAAATAACTTTTCTTGGTTATATCCATCAATTAATTAGTATAATCTTGAAGTACACTAAACTATCAGTAAAGAAACATTGAATTCGCAAAACAAATTTTATATTTATGCCCAATTAGATCACAATTAGGCATGCAGAATAAAACACTCAATATTAAGTATTTACAACAATTTATTGTGTGGCAAGATGAACTGGTTTGACGTCATTCTTGTTGCCTTCTTAAAATAGAATTCACAGAAATACACTGTCGTTACACTTAGGTCGTTAACACTTTCACCAAAGTTTAAAATATCTAAGGGCGGTATTCCAAGACATTTGAGTAAAGTAGCGAATATGCACTGCCTTGTTGGGCAACTGCCATACCCTAACTCTCGGGTCATATTCCAAAACGTTTCCTAACTGAACCCCTGTAAGGTATCAGATCGGCAGCCGTTTTAATAAACGAGGACTTGTGCGAGGCTATAAACAGTTGTACTTCGTGGAATCCATCGTAATTTTAGCTTATTTTTTAAAACTATGGAATTATAATGTGAAATAAAATATTTAGTTTGGGTTATACAAGAATAAACGATGAATTTTTAGCCGTATTTATGTTTGCTGTTTTTTAAGATATAAGGGGGGGGGGGATTGTAATCGTAAAAGTTCCGTTAAAGTTCATTAAAAAGGAAAATATATATATACAGTTATGGATCAAATCGACAACAGATAGGACACCAAAAATCAGTGCCCTAAAAATAAGGGACTGGCCGTGTCCTATCGTGCACTTGGAATATGGTTAGGGTACAGGTATTGCATATTCAACACCTAAACTTTTATTTTTGTGTCTTGGAATACGGCCCTAAGTACTTAAATGCTAGAATTACCTAAAATAACAAATAGAAGAAAAAACCATGATAAAGGAAAAAACAAAGGGTAAAATTTCTGTATCACATTTCCAAGTTTATTCCTTGAAACTGATGGCATGATCCTGTCTGTGTACATTGATTCTATGGTGCATGATTGTTACTGTTTTAATTTAGTACGGCGAAAAAGCCTGGACATAACAAAACCTTTTGATATAACAATGAATCATGATGGTAAATTGAATATGAACAAAAACATTTCCAAATACCTGACATGATATGTTTGTATTGTGATATTTGAGTTATTGTTATGCCAAGGATCTTTCAAAGTAATGCACTAAATTAAAACAGTTAGATTAATGTATCACAGGATCCATGTATACAGGAAAAGCCATCAGGATCAAGGGGTCAATTTGTATTCATGATACGAAACAACTACCCCATGTTGTAATAGGCCTATTTGAGTAAAATCGCCATGTAAAAAATGAGTTAACACATTGAGCACTGTACCACATGAGACCTCTCTCACAGATGATTTTCAACACCAGTGTATTTCTCCAGAAATATGATTTTCCATAAGTCACCAACAATGAAGGTATGTACCATTATTTTTTTCTCGTGTAAATTACACAATTTTGGTTGGCATTTCTAAACTGCATCTAGTGGATTTTTTTTACATAAAGGCAGAGTAGGTCTAAAGGAAAGCCTCTCTTCTGGATCCAATAAAAATTTAATTTGTTTTTGCATCATGGCATGTTTTCCAGTCATTCTCTAAGAAGGTGTTGTTATACCTACTGTCAACTTGCCGTCTTCTGCCCACTGATGATGATGTTGGTGAGAATGTCAACTAGCTTCTAATGGCAGATACTGTGAGCTAGCCCGCAGGTAGAGCTGAGACACGTCCCGAGGTGGGACATCACGTAACCAGATGCTGGCTCAATAGGGAGACCCCGGCAGTTGTAACCACTAGGGATGTTATATTAGGTATTTTACAACTACAGAATGACAATCACAGGGAATCTTGTACAATGTTTTTTTTATTACAAACTGGTCACTCATACATGCTTGTCCAGAACATGGCCTGGCCTAGTCTCTGAGCAGGGGCTTGTCGCAGCTTGTATTTACATCAGATGGCTGTGAACAATAATATCGAGTTAAACTGTTACGCCGACCGCCAATGCTCCTCTATGTCGCATAGGCCGCTATGCCTCATCAACGTCACGCGAAAGCGTGTGCACCGAACGCGCTCGTTCGCGCACCGGAGTGCAGAAAGTGCGACGGGGTGAACGCCAGTTAACAAATGCTACGTCGGCGGAAGGATACGGCCGGGTGTGACATATCCCTCCGCCGAACTACAACAAATGTTTATGTATTTTTCCACAGGATATTATTAGACATTATTTTCATTATTTAATACTTTTTTTTCTCCAAAATTATGTTTCACCGTGCGCCTTGTCCCGAACCTGGCCTGTTCAGTTTCCCGCGAAAATCACACGTTTCCGCGGGAGGGCATGCGGGGTAGGGGGGTTGCGTGCTGTGAGAGCGGCAGTATCCTTCCGGAGCTCACAGAGGCAGGCAGCCTCCGCGCAACACGGGACCAGGAATTCTAATTTTCACTGATATGTAGTTTCAATAGTTGTATTTTTCCGCAAACCTTTTCTTTCAGTTCCGTGGTCGGCCTCGACTTACCGAGTGGTATTTAACTTAATTATTCAGTGCTCCAAGACGACAACAAGATCATCGCGACGCCCGTAGCGCCCGTCAGGTACCCCCCGGACCTTTCACAGAGGTCGGGTGACGGCAAATTGTGACATCAAGTTGGCGACTGTAAATTTACTAACATATTGTCCCTCTGCGAATTGTTTTAGAGGGATTTCTCCTATTCTGACTTGATCATAGTCACGGGCATTTTAATTAAGGCCAGTGGCCGCGGTGACTGTTAATTAGGTTTGTTGTCTGCTCCGTGCGTGGTGTACTCGCCCGGAGTGGCTACGACGCACTTATTACATGTCGGGTAATTAGTAATTTCGTACTAATGGCTTTTCCCTTAATTGAATTATGGGTTCGAGCCTCCGGGGTTCCGTACCTTTAAATTTCATTATGTCTATTGGGGTCACGCCCGAGGCGCTCGCCTGACTCATTCCGGCTGGGCAAAGGGGCGCGCTCCGAAATTGGCATACGGTACTGGCGGTGCGGAGCACGGGCTTAACGGCCATGGTCGGTACGACGTCAAATTTGAATAATTAAATACATTAAAACCATTGTTAAGCCTTAAGCACCCAATTACCCGGTGCTACATTTTAATCAAGCACCTGGAGCATGTTTTTTACTTATCATGTAATTAATTAAATTATTATAAGTTTTTGGTGCCGACTCACAAAGAAGAGAAAGTTTCTCTTCCTTGCGAGGCGGCCATGTTCGGCAGTCTCCAACCACTTCGCGCATTCAAGTTTCTTTCATTGATTATTTTTATTCTGTACTAAATCGTTAAATTTAAAACCTTTTGTTAATTCTTCGCTGCCCACGTCGACTCGGCGCGTATTTTGCGGAGCCGGGCCTATCCCGACCGCCTTCAGTGTGATACCGTGCTACGTATCGTATCACAGAACGGACGGTACTGGCCGACTCCAGCGAAAGTGTTTTTACTTAAGGATGCCGTGCATATGCCTGCCGGCTGCACACACGTAAGTGTTTCGCCGAATTTAGGAGCCCGCTCATAGAGCCCCCCTGCACCCGTTAACTTTCTGCGTTGGCCATCTCCAGCGAGCATCGACCCACGTCCCGCGAGACTGCCGCGGTAACCATTTCAGTGCCATGTAGTGTTGTGTTTTTTTCTTGTTAATTGTGTAACCGCTAGACGTCGCCAAGTGTTGGTGAGAATTTTTGTAGCGGGACTGAACCGCAGAGCGGACTTGTAGAGTGTACCGTGTACCCACATGGACCCCCAGTGAAACTCCCAAATTAAATGTATTCTCACCAACTCGTATACAATCATTTTTCGTAATCTCCCGTCCTCCACACGGCCGAGCAGCCTTCACAACCAAGGTAGAACCATTCAGGTTACATTCAAGCCGTGTACCTGGCGGGGCACGCGGGGGCAGAGTACCCACGACCCAACATCAACGGCCTAGCAGCCCGCTAGCCTGGCGCCCCTCCGGACAACAAGAGCATCGCGACGCCCGTAGCGCCCGTCAGGTACCCCCCGGACCTTTCACAGAGGTCGGGTGACGCCATGTTAATTTGCGTTTGATTCAAGGACTTCTCCGGTGGTACGCATGGGTACGCGGTACTCCCTATGCGTACACTACGCGGTGTCAGAACCGCTACAAAAACTATGCGAATGCGCTATGCGGCGTCCGAGCTGTTGTACAGTTACATTAACACACGCTGATTAAAGAACAAAACACGACACTAACATAACACTATGAATTTTCCGCGGCAGTCTCGCGGGCCGCGGTTACGAGTGCTCTGGAAATGGCCAGTACCGAAAGTTAACTGTCTTAGGGGGGCTCAGTGAGCGTGAAACTATAATAGGTACACTTTACACTTACTTGAGGTTGCAGCCGGCAGGCGTATGCACGGTGGTCTAGGGAAAGCGTGTTGGCTGGAGTCGGCCAGTGACGTAAATGGCGTGGTCCGCGAATGCGGTGCGGAACCACTAAGTAAAACGGTAGAGATAAGCCGTGGTCCGCAAAATACACGCCGAGTCGACGTGAGCAGCAATGAAGTAAAAGAACAGGTTTAAATATTAAAGTGACTACTGAATGAACGATCAGTGGAACAAAGTGGAAGGCTTCCCACGGACACACGTCTTGACCCGGCGCGGAGTGGTTGGAGACTCCCGAACATGGCCGCCTCGCAAGGGAGGGAAACGTTCACCTCCTTTGTGAGTCGGTGCTAAAAACTTACATTAACTTAATTTGCTCTATTATAAGCTAAAAATACATTCCAGGTGCCCAGTTAAAAGTTAGCACCTGGTAATTGAGTGCTTAAGGCTTAACAATGATTTAGACTATCTAATTATTTGAATTGTGGCATCAAGTTGGGGACTGTAAATTTACTAACATATTGTCTCCCTGTGAACTGTATTAGTGGGATTTCTCCTAATCCGACTTGATCATTGTCACGGGCACTTAAATTAAGGCCACTGGCCGCGGTGAATGTTAATGAGGTTCGTTGTCTGCTCCGTGCGTGCGGTGCTCGCACGGAGTGGCTACGAAACACTTGTTTAATGCCTGTGAATTAATAATTGTGTCCCATTGTCTTGTCCCTTAATTGTTCTATGGGTTCGAGCCCCCGGAGTTCCGTGCCCTTAAGTTTCTTTGAGTCTATTGGGGTCACGCCCGAGGTGCTCGCCTGACTCATTCCCACTGGGCCAGGGGTGTGCTCCGAAAATGGGATCTGGTACTAGCGGTGTGGATTACGGGCTTAGAGGCCATGGTCGGGACGAAATCAAGTTATGGTCAACATGTAATTTAAATTTTTTCACTTGTAAGTTACTACTTGACAATGGCTAATGTAGTTTGAAAGAAAATAGCTACTAACCTTCTATTTTAGTCTCGAACACAGGGGTCGCTCGACCATTCCGATTGATATCAGCGACTGCTACTGTGCCATTGACGAATCCAGGTACTGGACTCGCCCTCTTTGACGCTGCATACCAAACCACCACTAGAAATCTCACAAGACCCTCTCGTTTTTCGGACGAATAACTCTACTCACTCAGTATGTTAATACTCCCTCGATGGGTAACATCTCCTCTTCTTTATTAGATTGTCTCAGGGTGGTACGATGTGACTCGCCTTGTCAGTCTCATATTTGCACAGTCGATTCTTCGCTCGCACCAGGACATCACAGGTCACTACAAACACTGTGACTTTCCCCCAATTTCCATCTGTTGAAACCACACTTCACTCATTAATCCACAGGTTGCTCATTCCACTCACTAATGCTGAACTCCAACCCACGACTTCCAGGTAGATGGTTGGTTAAGTTTGATGCCACTCCCGCTGCCTGTTTAAGTTTTTAATTAAATATTAGCGTTGGAAAAGATCTCAGGGGTTTTAACGGGGGTTCGGCCTCGTGGCTGCAGGCAGGAGCGCGTCGTGGTTCGGAACCTACCTGTGCTGTTCAGACCACCCAGGACGCCTTGTAAATGATTGGTAAACGAGTTACAGGACACTGCACTTTATTCAGTATTGATACACTTATTGGTCCCGGTACTGGCCGCGTCCGTTGTCGGACCGCTGTGACACGCGTATCTCTGAACGTAAACGACGCGCGCGACCAGGATAGGTTGCAAAGTAATATCGACAAGCTGGAACGGTGAGTACTCGTCCCTATGAAGGATTTGGCGGATAGTCGCGGAACTTAAGTTGCTACGACTTAGGCTGACTCGGAAACATGAAGAGAAATCCCTATGTTCAAGATTGTTTGCAATCTAGCCTGCGACGAAGTATGAATGTCTCTAAAATTACGTAGATACGCCAGCTGGAGACGTACACGTTAAAGTCTCTTAGTATTGAAAGTTATTCAGTTAAATCGCACGTTACAAATTACATGTTTAAGATGGTGAAAATTAAAAGGCGAAAGTTAGTCAGTAGCATTCAACACTCGTTACAAAGAGTCTACGGTAATAACAATTAGTTGGCTATAAAGCCGAAACTGCGTAACACTATACGCTGTCCTTAAACTGGACATGGAATTACGTAAAATATGTGAAAATTCCCTGTCGGGTTAAAAATTAATAAGTTACGAGTCGCACGAAATATCGTGCGACTGGGGTGGGGTCGGCGCCGAGCTAGTTAAAGGATTTTAAAAGACTTACACTATTGCTGATATGGAGATGAAGCGCGAAAGTTGATGGCCCGACGTTCGCGGAGCGCCCGACCCCTTCGAGCTCCCGACGGTAACTGAGCGCGAGACCGCCCTGCGGCCTCGCGCCTAACCACGTGGAACGCGGGAAAACCGACCCGGCCAGTTTTGGACTTAAAGACAAGTTACACAATATATGCTTATAAGACAATTAGACATAATTTTCCTTACATGAATCTTCTTTTAAATTGTTATTAATTTAGTTGTTTCAATTTGACAAAATAATTATACAATTAATTAGGCGCATTGCCACACCCGGCCGGGCACTGACGTCGCTTTGGTGTTCGTTGCGGCGCACTTTCACACACTCCGCGGTCATCACGCTCGGGCGTGTTCGACGCACAATTGGTTGATTTAGATAAGCGAAATATATTATTCACCTTGATGACACCCATCGGTGCTCACCCAGATCGCACAAGCCATTATGTCCCATTGACATCCCTTCTGGGACATATGCAGGAGTGTGCGATGCAAACAAGTGTTATGCAGTGTGGGGAAGAGGCGCGAACAAGCATAGACACCAGTGAGTCAATAGCCGGCATCGCGGTTATTGATTGGGGTTGTCTATATAATATGCGATATTTACATGATGTGAATAAACAACGAACTTAATTTAAGACAGTGTCTGATCACTATTATCTTATATATAAAATTCTCGATTCACAGTGTTAGTTACCATACTCCTCCGAAACGGCTTGACCGATTTTTATCAAATTTTGTATGCATATTCATTAGGTCTGACAATCGACTACTATCTATTTTACATACCCCTAAGTGATAAGGGTTGTCCACCCCTAACATTTTTTATTTATTTTTTTTTGGACAAATTTTTTTTATTTTTTTTTTTATAATGTGGCATTAAAAAATACATACAACTCTAAATTTTCACCCTTCTATCACCAACCCCTAATTTGTAATAAAATTTTATATTTTTCAACCCCGGTCGATAGCTGATCAATTAACACTTGATCAACCTTCCCCACCAGGGGTCTACCCGTGTCACTTCTCACCCCGTAAACAGCACGGAATAGGGATGAGAGCGAAGCCGGTCTCCTGTTTCTCTCACACAATAAGCCTTCTCTCACTCCCTCCACAGTTTTCGGCCATTATTATTGTTTATCCATCAAGCATAGTAGTAACGTTTACAATTATAATTTTACTATCTCAGTGTAACTCTCATATTAACTATATTCTCAAGTAAATTTATTATTAATTTGCTGGACCATAACTACTTATTCATATTTTATTAATAATTAATAAAACTATTAATTTTGAATGTAATTCACGCCATTAGATAATTAAGTGATTTACATAACCTCAAAAGTATTCAACACGTGTCATGAGCTCCCGTTATCAACAGCTTTTGTGTTGTAAGTATAAATTATTCTTATACATTTATTATAAAATCAAATTTTTTTTTATTTATATCGAAAATATATTGTTGGAAATGGTCAAAAATAAATTCGGTGAAAGTTAGATTTTTATTATAATTGGCTAAATTTTTTTTATTCATTTATAAAAGCTGTAACTTCCGCAGAAATTTTTTTCCACCTAGATATAATTAAGAAAAATAACATTTTTCCCTTTCGTAAAACATTCTAATATTTACATGTAAACTAGAAATGCCCTAGAAATAATTTATATGGCAAAACAACGTTTGCTGGGTCAAATAGTATATGTATAAATAAATGAGCATTGTTCACTGAGCGAGAACATTTCTAGACATAGCCTGTTTCGTCTACTAGTCTATACACACTGTGCTTCCTCTTTTCTCACAGGCCGTTGTGCCATCTCGCTGCCTCATAGGCGAGTGCTACCGACCTCCGTAGCGTAGTCGGCTGCCCACCGGCTTACGGTGCGAGGGGTCCTGGATTCGAGTCCCGGGTAAGGAATGGGTGTGACATTTACATGCTGATATTTGATTACCTACGAATTGAAATTGATGATTGCACTGAAACAAATTAAGCCATTGGCCGTTTGGCGTAGAGCTGTAGGCCACATAATTCAAAGAAGAACAAGAAAAACGTGTGCGTGATCACGAGAAAGCAATGGTTCTGGCTGTGTGGGGTAAGACCTTCGCCTTCCGCGATATTCTCTTGTCTTTTCCTTCACGTTTGAAATCTAAAATGGCTGCTCAGCTGGTTCGTAGGCTGGTGAGTTATGTAGCTGATGTATATGATATATTGTATAAATACTCTTACGGCTAGTATTTTTTATAAGCATTTGTCACATTTAAGTTGTAAATAAATGTTGATTATTGTTTTGCGAATGTGTGTGAGAAAGGCGTATGCGACACTTGCAGGTCACAGGACTGCCTTTGAATAGGCTGTACAGCTCGGAAGCCCGCAAGGTGACTATTATCCCCGGCGATGGCATCGGGCCAGAGATATCCACTGCCGTCCAGAAGATTTTCGCTGCAGCGAAAGTAAATATTTTTATACTCTAAACCGTTAAGAGTGATTTGCCCAAGTGTTTTTTTTTACAGGTGGTAGAACTGTAAGCCGGCTGCATTTTATAATCATGTATGGGGTAATACCCGGACGGAAAGAAAAAGTCGGAACACATGGTTTTCACACACTTAACACTCTAATGAAATTACCTTGAAGATATGGTTTTTTAATTACTAATAGTTTGTGAAAAATAACATTTTAAATACCTGTATTTTCACATTGGCACAGCCATTCATTGTTTACCAGTGATTGTGTCTGTTCAGCACAATTGTAGCCAACAACAGAGAACAAAAAATAACGCTAATTCTTTTGCTTCATATATTGAAGTTTATCCCTGGATCCTGATGGCATAAAAAAAATGTTGTCATAGAATAAATTATGATAATAAGTTGAATAAAAAGGATTCTTTTTTTAATCTACAATCATAATTCTTAATGATTTGGCAATTTCTTTTATATCCAGATTCTTACCATGTACTGAACTAAAGCAGCAAGCATCATGTACCATTGGATCAAACAAACATGATCAAGCCTTCTCCCATTTGACTTGTCCGTTACAATGTGACTCAAAATAGTACATACTTTAAAATGCAATGAATCAAAATAAACATTTTGTGATACAATTACTTATTAAAATAAAACAAACATGAAATATAAGCATTAAGTAAAAATTCCTTATTGCAATACAGTTGTTATTTAAACAAATTTCATTATTACAACACACCTACATTTAGTTCTCTAAATAAAAAAAATTTTAAAAACCCACATGTGTAAATAATTAATGTTGGTGATTGCATAAATAAGTTGGTTTTGTAATGTAAGCTGTAAACTGTTATTTTTTCACAAATCAGTAGGAATTAAGAAACCTTATTTGTTTTAAATCAGGAATGTCTCAAGTATATGGAAAACATAGATTCCTTTTTTATATTATTATTTTTGTGTCTGTAGTAAACAATCAGTGGCGTAGCTAAGAAGCATGCCTCCTCCTCCCCCCCCCCCCCCCCCGTATTCCCGGGAAAATTTGGATTTTAAGGTGTAAAATAGTGCTATTTTAGCAGCTCTCGGTACTTAAATTTAAATATTGCAATGGTAAAAATTTTATTAATTTTTAATATTAAATTTGTTTGGGTGATGAATAAGAAATTTAATTAAAGATTTGGAGCTAAAGGGGTGGGGGGGGTTTGAACCCCTATACCCCCCCCCCCCCCCCCCCCCCGGCTATGCCCCTGTAAACAATGAATGGCTTTGGCAGTGTAAAAGCACAGGTATTGTAATGTAAGATAGAAAAATTTAATTTATTCACAAACTAGTAGGAAGGAAATACGAAACAATCCCTTATGAATAGGGATGGTGTGTAGTGTGTGAAAACCAAGTTTTCCAATTCTTTTCTTTCCGCTCTAAAAAGCTGCTCTGTCCGAGTGATACCTTTTTTGGTTCTTTACAGTGTTGTGAAACAAACCATTTTATATCTTTGTGCAGTTTCTGTATTTAGCATGGGTGATATTCTTGGTACGTTAATTGATTTTGAACCCAACTCACAATATTTATGTTTCTGCAGTCACAGGTATTCATGCAAAATATACTTTTCGCAACTTCTGCACCCAAATGTGAAATGTGTAATCTAATGGTTGTAGAAGGAGGGGGGGGGGGGGGGGGTTTGCATGTTTGTGTTTTTTTACTTTAGAAGCTTTAGTTGGAAATTTAAAAAAAAAAAAAAATTCTGAAAATTATATTTTCCAATTAATGCCTGTCACGTCCTCCAAAACTGCATTTAGAATATTTTGTCACTAACCTACCACACAATTTACAGTATTTTAATTGTAGCTCACCTAACCAACCTTCACACTATTCTACAATATTGTAATGGTACACTGCGGATGGATCTACTGTGTAGCTTCGAGCCGGAGACATGTGAGATTCGGGTGCAGTATCTCCTGAGACCATCGGGCAGGCAACCCGCTATACTCGCGCTCCTCGGTACAACTGTTATTGCTACCGCTCTGTTTAAAACATCGCTCCACCTGCACACGTCCAACTGTGAGACAACAGTGAGTCGATGAGTGACTGCTCGCTGCAAGTCGGAGATGCCTGTCCAACGGCCGGAGGTCCCGACTGGCACAACGCGTCTCGGAGCAGGACTACCTTATAGTCATTACCATATTAACTTCCCTTACAGTACTTTTAATGTAGCCGACCCTTCACATGACTTTACTGTACTTATTTTAAATGTCATCTAAACAGTAAACTACTTGTAATACCACAATGTAGTTTTACAGAACTATCAGCGATAGTTAAAGGAACTCAAAAATGCCATTTTCAGATTTTGAAGTTATACTTATTTTATGTGACAAAATGTTCATGTACCATGGAGTGGAAATGTAACATATTCGGGGTTGGCTAATTTAAATCACTGTGGTTTAAAATATGGTTTAAAAAAAGTTATTTTTATTTAAAAAAATTAATAACATTCATATTTTTAAATATATTTTCATTTCTTTAATGAAAAATTTAATTCCTCTCTAATAAGATTAATAGTTAGGTCATTGATGTTTCTTGTGATTTACAGGAACAAAACGTATAATAGTAAAGATCTTATTTCAATTATCTGAATGAGTTATGAATCATACCCAGCCAAATACTTCTCAAAAATTAAAAATAGTTAAGTCAGTTCCTATTCTGTGGGAAATTCCCAACTATTGTAAATCCCCATACTGTGGGAAACACACATTCTATGGAGAATCCTCCTCCTGTGGGGAAATACACTCTTTCTGTGGTTAAGTCCCAGTTGGATGTGCAGATTCGCTGGACTTGGGTTCTTTGATGTTATAACTTCTCTTGTTCAACACGAGCGGAATGTTTATGGCTTTCATTTGAAGTTGAGAAGGAGTCAGGAATAGGTGTGAAGCTAAATATTAAAGTTCAGTTACGCAAGTTGAAGATGATGAAGATAGTGCAGGTAAGATTCAAGAGTAAAATTTTCTCTTGATTGAAACCGAGTCATGTATATTTTTTTGAATTTTTCTGTTCTTAACTCAAAAAATATTCTTACAGCACATTTTTCTGTGAAGTAATAATAACTTTCCGAAAATACTTTGTTTGGACACTGGATACGTTTCTTTATTTACCCTGAAATAGTATTTCAATATTCCTGCTGGTTTCTGAGAAATAACTGTTTATTACTTACTTACCGTACAATGCATTAATTTGACCGCTGCCATTTTTCACTTTCCTGTGTGGGTCTGCGTGTGTACGATTGGAGAACTTTAGTTAAATAGTGAAAATGGTCAATTACACAAGGTATGCTACATAAAAAATACTTCACAAAGGATTTTCAGAATAGCATTTGAGTTTGCATAATAAAAGTACTAAGAGTTCACTGCTGTCATAAATCATTAAATTTCAATCAAACGCTAACCTTTTCAAAAATTACTTTTTTAAAACGAAGCAACACCCTAGGTTGCCACCGTGAGTGGCGGAGAAGTGAGAATATCACCGAGAAATTTAATGACAAAATTATTGTTTCTATAAACAGTTACAATAGCTTAAACTACATACTTCAGGAAGTGTAGAGAGAGACTTCTAATCACTTGGATTTGTGCATTCTGAAGTACGTAATACGTGAGGCAAACTTGTGTTTCTGTTAAAGCAGTCAACAAACACAACCAACAGTGATGTGATGTGATCTACAAAATAAATGGGAAAGAACTAACCTAAAGTATTTTTAACGTGTTAATCTTGATATTTTTATTTTAATAACTGATTAATCCACAAGATTGAAGAGAAAAGAGCGTATTTTTTTTTTTATATCTCTAGGTTTGACAATGTTGTACATACTATAGTATTGTCACTGAATGGTTTTTCCCCATTATTATTTTATAAATTAATTTTTGTTGCTCTCAGGAATCGTGCCTAAAATTATAAATCAATTTGAGTCAGATATATTTAGTTTGAACGTGGTAACCAAAATTAATATAATAAAACAAACCTGGTATGAACCTTAAAAAAAACATGGTTTAAATGCAAGAAACCTGGTTTTTTTTCAAACCAGGTTTTTTTAGTTTTTTAATACTTTTTTGAAGTGAAAACTTCTTTAGTCGCATTGAGTGATTTTTGGTAGGGGTGAAACTTATGGGTTTGCGTCACCGACATGCTGTAGTAGCGGTGAGTAAAGTTAATTTGACCACGTGAATACATAGCCTAGGTCTGACATCACTGGTAAGTCATAGCTAGGTAATGAATTTTTACGTAATTTTTACATGCCACTGACGTCTGTTGTGACTAAAAAAAGATGTAAGGATAAATCATATCATGCTGACACCGTAATTGTATATAATTCCAAAATCATTTTTCTTACGTACATTTGACGTAGAAATGATGTCATATTACTAGGGACACCTGTATTTCGCGAATACATTTCGTGTCAAGGTATTTCGCAAAACACTGTAGCTTTTTCTAAGTGTCATGGCAAATGGTGAGGGTGCAGCAGTGCGGTGACCACATTCTCATTGGCCCCGTCAAGAGCGGGACGACACCTCTCGCCGACCTCAGCCAATAACCACAGGAGTAAAGCAGCACGGCAGCAGCTGAGGGGTCACGAGGAGGGTAACGCGAGGCGCGCGTGTGCGCAGGTGCCCATAGAGTGGGAGTCGGTGGACGTGACGCCCGTGCGCGGCCCGGACGGCAAGTTCGGCATCCCGCAGGAGGCCATAGACTCGGTCAACAGGAACAAGGTGGGGCTGAAGGGCCCGCTCATGACGCCCGTGGGCAAGGGCCACCGCTCCCTCAACCTGGCGCTGCGCAAGTGAGCTTCCCGTCTCTCTCGGTTCAAACCAGAAGGTTGTTTGATTCGTGCATGGCTTTGACCGACGGAAATCCACAGACATGGCTGGCTGATGATGCGAGTGTTGTGGTTGTTTTCTCGAGGCTTCTAATTAGGGCTGGGCCGATCACTAAATTTGCCGATCATTCCGATACCGATCATTTCCACCGATACCGGCCCCGATCATTGCCGATCACTGATCAGACAAATTAAGAATTATATAGCTTGTTTGATGTTAATAATAAAAATATAAAAAAAAATTAATGAAAAAGTTACCTTATGATAACTTACCATTTATTTAACACTTCTGACAGAAAACAATTTGTTCATAAGTTTTTAAAAATGAACAATAATATTATGTAAATTAAGTATTTCCTATTTCTACAATTTCTAGACCTTCCCACCCCACAAACCAAAGTACCCATACGACACTTTTCAGAGGTCTTGAAAATAAGTGCTTTAAAGAATCACTAAAATAGACAAGTCACCAAGCCTAAAGTAGAAATAAAGAAAAAAATATATCAGAAATGTTTGGTTGTTTTTACAAACAACTTTATGCAACAAAACAATTTTCAATAAAATTTTAACTTTAGAAACTTAGAATACAAAACAATCAGATCATAAGGAAACAATAACAAACAGGTATATTAGTTCAAAGATTAATGGATGCACAAAATATGAGATCCATGCCTTGGTAAAGAGCATGCACCGTTTTCATAATCAATGCTAGTTTGCGCCACTAGTCTCGCTTCGGTGCTGGCCATAGATGCTACTAGCGAAGTGCACACTCTTCCTGATGCTATCCATATCTATGGTGCAGTAAAGTTATTTTCTTACGTTTGCAAAGGTAAACAATGGACTTTTTTAAAAAGCATTTAAACGTAGTTTAAAAGGAGGAATAAAACCAAACCATTTGTTAATTTTTGGGACTTTTCCGCTTCGTAAAACCGTATGAAACGGGAAATTAATTATTTTTATTAGTGTATGTTCCGGGAAAATAAACCATTGTAAATATATTACTTTCGGCGGGACCAAAATTAAGCAGCGTATGACACGAGAAAATGTATGAAACAGGAACGTATCATCGAGGTTCTACTGTACTGTAAATTTGTGTTTTTGTTGATACGTGATTGTAGGCCTACCTTATTAGTTATTTTGTAAGTAAATTTGAAACGTACAACTTTGCATTTGTAAGCTTAATTCAGTATTTATTAATTTTTATTTAGTATGTAATGATCGGCGTTTGGTGATCGGTATATAATTTGCAATTCGGTGCCGATGCTGATGTGTTAAAATCGGCCTCTTATTGTGATTGGTGATCGGCATCGGCCCAGCCCTACTTCTAATCGTTATGATGGCTTGAGACCCCAATTGGTCTTTTGACTGATTTCATTGCCGTGCACCTTGGGCTTTCTATTGGTTCGCAGAAGTTACGAATAATTTACGTACCTAGAAAAGTTTCAAACAGTTGCAAAATAGTGTCATTAATTATTTGCTTTCAAGTGATTAAAATGTATTTCACATTTTTCCAAATCTTAACATGATGTCGTGGTTACATGAAATGTCTGCTGCTGCGTGCTGAAACAGACAAGTTGTTTACAGCCGGGTAGACGTGAGATCGGTCGGACAGGCGTTGAAGGACGCGGCATGGAGTGCGTGGCTGCCCCCAGGGAGTTCAACCTGTACGCGAACGTGCGGCCGTGCCGCTCGCTGGAGGGCTACGAGACGCTGTACGACCATGTGGACGTGGTGACCATCCGGGAGAACACGGAGGGCGAGTACTCGGGCATCGAGCACGAGATCGTGGCCGGCGTGGTGCAGAGCATCAAGCTCATCACGGAGGAGGCGTCGCGGCGCGTCGCAGAGTTCGCCTTCCAGTACGCCAAGGACAACGGGCGCCACAAGGTCACGGCCGTGCACAAGGCCAACATCATGTGAGTGCTGCTGAGAGCCCGGATAATGAAGCTTGGGGCATTTCAAACACACACATATGAGAGTGACAGGATCGCCTGGTGGTGACGCAGGCGCATGTCGGACGGCCTGTTCCTCCACTGCTGCCGCGAGGCGGCCGAGAAGTTCCCCGAGGTGCAGTTCGAGGAGCGCTACCTGGACACGGTGTGCCTCAACATGGTGCAGGACCCCAACAAGTACGACGTGCTGGTCATGCCCAACCTGTACGGAGACATCCTGTCGGACATGTGCGCGGGGCTGGTGGGGGGCCTGGGGCTCACCCCCTCGGGCAACATCGGCCTCAACGGAGCGCTCTTCGAGTCGGTGAGTCCCGGTGTAGTCGCCTGCGTGCCGGCGCGGCGCCGGGAGCCCGGGGCGTGGTCCTGACACGGCCGGTGCTGTGGGCGCAGGTGCACGGGACGGCTCCGGACATCGCGGGCCAGGACAAGGCCAACCCCACGGCTCTGCTGCTCTCGGCCGTCATGATGCTGCGCTACATGGAGCTGGGCACGCACGCCGACACCATAGAGCGCGCCTGCTTCGCCACCATCAAGGAGCCCCAGTTCCGCACCGGGGACCTGGGCGGCTCCGCCTCCTGCTCGCGGTACACCGACGAGATCTGCAGGAAGGTCCAGAGCTCCGTGTAGGCCCGCGTCTCCTCCCGCGGAAACATAACTGGCGTTGAACTTGACAAGTATTTATTTTATTTGTGGGGGCCTCCACGTTGTTTTGATGGGACGGTTCTGTGGCAGATTGTCGCTGAGCTGCGGGCCCACTGAAGCATCACACCCTCGTGCTTGCGCCGTGAGTCGTGTGCGCAGTTCGGCTGGACGCTGGCCAGTTATGATTTCGCTCCCCTCTGTTTTGTCCAGTATTCTCGCGGCGTGATGTGCAGTGGAACCGGCTGGGAACTCTCGACGATAGCGGGGGATTGTGGCGTGCGTTATCGCTACGCTCGTGTTATCAAACTTGCAGTTTTGTCATACTCTTTATTATTCTTTGTACTAACAAACTAGTGAATTTTAAATCATGCTAGCAAGGTTCCACTGTGATGTCACGTTGGTAATAAACAAGTTGCTCTCATCGCTTGCTAGTCACGTCTTTAGGTAAATTCTATCTCGTAATTTAACTGCTAGTTTACTAGTAACATGTGGTTCTGTGGCAAAAAAAAATCTTTGCAGTCAGTCAATCAGACAAGTGTAATGATTTTTCAGCTAGCAGAACTTAATTAATGTAAGTGGTTTGTGTGCTGATGCAGTGATAGGAGTGTAGTAATCTGACTCTTTAGTGAGCTGTGTGTTCTAATTGGTTGTGGGTTGATGAGGAGCGTCTGTTCTTGTGAGCAGCGTGCCCAGTGGCGGAGCGGAGACGGCGTCCACAAGGACGGACTGAACACTGCTGGCGAGAGCAGACTGTCCTCATGTAGCTCCTACCACTCATGTACAGTATTTATGAGGCTATTTAGTAGAAAATACACAGCTGGTATCTAACTCCACCATGCTAGGTATGGAAGTCACAAATATTATTTAGATAAGCATTTATCAACCTACCAACAAATCTGTAAATTTTAAGATGGTTGTCAGTATTATATTAGTGATGTTTTTAGGGAATAAAAAAATACTTTACGAAATCATTTTTGAAAATTTTACTCTCTCGTTTCAATTCTTTTGGTGGGTTTTGGTAGCTACAGGACTGCTACCATTGAATGATCATGTATGTTTGTAAAGGCTGCCGTTGTGGTCAGGAACTGTGATCATGTGCATGGCAGATACTGAGATATTGATATTAGAAATACTTTCTAGGTAAGTTTCAATTTTGATATTTCTTTTAATGAAAGTAAATGGAACAATTTTTGAGTTAAATGAATATCTTGAGTGCCTAACAAACATTAACATTATTCTTCTTAAAAGAATAAACTTATTATATTTAAGTATGATTTTAGTTTTTAAACACTAAGAATGTATCCATGCAGTTCTATAGAATGACTAAATGTTAAATGATAGCTTGCTTAGACTGTACATAACATACAATCTAGATAAGAATACGACTATGAATTCAAGATCATGGATGTAAGGGTGACCTGTAAGAAAAGAGTATCCTAAGTATTTTATGAAACAGTCTTGGATAACATAATGCAACCTCAAATGTACATATTTATTAGAAAATATTAAGTGAAACTATTCTGAATCACCTCAGAAGCTCATATTGCCTATAGTAGTTCATTTACCTGAATAATTCCCGGACCCATTATCTTTAGATCATAACCAAAAATAATCATTGATTATAATAAACATTTAACCAAACTTATGAAAACAGAGCTTGTAACTATGGTTTTAATTTTCTATTATGTTCCAGTGTTAATCATGTAAAAAAAAATTGTTCCTTTTTAAACAAATAGCATTCTTATTACTGACATCTGCCAGTAATTTTTCCAGCAGTTTTTCTTGCAACAAAAGTACTAAAGAACTAAATGTACCCATATTTGCAATAAAATACTTTTAAGTGTATTCTTAAGATACAGTAGAACCCTGTTATAATGTTCCTGCATATAATGTTTTCCTGCTTATAATGTCATATTTTTAAAGTCCCAATATTTCCTCCATAAGGACAATGTATTTATTTCCTGCATATAACGTTCATAAATAGTGTAAGTTCCTGCTAATAATGTTTGCTTTCTAACATTCAATAAATGGGGAAAAAATGTTTTAAAACCAAATTATTCCAACACTTACGATAAAAAGTTTCCTTTATGTATGTTTATGTTTACAATCACTGCCATACAATACATAAAGTTTGTTAAAATACAATTTTATGCAATACACTGAAGGTACACAATGTTCATAGTTACGTGTCAGTTGGCACCCTTAGTCAACTCTTCCTTGCCATTCCAGTGGGTATTCAGATGCACGTACATAGTCCTATGATATTTAAGTTGCCAACCATTGAGCGAGGGGGCATAACTAAAAGTGTTTTCTATTGCTTAAAAATATATTTTTTTCCATTCATACATAGGAATCCCAAAATTAAACATTTTCAGGTGGCGAAGGAGTAGACGTTCTCACTCTTAATGTTGTCATCATGAATCGTGAGACAATTTTACAAAAAATGTGGCAGTGTATCTTTAAAGACAAACAAAATTTAACCAGGGAACAAGACGAAGTTGAAAAATTGTTGGCTTGTTTTAGAAAATTCATGTATCAAGTATAATATCTTTGGTTTTAACATTAAAGTTGTTTACATAGCTTGGTGAGTTCATTGGTACAAAGCTCGAACATTGTTAAGTGCTAAATTGAGATTTCCTGCTTATAATGTTTTCCTGCTTATAATGTTTTTTCCTTGTGCTCCCTTGAAAAACATTATAACAGGGTTCTACTGTATTGTGTGGATGATTCCCAATGTTACCAACACCGAGGGCTGAACTCTCAGGCATGCGAGGCTATAAGCGGGAGAATGGTAATGTGTTGACTGCGGTGAAGCACCCGTTAGCATGGGTCACCCAACCTTTGGAACTTGATGCAACTAGCTGCCATGGTTTCAATCCATCTTTTTAAGTTTGGCACACATTCTACGATAAACTGTTTAATCAGGTTGTCATACGACCATATGTTCACGTTTGAGTGTTTTACTTTCGAAGTTATCTTCTAATCAAAATTGTCGTACATTGGAGGTCATTTTATATGCAAGTATACAACATTAAAAGATTATTAAAATAAAAAAACACTACAAACCAGTACATGAGCCATTAAACATTGGTTAGGCACTTGATATTCATATAACTTAAAAGTTTTCTTTTCAGAGAATTTCAAACCTGAAAGGGGACTGAGTGTTTTCAGAACAGTATTGACTGTGCTCATGTGTTGTGCACAGCCTTTGATAGGGTGCATGTTTAAATTAAATTATCTGGTAAATCGGGGGACAGCATTTCCGAGTCTCGCCGAGTTGCAATGCACGAGCTCCGGGCATCTCCTGGTTGGTTGGAGAGTGAGCCAATGCAGAGCAAGAAACAAGAACTGCCTAACGCAACACTCGTGCTCTTGCGACTAGCCTCATTGAAGGATCTCTGCATCAATGAGTGTGTTACCGTTGTTTAGTGATTGCGTATTGCATTGACCAGGCTTACAGTTACAACAGTATTTTTGCGGTAACATTATTTTATTTGACATTGTTGATCTGAAAGTTATGTAAGACGTTGCTTGGATTGGTGCAATCATTTTGTCATACATGCACACTGTTTCACTTTAGGTTTTGCTTCCAAGACACCATCAAACGGCCCCAATATGAAGTCTGTCCCAGGAACAAGTGCACTATGTCTTGGTTATGACCCTAGGCTGTTTCACGACAAAAGAAACTTATCACAATGAGTCTGATTACAGCTTTCTTTGGTTGTTGGCATCTGTTAAAACAGTAAACATTTTTTTTTTTTTTTTTTGGGATATCTGCTAAGATATGTAATTATGAGCTAATGTACATTGTTTTTTTTTATATTTTATTTTTTCTTTTATATTTATATACATGTGTATGTAGTATATCTTTTTTTAGATTATCACATTTATGATGTGTTTTCTGCAGATTCAGACCAGATTAGGCTTAGCTTTGTATTAAAAAAAGGTTTCTTATATACATAGTTATTGTAGAGCAAGTGGTAAATACTTTACTAATTTGCATATGAATTAAGTTAATGTTGCTCCAGCTGAAATAACATTTAAATTATCATGTGAAAGTTTCCTAGATTTTGAAATTCTACGTAGAACAAACTCTGATTATACAGGTAATTCATCAGCGTCTATAATAATTGGAATGTGTACTTTATGTTTATGGGTATCTGGGAATAAAAGGTAACACGCATACGTGAAACACCTGTTCTGATCACTGACTGTCTCGTGTCTGCAAGTCCGCCTCTGCCTGTTCTACAGAACGTGCTTGCAAGGCCGACACGAAGGCCGGCGGAAACTGGGAGCAGGATGTGGCCCGTCGTGTGTTGTCGGTTGGTGTAAGATGTTATAAAAAAAAAATTTAGTATTTAATCTCTAATCTAGCGTACGGGATGTCCGCAAATGCACTTGTTCATGTGGACCATGACAGCGTCTCCGTACGGCTAGTTGGGACATGAACTCGAAGCAGTGTGCAGAAACATCTGATCTGTGGTGGGGAGATACTCCTGTAGCTGTGATTGATTCATGACAAACTTTTGTTGTAATTAAATTATTTTGTTAATATTTATTTGATTTTTCTACCAGTGGACTGTTGAAATTGTTTTAATTCACAGTTGTGACAGTGTGTGTGTGTGTGTGATATTAATAAAACTTTTGTTACTGTTGATTGGAATATAGTGTCTGATGTTACTTCTCGTTACCTAGATTAATGTTAGTTGAAACTAGTCTGAACAATACATTGGCTGTAATAACATTGTGCCTCTCTTCTTAGTTGTCATGTAGTGTTGTTCCTTAATAAAATAATAAACGAGTGTGTTTGTATTCCAGTTATATTAAAATAATTGCTGTTAAATGCATGCATTTCACAAGACTCCATTAAGTTCAAGTTTATTCACCAGTTATTTAATGGAATTTCTTGTCAGACATGTCAGGAAGATGAAACTATTTTGAAGAACAGACTGTACATAAGCAGATTTTATGAAGTTTCCAGCCAATGTGCTACAAGAAAGAAAAAACCAAGCATGGTGCATACCTGCCAACTTTGGCCAGTCAAAAAGCGGGAGGATTTTAGTGAAATTGGAGGGGGAGGGGGGGGGGGTGGCGTGAAAATTTTTGTTTATTTTGTAAATTTTGAAAATAGTTTTTAAGAGTAAACCAGCATGATTAGCACAAGCAATATAAAAATTGTGTTCTAAAATAAAATACGTTAACAAACACTCTGCTTTTGTCACACTATCTTCTTTCCGACTTGTCACGAAAAACGTCTAATTTCTGGTTTGATGCCATGGCATTGACGGCATGTTTCTTCGTATTTATATGCTTCACAATGTCGCCCTTTCCGGCATGCGAAACGGAAAAATCACAACGACACAAAGAACAAAATGCAGCATGTTTTCTTTTCCTCGATTGCAAAATACACGGAAATTCGTCACTAAATGTCTTCTTGTACACAGCAAGATACTTCACTGTAGGCTTACTTAGCGCCATTTCTATTAAATCCCTATTCCGGAGTAGGCCTACAACTAAACAACGCATATAAAATACTCATCACGCAACTGCTTCCACAAAATAATATTTTGATGAATACACCGTTGATTAAATTCGAAGACAATGCTACCTCTACACTTCGTCTGTGAGCACAGACGCGAACAAAGGCGAATTTGTTCGGGGACGAACAAACAATTCACACACAGCCGGCTGACAAATCGAAGCGAATTTGGGCACGAATGTAAACAGTGGTATCATAAACTCATTATTAATCCACTCCGTCTTTATTTCAAGCCAACACCACCGAAAATACAGTTTACAATGTTGACAAAACACGCCATCTTGGAAAACAAACGAAACCTTTTTGTGGTTGGCTAATAAACACCAATGGCGAACGTGTACCAATACAGCTCCCATAATTATCGTAAATAACTACGTTTCTTTCTTAAAAGTACGCTTAACCAAGCGTTTTAGCCGACAATTGTGGGCATTTAGGTTATTAAAATAACTACACGTTATGGTACAAACCGTAGTTACTATACGATTATACGAAATAATGGTACAAATATTTTAATTCTATAAATTTATTGCATTAAAAACTTCAAGAGAAACAGAACCAAAAAACGGGAGATTTGAATGAAAAATCGGGAGGGCGGGAGAAAGGGTACAAAATCGGGAGTCTCCCGCCTAAAGCGGGAGGGTTGGCAGGTCTGATGGTGTGTTTACGGACAATTGCAGGCTATTACGGAACTATCAAAAATGAATTTAAGAATTCAACACTAATACTAAGGTATAATACATGAGATATTTTATATCACATATCACTGTGGCACATTTCTGAACTAGAGAAGAAAGTAAAAAAAAAATAATTGATTATATGTAATGAATAACTCCAAAACTTGAAAAAAAATTGCGAGATGACTGTATTTGTATATTTATAGTTTCATTCAACTGCCAACACACAGCATACATAACAATGGTCTATAGCCTTGCTTGCACAGACTCCCTCGGCATCTAATCCCGTTAGGGCATAATCCAATTAGGAGATAAGTGGATCTTTTACATGTCCAAAATTCAGAAAACCAAATGTTGGGCATGGGTTCCGAGAACTGGATAATAGATACATTTCCAATCGCGCATGGATTCCCATCCCAACATTGGTGCCACCAAACAGCTGCTAGCCTGCCGTTTAACCCGGCTCCAGGCAGTACCGTCACATCCCTGGGACCCCTCGGTCACCCAGTTGCTCGTGATCCAGCCAAGGACATCCACCTCTGCTGGCTCTGCAGGCTAGTACCTGAGCATTAAGTAGCTCACCACCGAGTCCATCTCCCACACTGATCCAGGGCCATCTGAGGAAACCTCGGCAGGGAAGTTTCACAGCAAGGGATTAGTCCCGTGGCAGGTAGAGTGCCGCTGTCCCGGGCGGGTGAGAGGAACAACACCTAGGAAGTCCTTGGTTATTAATATCCGACTGTCCCCCCACACAAAGGTTACAGCCTTGCCAGAGGCCCCTGTTGGTCTGCTTAAGAGAACCCAACCTGTGTGTTTGGACTTGTAAATATTGTGTGTATTTAGTGTATAGTGTTTGAAACATTTGAATTTTGAACTTAACGCGCTGCTTGCTAGCAGCGCCAAGTTTTTCAAGTTGGCTGCCTGCCGAGGTGGGTAGCCCTGCAGCTTCCGGCAACGAAGCAACAGTTGTTGTTCAACCATCATGGCGGTATGTTGTGCTATTGTGCACGCTTGCTGCCAATCGAGTTGTTCGCGAGTGCATCATTAATTGTGTAGTTTTATCTGGATTTTACAGTCTCGTACGTCTCTAGACAAAACACTATGACAAGACCAAGGACATCCTCAATTGCAAACCTTGGATTATCCACAGATTTTAATTTATATTACCACTTTCCTTGTGCTTTGTTTACCTAAGGCTGGCTATAGTGCCGGCAGGTGCTAAAAGATTAATATTTTGTAATTTTAATTAGTGTTTAAGTTTGTAACTTTTTATGCCAATCTTTTTGTAATATTTTTATTCTTTTCTAATATGTGTGTGGGATGCAGAGCACTGTTTGATTGTTTATTCTACGTGTAAGAGACACACATGAGGAGAAACGTTTTAGTGGGCGTGCCTCTTGTTTCGTCCACATGAAATGTGTTGAACTGTTTTGGAGCTGCACGGCGGTTATGGCCTTTACGAGTGCACAAGAGTGTATGGTGGCAGTGCATCGGCTATTCATGAGGTGGTCTAGACCTCGAGATAACTTAAATATTAATGAAGGTATTGCATATTCACTGGTAGGAGAATATGAATATGCTAGTGTGAATATTTTACAAATTTGCAAACCTACCTAATTACTCATTTATAAAACATATTATTTGCTAATATATTTGTATTATTTACAAAATCAAATATGCTGATCACTTGACAAGTGAGATGAGGCCATTTGAGAGTGCTGTATTAGCAATCATAGCAATCACAGACCATTTCATCAAAATACTGTGATGCAATGATGGGAAAAAAAAAATTATGTACATATTTAGAAAGAATAAAAGGTGTTTTAGGCTAATTTGATTTTGAATAATGAAATTTTGGGGTATTGACATGCAATCTCTGTTAACATTTAACCATCGGCACCAACACTTGAGCGCGACGAGGCCTGTGCAGCATCACAGTAGGCTGCACTCCAGGTCGAGATGCTAGCACGACCGCCTCACCGCAGGACGGCGCGACTGAGTGTCTGTGGATATCATGTGGCAGGGGTGCACGAGGTTACAGTTGGTAAATGATTCGTCGAGACAATTTCCGCTGCAAGGTTGTTTATTATACCCTGCACAAATCACTGCACGGAATGTTTCCATTTGAAGCTGGGAAATCTTATGCAAAAAAAAAAATAATGTTAAGTCACAGTTGAGTCACAAAAACCCGTAGAAATAAGACACGTGGAGATTGTGTACAGTGTCAGTTCACTTACATTTACGATGAGGGAGAACTGTCAACACCGTTACATGGCCACACACACACACACACTGGCTGGTTTATTTTAATATTTTCCTCTCCTCCAGCCGAATGGTGCCCGGCAAGTCGCGTCACTGAGCGGCAGTCGGGCAGACGTAGCACAACAGCCCCATTCACACACTGCTGAGATATTTTAAATAAACCATTTTTAATTACTTGTGACGTTATATTTGAACACCAACAAAGGAACGTTATTTACATACATACCCAACAACTCAAATTTTATTTGTTCTTACCCAAAATGAAAGAAAAACAGCACAAGCACTGGACTAATATTTTTAAAACTAGAAATCAACATAAAATGTGTGATCCCTATGTGAGTAAATAGAGTACCTATGGTTCAAGAGAATTAATGGTGGAATGGCCACTATTTTATGGAGATAAATCCAATGTTAAAATTTTCATTCCAACAAAATCTTGAACAGAAGTTGGTGTAGTCGATGCACAGTGCACCCTTGTGCATACTTACACTTGTCTTATGCTCAACGTGAACTCCATGACCACTCCTAGGCACAAGGCGTGAGCTCTGGTCTCAATACGTGTCGCAAGAGAAGGCCTCGTATTCAAGTCAACAACTAAACTGGGGCGTAATGAATCCCAATCATACTGTAATCAACTATTTTTTTTTTTTTAATTAAATTACAAAAAGTGTATTCCATCAGTTCATTTAACTATCTGATTATGGATGTAGCAGCTGACAGCATTAACTGACAATTTGGACCTCAAAAGGAAGCTAGCTGAGCATTTAATATATGTAGCATACAATCAAAAACATGAGCTACGTATCTGTACACGACACAATGAAACTCTGAAGAGGCACCACTAGAAGAGATGGACAATGCTCTGCATGCTCCACTTGCCACAGTTTGTGGTGTCCTGCTGCTCTATAGGCTGGAGCCATGCACGGCGCAGTTTGATACACAAGTGAAGTACAGTGGAACCTCGTTATTACGAGTACAGGATACAATGAGACCTTCGTTGTTACTACAGTTTTGCAATGCACCGTCAGTTTGACTACGTAAATCATACTTGATTAAACCGGTTATTACGAGTGCCTCCTTGTTGGCCCTTTCGTTAAGTACGAGTGTTTTGAATGGCATCTTCAAAAAAGGAAAAACACTGTCAGTTGAAAAACGTGCACACAGTAAACACAGACAGCTGCGTGGCTACGCTACGCGGGCGCCAGACGGACTGGGTCCTTAGCAGTGTGTCCACAAGGAAAAAAATATTTCGTAACAACTTAGGTGAGAAAAAAGTACTAGATTTGAAAAAAAAAAGTACTAAATTATAATTTTGGTATGGTTTGAACAATTTAGGAAGTTATTATGACATTGCAATGCTCGAACCTAAATATCACACCACACACAAATACATTCCATAGTTTTTAAAAATTATTACGCTTAATAATAAAACATATTGGAGTTACTGTAATATTATTATATTAAAGAAAAAGTACCCGATCAGAGCGTAAAAGTACTAGACCACCAAAAAAATTATAAAAGTACTAGATGTAGAAGGAAAGTACTAACTGTGGACACCCTGGTCCTTAGCAGGTGAAAGGGAGGGTCTGGGAAGGAAGGACGTGGGGAGACTAGTGACAAACATCATTCTCTCTCTCTCTCTCTCTTTCCCTCCCTCCCTCCCACTCTCTGTCTGTTGCCGGCGCCAGTTGCTTCCCCTCCTAGGTCGGCGGAGGGGTAAATCTAAAAATATACCAGCCAACACCCTTCCTTTCTTCCTTCGCTCCTTTTTTTTCACCGCTTCACATACCTTACCACCGTGACCGTGAACGGCGCCAGTCTTTGTATCAGGCCATTTCATTCACGATTAAATCAAAAATCGTGGTAGATACAAAAAATTCCAGAGAGACACTTTCTACTCGTAATTAAATTTGCTACAACTTTATTCAATACTTTTTTTCACTTTAGTGCACCGTTTTCAAGTTACGGTGTGAAATTAAGACTGTTTGGACAGTCCAGAATCTAACTTAACTTTAATTTTTTTTATTTGGTTATTACAAGAATTTTTGCCGCCATTGTCAGCTCTCGTAGTAACGAGGTTCCGCTGTACATCAAGTATCTACGTGCACATCTGCCTTGTAATGAAATCCTACCACATGGCCAGAATACAAAAACAATATGCCAATAATACAATTATAAAAAAGGGGACTCAGTCAAGACATAAAATTACATTTTTAGAATAACAAAGAATTAATGACTGTACATTTTAATAAGTTACTTAATTTCTCATTTAGTACCAAGCAAACGCACATTGCTGATAAAAAAAAATGCAACCTCAATAAATCATCTCACAATTGCATAATTACTATATGCATTCTTCTAATTTATCTTGATTGCTATATAAAAAGTATCATTGCAACTAATGGTATACTGTAATAGATTATTTGAATACGGTAACCCACAGGTCCGCTGCCGTCAGGTTGGTCAGGATAAACACAACTGCGCGGTCGGGAAGATCAGTTCTCGTCGTACAGAGGCGTGGCGTCGCCCAGCGAGCTCTCCACCATGGACTGGGGGCTGGCGTTGGTGAGCGGCGTGGAGCGCAGGCTGTCCCGCCCGGGCGACTTGAAGCCGTACGGGGAGGCCCGTGCCGCGGGGAACACTCCGCGGGGCGGGTCCTCGTAGCGCGGCGTCGTCCTGCGCGCGTCCTGGCCGGGCGTGGAGCCGGAGCTGCGCGAGACCCACACTCTCAGCACCCCGACACACTCGCACGTCTACGTCTGGCGGCACGAGGCGGACATCAGGCCTACCTGTGAGACCGGGGCGTGGCGCGCCCGTCCATCCTGGGGGAGTTCTGCTCGTGGTTCTTGAGCTTGGCCCACGCCTCGGCCGCCTTGCCCCAGTCCATGGGCTCGGCGGGCATGCTGGCGACGGCAGGCCTGCCACCACACACACACACACACGCAGCTACAGAAGAGAGATTCCTGGTGCCACTATACCTATCTATACCTCTTCTTTAAAATCGAGTAGCAGATCGTACAAAGATAATCGAGTTAGTGATGGGTTGGTCCCACTTATCAGTTCCACCAGTTACAAGCAAAACAACCGGCACTTAGAACCGTAAATATAATCTCGGTACCACGGAAGGCTTGACAGACAAATATACCCTGGTGAAAATACAGTAGACTTCTGGTACAAGCTGCGAAACACTTTTTTATGACAAATATTTTGGGCAACCAATGCACGTGACTTTCTTCCCTTTATGCCCTTGTGACCTTTTGATATGTGAAAGAAAGGTACCTTGGAGTTACCACGGCTTGACAGCACGTACCCCCTGCGCTAGCCTGTCCACACGGGACAATAATAAACAAAACAGTTCTTTGCATACAGATTCCCACCCATTTTGGTCCTCTTTTTTTTTTTTTTAACTTGAAGACAGGGATAATCATTTTAACTAAAAGTACAGCTTAGAAAAATAACATAGGCTATATACTGTTTTTTATCGCACAATTGTTGCACATTTTACACTAAAAACATGTCTGGAAAGAGGGGTGCGAATTTTAAGCAAGAAAAGCAATTTTGTTGGGGTTAAGTTTAAAAGTAGTGGTGCACCGATGCGGATACCGATGAATCATAATCGGCGATTATGGGTACTTACCGATTAATCGTAATCGGCGATTATCTTAACGATTACTTTGCCGATTATTTACGTCCCAGCGTAATTAAGTAGGTTTTTACCGTATAATATTTTGTTACACATTTTAGGACGAAATACGGTAATATTTGTATATATTGTTTAATAAATCTCATTGCCTCAAACAATAAAAAATGCATTTTTCTTACACGTTTATTTACGTTTCGTCTTTTGTTTAGTGGCCTTGTACATTACCTATAGCCAGAGAAGTAAAATAGATGGCACGCAATCAAAATACCACAAGCAGTTGCAGTGGATTCTATGACAATCAATCTTTTCGAGTCGTAGTAGCGGTTCAAAATCGTGGTCCCGATACCTTCTAGTTTTTATCACTGCGTTTTACAAACTCGTTATGGGTGTCTTTGGTAACATTATCCGTTTGTTATTTGTATGTGACGTGAAAAGTGAAAAAGTATTTATAATTTTATATATTCAGTCAATATAAATAAAATCACATGTGCTAGAATTGGTTTTTAGTCATTTTTATATAATTATAGTGAGATGGCGAGTAGGGAGAAAAAAAGTGAAGTGTGGAAACATTTTTCTATAAACTCAAGTGAACAAAATATAGCAGCATGTTTACATTGTTAAACGGTAATTTCTTGATGCAACCTTATGTGATAGACGATAATAATGCTAGTTTACCGCAACAAAAACTTACTCATTGTAAATTACAATAATTGTAATTATTATTAGACTGTAGTTCAAGATGTTTACAATAACAAATATTTAAATAGAATTTAATTTAATTTCCCCTTTCAATGACTTAATAGTGTATTTTATATATTTTTATACTGTTATTATAACTGTATTCTCAATTTTACCTAATCTTGTTATTAAATTCACATGGGAATAAAAAATTTTGTGTGCATTATTACACTTAAAAAAATTTCTTCATTATAATCGGTAACTGAATCGGTATCTGCCGATTATTGCTCTCATAATCGGTAATCGAATCGGTAATCGGTAAAGTCATATCGGTGCACCACTATTTAAAAGCTTAAACTGTTAAATGGTTTGTGCAAAATTAAAATGCAGAGTACATAAAAGTGTGACAAATGATTTAAAATAATTAGTCATGCAACAAAAACATATTTCATTTCACTTAAAATAGAAAACTAAAAACCAAGCCTGCACCATACCCATAACTATTTTTGTAGTATACAATAACCACGAAAGAGTGTAGTTTCTAGTTTACACAGCACGAGACAGAGCACATGCATTGCATGCCATCAGCGAGCTATCAATATCAACATTAGACTACATGCATGTAATCTTATATAGGCATCTACTAAACATGAAAGACGCCAACAGGCGCCGGCTACATTTTTATACACGCTACACAGCAGCAACTATCTTTTCTATGTTAATTAAGAAAGTAAGCAGTAATATCTTAAAGAATAATGGATTTCAACTTCTAAATACTAGGCATGTGCGAGAAAGACTTTTTTGAATTCGAGACGAGATCGAGAAAGCAATTTAAAAATTCTCGAGAATCGAGTCGAGATCGAGAAATCTGTACTTTAGTTAACAGGATAATATGATCCAAAAAAGTAAAACTCAATAATCTGACAAACATACATAATTATTCAATAATTTTATCAAGTATCCACAAAAGACGATGAATGAAACATTAGTTTACAAAGAATGAATACTCTAGTGGCTAGCCTAATTTAAGGTCTAAAGCGGCTATTTAAAAACACCAGCTGTTCAACATTTTCAGCCAACAAATTTTCATGCCTAATGCTCACAGTGTTTCCAGCAGTACTAAATAGTCGTTCGCTTTCAACTTGTGTAGCTGGTATTGTCAGATACCTTCTTGCTACTTTAGCCAGAGCTGGAAAGCGTATCTTGTTGTTTTTCCACCAGGTAAGTGGGTCACCGTTCCTTGGAATTACATCTTCACGTAAATATATTTTTAGTTCTTCCTCCAGACTTGATGATTTAGTCCTAACTGATGATTGTGATGTCTTCTTCAACACTTCAAAACTTGACCACAGTGAGCAAGTCTCTTTAGCTTCACTCACCTGCTCCAGTTCTGGTTCAGGACGATAATCATTTTCAGGTTGCTGATGTGAAGTGATGTATTTCGTGCACAACAACTTTTCATGGTCTTGCAATATCACAGTCTTGAATCTAAGGTCAAGCGCCATTGAAAGAAGATCTTCTTTCACACAAGAATATGAAGGAAATCTTGATTTTAAACCTCTTTGCAGTGATTTGGCAAATGCAGTACCAGATTTGCATTGGTCTGTTTGGACATAGTTTGTAAGCATTGCTTCAATTCCATATATCAATGGGATTTTTGATGACAGTGTTGGGAACTTTGAGTAACATAGCTCGGTTGTGGCCTCATCTATTGGTTGCAAAATATGTGCAATGCTAGCAGCTAGTTTCCACTCACTAGAGGTGAAGTTCTCCACTGCCATGCTCTCTCCTAAATCAGCAGAAATGGGCACCTGCTGCTCAACAAGACGTGACAGCATGGTGTATTCACTATTCCATCTAGTTAGCACCATTGGTAGTAGCTCGTGAACAGGTTTGTTTAGCTTCACTTGAAGTGCATGCAGCCTCTTACGAGCAACATTACTGTGTCGATAATGGCCAACAATAGCTCATCCTTTTGCCAAAAGTGCTGTAATATCATGTTCATTTTTTGCATCGTGCAGTGCCAACTGTAGTGTATGTGCAAAACACTGAACATGATGAAATAAGGTTTTCCTTATGGCACATTTAAGGTTTTTTGCATTGTCTGTTATGACATAAACTGGGACTTGATCAGTTGGCAAATTCCATTCTTCCATTGCCCCTACAAGCTTTGCATGTACTGCATCTGCAGTATGTGAGCCTGGAAAGTGGTAATTGCCAAGAATATGGCATTTTAATTTGAACTCTTCTGTTAGGTAATGGCCTGTAAGCGAAATGTAGCTTTCATGTCTCCTAGATGACCATGTATCGGTAGTGAAAGAAAGCGACTCCAGACCATTGATGGCATCTGTACTAATTTCATCAGCCAGTTTGGTTCTTTCCTCTTGATACAACTGTGGTATAACCGTCCTTAAAAATGTTGTTCGCGAAGGAATCTCGTAGCTAGGTTCTAATTCGTTGATTAGACCTCTGAAGCCATGGTCATCCACCATGCTGTAAGGTTGAAAATCACAAGCCATCATGATAGCAATTTTTTTGTCTATTTGATTTTTCCTCACATCGCTGATGCAAAGCTTCTGTTTTTTTGCAACACACTCAAACATTGAAAGTTGTCGACTAGAAGTCTTCTTTTCTTCAGCAGTTATTTTGTTGAATTCTTTTTCAGCGGCTGGATGTTGTTTCAAGTGCCGCAAAAGTCCACTTGTCGAGCATGAAGGCGTTTTAATAATGTTTTTACACAATTTACATTCGCCACCTTCTTTCTTTTTTAAATAAAAGTTCCATATTGTGGCCATTTTCCGTTCTTTTTTATCCACACCACTAACACTTTCCTCCATCGCACTTAACTTTACTTGTTTTCGGTTTGCAATTACAACTTTACCTTTACACTCACTTAACAGTAGAGGTAGGTCGAAAAGTAACAACATGATACTTTGGCACTGATACGCGCCTGTATCAGGAACGGCCAACGAGTACACTTGAAAAGTATCAAGTACTTTAGTATCAGTTCAGAATTCGCCTGGAACAACACCTCGGCCAATGTGCGCAGAACCCGATCGCAGATGACGGTCACTTGGGCGGAGCTTGTGAAAGGGGAGGGAGCAGGAAAAACGAATAAGGGATAAAGAAGGGAAATAATGTAGGGGAGGAAGCGCAGGGGAAGGCGTTGAAGGAGAGGCGCAAAGCGAAATTGTTACGAGTCGTTTGGTTATTTTCCCACATCAAAGTACGCTCAGTGCGCAGTGCGTGCAGTCTCGTTCAATAATAAAACTAATGAAATTTTAATATTAAAAAGTACATTAATACAAGATATAATATTTATATTTGTGCACCTAACAGCTATGAAAATGCAAATAAATTCTCAGTTGGCACTAATAACAGATGTAATCAACATATGGACTTTTTTTTCCGAAAACAATTAGTAACTAGTGTTTTCATACATTAAAAGATTACGATTTTATCAAAAATTAAAAATAAAAAAAACAGATACGTACATTAGTGAGCATACTATATCAATGTTTACGTTTCAAATGTTTGTTCAGATTAGTCGATGATGATTTATAACTCAGTTTTTGTTTACACAAATTACAATTAGCAAACTCATTATTTTCCGTAAAAAAATTCCACACAAATGAAGTCTTTTTCCTGCACTTATCCATTCCTTATTTCACTATAAAGATACTAACTACAAAGCATGACAGCCCGCAACAATGTACATGGTGGTAATTAATACATGGCCAGGACGAACTGCAGTGAATGTTGAACTGATTGATACTGGCTGTATCAGGCAAGCATGAGAGTAACAGAAGTAGAGAATTACCGGGCGTGATAAATAATGTATCAGAGACACCGATACTTTTTTACGCTGGTGATGACGGGACGGAGGATGTGTACCCTGTAACGAGAATGCTGATACCTTGTCGCTTCCTGGGACCGCTACTGCTCTGATACAAAAGTATCAGAGACTTGTAACTATGTACATTACTGTATCAGTATCAGGTTGGAACAGATACCGAAAATTGCTGTAACAACCCACCTCTACTTAACAGTATATTTGCCTACTGTCGTATGTAAACATACGTTATTTACTCCATAGTCTATACAGTTTCCTTGAGCCATGGACGGTACTTGATAATGAAAGTCTGAACATTCACCACTATCGATATGTCAGTATCGATACGGACCGCAATTTAATCATGATGTTGCTTGTTATATACTGCTGGCCGTGTGTATAACCTAAGGCCATAAAACAAAATGCAATCGCGGAAGAATTCTGCAGTCATGTTTATATTTTTATTTTGTACCGTACCGTTTTACGTTGATACTTGATATTGATACCGAAAATGATTTATTTTTAACTTTAATGTTGGTTTTATTAACGGAAAATAATCATTTTCTTCTGTAATTTAAAGTGATAACCACAGCACAATTCATTGTTTACGTTTACCGTTTCATGTAGTGACTTGTGAACGGAAGTTGTTCGTTTTTAACTTTTTAATAATTTATCGTGTATAATATCGTAACAAGTATATTTTATTTTATTCGATCTACGTTACGTTGAAGATATGTTAATTATTTCAACACGCAACGCAAAATGCTGCCTCCATACATTATATTACCTAACCTATTTCTTGTTTACAAAATTCTGGAAAATTCCGAGCCAAAAAAATTATCTCGAGACGAGATCGAGAAAATTTCTGTCTCGACTCGTTCTCGATGATGCCGAGACTCGCACATCACTACTAAATACATTGTTTTATACGAGAAGAGAAGTTTATGAGTAACATCTTACAAGGAAAAAATAACGTATATATCTTGTGGAGAAAATGGAAGTACCGAAACATTCAACCATATTGGATGGGCAAACATGTTGTTCGGGTACATCTTAAACGAGTTTTTAATTACTGTATTTTCCATTATGTATAACTACCACATTACCTGACACCAACTTGAAAACTGATTGCTGTTGCATGGTGCTTTTGTACTGCTATCTTTGGTAAGGTCATATTTACTATGTATACCGTATTTACTCGTGTATAGCGCGCCCTCGTGTATAGCGCGCACCACGATTTTTGCAACTAATTCCAAAGAAAAAAAAATTGAAATTTTTTTTCCCATAAATAAATTTTACTAACATTTTGTGGTACCTGATTATTTAAATTGATGTGTGGTGATGCGTCAGGAAAATACATAAACTCTGCTGTGTAAACGGAAGATAATGAAGCCATATATCGTCACAACTGGTACGTGGAAGGAAGGGAGGGAGGGAGGCGTGCCGCGCTACGTTGCTAAGCTGGCGCGGAGAACTAGACGACTCACCGGTCGCTGCTGGGACGAGGAATGGAGGAAGCGAAGAAGGTGGACCGGGGGGGGGGGGGGGGGGGAGGAAACTGGTGACAACATTCTCTCTTTCTCTCTCTTTTTACTAGCTTCTGAGCTGGCTTTCTGTAAAGGGGGGAGGTCTAAAAATAAACAAGAGACCATGGTGTGCGAGCTTGCGCGCGCACGTGTGTGTGTGTGTGTGTGTGTGTGTGTGAGTGTGTGAAAGAGAGGCCTTGTTGCTTGTGCGTATGTGTGGGGGCTGGCCAGAAACGTCACCCGGCAGTTAACGACTTCCACTCCTCCCCGCCTCCCCCCAACAAACTTTTTTTTTCCGTGTATAGCGCGCATCCTTATTTTTTTCCTTTACTTGAGGGGAAAAAAAAGTGCGCTATACACGAGTATATACGGTACAAAGCGCTCAAAATCTAACAGTGGAACCAAAAACATAATGCGTTTTTATGAGAGAAATTTTTTTCCCCCACTATTTGAAGCCCTAAAATAACAGTTGGACGATTATACAAGTGCGACAATTATGCAATAAAACACAGTACCCTATAACTAGAGTCCCGTAAAAATGGTTTTATTTTTCCTTAAATTTCGTTTTGAAAAAATCAAATTTCGGTTTTATTTCGCTGTTTTGGTTTTTCATGTTTACTTTAACTTTTGAGAATGGTTTTATGACCTACAAGTTTTGCTTGGCTAAATAATAGTGGCACGGCGTATACTCGTATACTGCACTCTAAAGTCAACACTATTGGCAAATAAAAATTGTAGGCTTGAAACAGCTCGGCACGGCCCAGTGCCGCCTAGCGCGCTGCCTCGGCACGGCCCGGTGTCGCCTAGCGCGCTGCCTCGGCACGGCCCGGTGTCGCCTAGCGCGCTGCCTCGGCACGGCATGTCTCAACTTAGTATTCTTTTAATATTTCTTGCTGCTGTTCTTTGTCCCGTTGACGCCGTATTCACTTGCTCTGCGGTCGTATTGCATTTGCTGAGAAGTGTAGTTACGGCAGTTAAAGGTCACTGATTTTGCTTATCAATCGGCGTAGTGCCATGTGTTCATGTTTACGAGTAGTAGAGGTGTAAAAGTAACGAAAAAAAGTGTACCCGTATGTATTCGTTACTATAACAATTAGTACTCGTTACTATCGTGTCGGTACGTTACTCGTTACTTCTGATACCGCATAACATGCAATGTTATGTTGCAGCAACGAATCGAGTCGTATTGCGTACGCGTACAGTATGACGTCACGTAAATAATAATAAATAGAATATAAACAATTAACAATATTTGATAATTAACAGTTTTTGTTAACCAAGAAACAATTAAATCTCATTAGAGCGGTTTTATTATATTATCTCTTTTAAGATAAAAACAACAAAAAACGTGAAAATACGCGATAATAAATAACAAAAACATACATATTTCTAATTTGTAAAAAATACTTTCTTATAAACAGTAAAAAACTTGGACGACAAATTTCCATATTATACTTAATAAACAAACATCGTTCTTTGTAACGTAAATTCATCGAATATGCGCGCGCATGCGTAAAACATACGAAAAATGCGAGTAACGAAATCCAGCCGTGTGTAACGTTTCGTTACTCGATACTAGATGGCGCACCCGTTACTCAGTCAGTACCGAATACATACGGCTTGCTACACCTACAGCTCTAACTAGAGGTGGGTTGGGACAGCAATTTTCGGTATCAGTCCCAACCTGATACTGATACAGTAATGTACCTAGGTACAAGTCTCTGATACTTCTGTATCAGACGGTCCCAGGAGGCAACAAAGCTCCGCGTACGCAGACCGTGCGACCGGAAGGAGAATCTGATACATTATTTATCACGCCCGGTAATTCTCTACCTCTGATACTCTCATGACCGCCTGATACAACCAGTATCAATCAGTTCAACATTCACTGCAGTTCGTCCTGGCCTTGTATCACCATGTTGCGGGCTGTCATGCTTTGTAGTTAGTATCATTATAGTGAAATAAGGAATTGATAAGTGCACGAAAAAGACTTCATTTGTGTGGAATTTTTTCACGGAAAATAATGAGTTTGCTAATTGTAATTTGTGTAAACAAAAACTGAGTTATAAATCATCAACTAATCTGAAGAAACATTTGAAACGTAAACATTGATATAGTATGCTCACTAATGTACCTATCTGTTTTTTATTTTTTATTTTTGATAAAATCGTGCATTTTTAATGTATAAAAACACTAGTTACTAATTGTTTTCGAAAAAAGAAAGTCCATATGTTGATTACATCTGTTATTAGTGTCAACTGAGAATTTATTTGCATTTTCATAGCTGTTAGGTGCACAAATATAAATATTATATCTTGTATTAATGTACTTTTTAATATTAAATTTTCATTAGTTTTATTATTGAACGAGACGGTGCACGCACTGCGCACTGAGCGTACTTTGAAGTAGGAGAATAAACAAAACGACTTGTAACCAGGGCTGCCACTCTGATATTCATCAAAAACCTAGATAACCTACAAAAAAACCCAGACACATGGGTAAAAAACCCAGATGCGTCTAAAATGCTATCGTTGAAAATGTTTGCGTACTAATTCAAAAATATAAACATAACTGGTTTTAATATAAAACAATTAATTACCTTACAAGACTGAAAACGGTTAAATACAACCAATACAAGAAAATTACACTGCAGCAAAATGGCTGTATAAGTAATTCTTGGACCAGTACATATCATAAAAAAACCTACAAATATATACATGACAAAACAAACACCATCACTGCATCCTTTAAACCGGTAATTGTTTTTATAAAACTGCATCATGTACGTTAGTCTTTATTCAGAGTCTGATTCTACAAGATTGGTTTGAAGGTTAATTGTTGCATTGGTTTTGTGTTCTGCAAGCCTCTTTGAAGAATGTGTCTAATTTAATATTCGACTTAGCTTCTTGAAAACTAGTTTTGTGTTTATATGTATTTTTGTGTGTGAAACACATAGACTTGTTTGCATTTATCAAACAGATATTGCAACAGATACAGTAGCTACTACCTTTATTATTGTTTTAGGTATAAAAATAATTAAAATTATAAAAAACCTAGAATTGTTGGAATTCATTATTTAAAAACCCAGAAACCCAAACACCATTGGAAAAACCCAGATCTGGGTGGAAAAACCCATGAGTGGCAGCCCTGCTTGTAACAATATCGCTTTGCGCCTCTCCTTCAAGGCTTCAACGCCTTCCCCTGCGCTTCCTCCCCTACATTCTTTCCCTTCTTTATCCCTTATTCGTCGTTCCTGCTCCCTCCCCTTTCACAAGCTCCGGCCAAGTGACCGTCATCTGCGATCGGGTACTGCGCTCATTGGCCGTGGTGTTGTTCCAGCTGAATTCTGAACTGATACTAAAGTCTCTGATACTTTTCAAGTGTACTCGTTTGCCGTTCCTGATACAGGCGCGTATCAGTGCCAAAGTATCAGGTTGATACTTTTCGACCCACCTCTAGCTCTAACGAGTAGGTTGCCAAGCCAGTCAAACGTAGTTGAAAGCATGAGGTTGTTAACTGTTCAACATGAAAGGAAGAATTAAAATTTTATATTTCTCTACAAGATTAATGTGTAAATACAGCGGGTTGAAAATCATGGCAGCTATATTGTGTTGAAAACATCGCCGGTATTTTTTATTAACTTTGTGTTGATGCTCAGGTACATTTTTCTCTTTTTAATTAGTTTATGATTGCAATTACTGCTTTCGTTTCAAATTGTAATGATTACGTGACGGGAATACTGTAAATCATTATTTACTTTCATTACTACAAAGCGGCCATGTTGAAACTTAGAAAAATGGCGATGTGCCGTCAACGTCGTGTTTACTTGTTTTTCGCGATGTCTTGCATGGGTGGTCTAATTCATTATTATCAGTTTTATTTCTCGATGCTGTGCGATTTCGGTGTTTTGTCGCGAATTAAGGTAAATTGCGGTGTTATTTCGCGATATCGCGATTCGCGAAATTTCCGTGTCTCTACCTATAACTTTTCAAAATCTTAAATTAAAATAAACCATCATGTTTTATAGTTGTCTACTGTTCACCACTTTTTCAGCCCTACATCACAAGTAACTCTCACAATAAATCATGTGTGTATGACTTCTTCTAACTGCAATTGCTTTGGTTGCTACTACTACTATTTATATTATTTATTTCTTATAGTTAACTTAATCTCTTGTGAAAAGATATTCAAATTTTTCTCAATGTTTAATGTGCCTAAATTAAATAGTGACTCAACAAATAGAAAGTTGTTACCTAATATTACCGTATTGGCCCGAATATAAGGCGACCCCGAATATAAGGCGACCTGCAGTTTCAGGAGGCCAAACAAATGTAAAAATAATTTTTGGTAGAAATTAATGTGAAAATTCATTAGACATACATTTTGTGTTGATAAATCGTTTTTGCATTTATGTATAACAATTAATTTATATTTATCACTTTACTTATTTAAAATAAGTTTGAATGGCCTACCCTAAAAGTCAAAAGAAAACAATTAGAAAATATTTACACTTTTAAATATTACACTAGAAATTTTTTCGTGTTTACTCTAATGAAGCTGCATAATTGTCATCTTCAGAGCTGTTTATTTGTCTAGAGCTCGTTCCCCGCCGTTCCACCGATGTGTGATTGTTGATTTTTCACAGTTTACTGTATCTACGAATTTAAAATTTTTACAATGGCTATTAATCACTCTTAAAATACAGCATTTAACTTTCCGTTTGACTTAAGCTACGTATTACCACAGAACAAGGTGTATTACTATTTAGTAGTGTGTTTAACGTAAAAAAAGCAAACAAATAATGCATCTTGCCGGAACAAAACAAGTGGCTAGCTGACATGATGAAGCATACGGCCATGAATAACTTCGGTTACGTGACCGCGTATATTTGTCCATATTACTCTCTGACAGAGAGAGTCTGTTCTATGAATTTGAAAGAATAATCTATTATAATTATGAAAGGTTTTTACATAAATAAAGAGTGGATTATTAAAATAGCTTTTGAAGCAACGTACCAAATTCCTGTTAATATGGCGTCTTCGAGCGTGTTCGGCAATGTTCGTTTTACAACAAAGAAATATTGTGGAAAGACAGTTGGCAGCCGTGAATTTCCATACATTACATCCGAAATGTTTGTAAACGTAAACAATCGTTCTGAAAATAACTGTGATATTTTAGTACAAATATTTCAGTTAAAAATCTGAAGATAAATTACCGTAAATGTTAACACGCGATTGTACACAAAGTACAAATATGAATTGTGAAATAAAAGGTTGCCATTTTGAGATGCTTCAACATTCACGTTTTTACTCAAGAACAAATATTTTAATTTTCAACTTCAAACAATTGTAAATTACTGCAATATTAGGTGGATTTATTGTTTTTACCGTGTGAGGTAACAAAGTTTTAGTTAATATAAAAAATCGTGAACGTTTTGTTAAACAATGTTTCTACTGTAGCTTTCAGCTTGGAACTAATGTTTGCGGTTCTGACGTCTTGGGTGCGAAAATAAGGCGACTTCCAATTTTTGCATCTCTCGTTTATGTAAAAATGGTCGCCTTATATTCGGACCAATACGGTATTTCTGTATTTAGCAGCACCCCAATAGCACCTGTGCTGCCCAGGGGCTAGGTGACTGGTGTGTGTGTGGAGTCACGTTACACAAATACATACACCATCTATCAGGACATACTGTATCTCTTGTGTGGCTGAGTTGTGTGGTGGTTAACCTAGATCTGAGAACCAATTTTTAAGAACTGCAACTGAACCGAGAAGAAAGTAGAGCAGACATCATACTGGATACATTTCCATAGGTGCTACACAGTGGTGATGGAAAAGATGCCTGAGTATCAGACATCTTTGTAATCCTGTTAATTAAATAAGTCAACTTTTTTTCCTAACAAATAATCAATTTAAACATTAAAAACAAAACATTTTATTAAGAAAACAAAGATTTTGGGAAACTATGAGAAAAAACAATGTACACTGTACATCTTACAGAGAAAATGGAAGGGCCAAAACATTTGGAAAATAGTAACATAAGAGTATGTCTTAAATGGGGATTTGTGTAAATAAAAAACTAGTTTTTTACATTGTACGGGGCGTGCATTGCGGGAAGAAAGTAATTTCCGCAACGCAATTCGAAGGAAAAAATGAATTACATCCAACGACACATGAATGGGACCTTAATAAAATGTGGTTAACTGCGGGAACGCGTAGAGGGTTCCACTGGCAGTTCTGGTAGCCGTACCTCTGGGGCGTGGCGCCGGCCGAGCGGTGCGACGGCGTCCTGTGGGCGGGCGTCAGCGACCCGGGGTGCAGGAAGGGGCCCGGGTGGGACGGGGTCTGCTGGCCGTACCGCGGCGTCTGCGACGAGTGGGGGGTGTGGTACGGCGTCATGAACGGCGTCTGGCCAGACGGTGTGTACGGCTGAGGGGCAAAACAACCACTCGCGTTAACAAAACAACGGCTATTAACCACTGGCAACTCGGATTGTACATCAGACCAATTGAAAAACCGCCAGTGAACAAGAATTGTTACGATTAACACAAGAAAATACATTGGTTGACTAGTAAATGTGATTTTGAACTGAAAACAGAGATAACTGTGCTCTTTATTCAAATAAATTAGAGTTACCGTACCTACTAATCAGTATGTCAAATAGGTAATGAAAGGGGGACCGCACCGTGTTGGGGTAGCCGTGCAGGCTGGCGCCGTAGCCGCCCGGCGTGTGCGGGTAGTGGGGGGTGCGGCTGGCCACCTGCGACAGGCTGTGCAGCATGTGGCTGGGCAGGTTCTGGGCCACGCGCTGGATGGCCTCCTGGTTCATGCCTGCGCACAGCACGGCAGCACGGCTCCGTCACGCCCTCCCTGTGTCTGCCAGTCTCGCTAGCCAGCACTCAGACACTACAGGCACCGGCACGAACCCGCGATGTTGAGGCCGGGCGTCTGGTAGGGCGTGCGGTTGGTAGCCATGTTGCGCGGCGTGCTGGGCGTGCCCGGCACCGGGTCCCGGAAGTGCTCCTTGAACCAGCGGAACAGCGAGCCCAGCGAGTCGAACAGCTGCTGGCGGAAGCGGAAGCCCTCCGGCGTCACGGTGATGAACTCGTGGCGGCAGCGTGCCCTCGGCAGGTACGACAGCATGAACTTGCCCGGGTAGTTCTGCAACCACGCCACCGTCACGTTTCCAACAATCACAGCAACCGTACACAGTTCAAGAATTCAGGATTGAATGTATAAAACTTGTTAAATTGCTCAGATCAAATACTGATTTATTTTAAAACTGATACTGTCCACATCCTTAATAATTATATTCCACAATTTCCCTCGATTCCAGGACCAATTGCGATTATAATTTCCAATCTTACTTTCTTTCTGAATGAAATTATGGAAATTCAAGCAGATAGTTAACATAAAAAAAAATAAGACTTAAGAAGTTTAAATGCACGTACATTATCTGAAAATTTACATTTAAAACGTTTGCAAGTATTGAGAAATTCATAATTAAAACTGATGCAAATCCATGATTTTTGTGTTCTTGTGAAATTCCCTATATGCTGCTATGAGCTTTAACAATCCTAATTGTTGTTTCAATTGATTTATGCCCGTGAATGTTTACATTGAAATTAAAACATTAACTGATCATGAGGTACTTTCTGTTTATTGCGATTCAAATTCAAAAATGAATTTAATAATAGTGCGAGCTATCGTGGTAATGGCAAATGAAACATCAACACAAATGTGAAAACAGTGCATTTTTTTAAAAAATTTGTTGAAACACTGGAAGCAACATGTTATGCATAAAAATAGGGTTTCGGGGGCAATAAATCAATCTAGATAGGATTCATTTTTAGAAAATGTTGTTTTATCCTTGTTTTCAATAATCAACTTACACATAAATGACTCTTCCTGACATCTATTGGCGAGTAATACCATTTTTTTTAAATGGGCGCAACTAACTGCTTTAACGACACAACACTAAAGCTAATGCAGTAGATGGCGTTGTTAAGCAACACTAAGCCAGTGAGTGTTTGGTTTGAGGTTAGACCAAGAAAATCAATTGTTTACTTATATTATTTGTGTCTTTTTAACTCATGTGTTTACTAAAAAAATGCCGAAACAATCTTTGAAAAAAACGCTTATTATTTGTCGGTAAGATCGAAAAATATTATTCATATTTCATCATTTCATCAATATGTAATTCGTATTTAAATATAATTTCTAAAAAACATAATTTACCAAAAAAATATATATATACCCAGCAAAGCTCGGTCATCCAGGTACTTATGAATCAATACAGGTGATCACGGTTGTGACCTTACCTTAAAATAAAATACTGCGTTTTTAGTACATCAGTGCTAGGTGAGTTGTGTAAACAATGTCAGAAATCATGCAATTGTGGGAACAATTAATTTATGTGAATCTATTAGAACATCCTAATTATTGACAGTACTTACAACCTACCATTCTAAATATGATACGACTCCTTATACGGTACAATTCCTCATTACAGCTTGAGAATCGACGGATCTGATCTCAGGTAGAATAGGTGGAATCGAAGCACCGAAGAATCGACATGCCCATCCCTGCATCAGTTTATTTGGTACAATAACATATACCATATTGGTCCAAATATAAGGCGACCATTTTTACATAAACGAGAGATGCGAAAATTGGAAGTCACCTTATTTCGCACCCAAGACGTCAACACCGCAAACATTAGTTCCAAGCTGAAAGCTACAGTAGAAACATTGTTAAACAAAATGTTCACAATTTTTTATATTAACTAAAACTTCGTTACCTCACACAGGGAAAACGATAAATCCACCCAATATTGCAGTAATTCACAATTGTTTAAAGTTGAAAATAAAAATATTTGTTCTTGAGTAAAAATGTGAATGTTGAAGCATCTCAAAATGGCAACCTTTTATTACACAATTCATATTTGTAATTTGTGTACAATCGCGTGTTAACATTTACGGTACTTTATTTTCAGATTTTTAATGGAAATATTTGTACTAAAATATTGCAGCTATTTTCAGAACGATTGTTTACGTTTACAAACAGAAAATGTTAAGAACATTTTGGATGTAATGTTTGGAAATTCACGGCTGCCAATTGTCTTTCCACAATATATCTTTGTTGTAAAACAAACATTGCTGAACACGCACGAAGACGCCATATTTACAGGAATTTGGTACGTTGCTTCAAAAGTTATTTTAATAATTTCACAGTAATCCACTCTTTATTTATGTAAAAACCTTTCAAACAACATAATTATCATAGATTATTCTTTAAAATTCATAGAACACAGACTCTCTGTCAGAGAGTAATATGGACAAATATTCGCGGCCACGTCACCAAAGTTATTCATGGCCGTATGCTTCACCATGGCAGATAGCCACTTGTTTTGTTCCGGCAAGCTGCATTCTTTGTTTGTTTTGTTACATTTAACACACTACTAAATAGTAATACATAGCTTAAGTGAAACGGATAGTTAATTGCGGTATTTTAAGAGTGATTAATAGCCACTGTAAAAATTTTAAATTCGTAGATACAGTAATTGTTTTCTTTTAACTGTTAGGGTAGGCCATTCAAACTTCTTTTAAATTTGTAATGTGATAAATATAAATTAATTGCTATACATAAATGCAAAAAGGATTTATCTACACAAAATGTCTGTCTAATGAATTTTCACATTAATTTCTACCAAAATTATTTTTACATTTGTTTGGCCTCCTGAAACTGCAGGTTGCCTTATATCTGGGGTCTACTTATATTCGGGCCAATACGGTACATTACAATACACAGTTTTTACCGTTATTTTACATAACCAACAGCACCAGTCTAAAAACTAAACAAATATATTTGTTTAATAAAACTTTGATACTTGATTGTGCTTCAAATCAGTGCACCATTGTTTACATATTTATTTATTTCTCTAATAGAATTGTGACATGCACACCAAGACTCCACGAAGAGACTGCAGGGATGGGCACAACAGATAACAACAAACAGTAACAACACTAAAGAGAACATGGAGTAGGACATGGAGTAGGACACAAATGAACATTAAATCCTTCAGTGAAACTTAATTAAAAATAATATAAATTTGATAAATGTTTATGATGTATAAAGTGAATAATATGCAAACCTTTGAGGCAGCAAGGACGTAATGAATTTTGGAAGCATTTTTCTTCTTCTCGTCCTTCAGGAACTCCTCAGCCTTGTCCTTGAGCCCCTCGGTCTCCCGGTAGTACTTGAAGGACAGCAGGTCCCGGGCGTGGGCCGCCATGGGGTTCACGTGGCGGGCGATGATCTCATCCAGGTCCTCGAACTCCTCGTTCCCGATCCACAGCGACTGGCCCAGGCTGAAGGCGTTGGCCTTGCCCTCTTCCCGCACGTCGATGTGCTGGTACACGCCGTCCGTCACCTTCCACGTCACCGTCAGGTGGTCCGAGCCCTGCGACAGTGCCCGGCTCAGCATGTCTGCCAACTGCGGCGCAGGGACACCCCCCGATTCTACAAGTCCGGGTTATAACATCCACCTTTATTCCTTTCCTTGTTGAGTAGGAAGTCACCGCAGAGAAGCAACAAAAAAATTATCTAAATAAATATCCTTCTTTTCCCCAAATCTCTGTGAGAATTAAAAAATGCTTAGCTAATATTTAATATAAATAATAATGTTTCTATTCATTATAGAAACAAACAATAAATCAAAATTCTGTAATTTAAAATTTTTTTCAACAACCCAGCTGCTAAAAATTTTCCCACTGCTGTCGGCTATAAAACCTACGGTTTACGGGTGGCCTTTCGACAAAAAAAAATCTCATCTTACTTTCAGGTGAATATGATATAATTAGCTGATATCATAACTCCACAATTTCTTGAATTCATAATAAATAATAATAATAGTAATAATAATTAATAATCTCATATATATATATATATATATATATATATAAATTGATTGATAATGTGCATTTTATTTTCTATGATTATACTTAAAATATAAAAGAAGTTAGGTGAATTAAATATCAAGTGTAAATAGCATAACAGTAGAGCACCCCTCAACCGTAATTCCCACAAACGGAACTCCCGATATCCGGAACTAATTTTCAAAAAAAAAAATATTAAAAAAATTAAAAATTACAAAACATTTCCGCACTGGAACGAGGCGTTTCTGCTTGTGCCTGACTGTACATGCCTTCTAGGCGCGCGCACGTCTGTCAGAGAGCTAATTACACGTCTGTCAGAGAGCTACCGTATTTACTCGTGTAAAGGCCCCCCTTTTTTCCCCCAAATTTTCGACTCCAAAAAAGGGGAGGGGGCCTATACGCGAATTTGGAGGAAAAAATAGATTTTTCTTTTCAAGTCGTTTTTTTTTCCTAACCTAAGTTAAAACTAAGTGTGTAAGGGAGGGGTCTAGGTAGGGAAGACTCTAAGTGCGTCTCAGAGCAAGCCTAAACATGCGGTTTTTTAACCATGCAGAAAAGGTCACGTGCATCATGTGCTAGGAGGGGATTGGCCAGCCATGGCAGACGTTTTCGCCATGACTAACTCCCCTCACTCTTAATTCTAGACTAAAACTAGATAAGTTGGGCCCAGGTAAAACCTCCATAGACAGAGGGAAAACCCTGGGCACATACATGCGGGATGCAAAGGTCATGCATTATTACAAGCAGGTGGATTACAGGAATAGAAGGATGGTCCTGGAAGAAGAGTGGGGCGTGGTAGAAGTTCTACTATGCAAGGGTGGGGCACTTGGACTTTTAGTCCGCGGGCGGGGCCTTTACGCGAGTAAATACGGTAATTATAGCCAGTCTTTCCCGCGCATTGCGTCGACGAGATGCATTAAGTGTTATTCTTGTGTATGTGAAATATAAACTGTGCGTGGCAGTGACTATACACTCTCCCGGAAGTGTGAATCGCTTGCACGTCAACACAGAAGTAACACAACACCGCAGCTGTAGTCCTAATATCTCCCCTGATCACTCTGTTTCTTCCTCTTCGCTCACGCACGCACCCATCCACAGTGATAAGAAACACGTGCCTGCCAGCTTGCTTGAATGAAGGTCATTCAACCGGCTGGGAGGCCGGCCCTACCGCAACTCCCCTTAACCGGAATTTTCCCATAACCGGAATAGACCTCCCCCCGATGATTCCGGTTGAGGGGTGCTCTACTGTATATCATTTGAAGCATGAAGTCATTATCCATTTAATATTGTTTAGGCCTATGTTTTAATTAATTAATTTATAGTCTGACCAACCACAAACAAAGAAAAGTCGCCGACTTATGCCAAAAAAAAATGCTTCTTTTGAGCACTATTCTTTCACTGAATTGCGTAATGCCTATTTCAATTTATGTTGTAAAATTTTCTCATCATCCATCGTTTATAATGACCTCTATTTTGAAGATATGAATTCATTCAATCAATCAATCACCATTCATTCCTGACATGTGACTGTTTTTCAAGAGTGTTAAAAACAGTTGGATATCATTCAAATTAGACATCTATATGTAAATCTGTAGCTTATGCACACGTATTGAAACAAACAACTGTCACTATTGCATCGAGACGTCCCGACTGAACCCCTCGTGAAGTCAGAAGAGGGCAGGACGGGGGGACGGCGGGAAGATCACCTTGCTGGACGGGCGGATGACCACCTCGCCCTGGTCCATCTGCGACATGAGCTTCTCCGCCTCCTGGAAGGAGATGTTGTGGAACGACGGGTGCACGATGACGCGCTTGATGTACGTCTGGCGCTGCTTGGTTTTCTTGGCCTCCTCCTCGGCGCTGATGTCCCGCTCCTCCGCCTCGAGGTCGTAGTACGGGTCCTTGGGCGGCCTGCCGAGCAAACAAACTACCTACTACCACCCTCTTTCCATTCGCACTACTTCTTCAGTTTCATAGCACTGCCCATATTATGGTATTAATTATGTTTACGGTTCTGGTTTCAGTTCCTTTAGAATAAACGATCTGGAACAAACTTTTGAAATCTTCAATTTCAGTTCCAGGTATTTTTTTGGAGGTTTTTATAACTTCTTACTTCGCAATCTGTAATATTAACGGAACATTCATCCTGAGGGAAAGGTAAGCAAACACATTCTTTCAGTGTCACCACATATTGCGATGTAATAGCACACGAAAAATGTTATGTCATAAAGTATAGTTTCTCTTTCACATGAATTTCTGGAAAGAGAGAGAACCAAAAGACGCCACCTTAATCCTAAAGAATTTTAGGCCATAATTTTACTACGGTAACTTTTGAATATTTATATATAAAGTAGAACCACTTTATTACACTATTCAATGGGGTGTATGAAAATGTCAAATGTGGGAAAGTGTAAAATAAGGGAAATGTATAAAAAATTATTATTTTTGCTCAGAAAACAGTGATATACGACCTTAAAATAGACATAAACATAATTATTAAGTGTGTCTGAAACATATCCAAATATATTTAACATGTAAGTTCTATATTTACATTCTGTATAGAGTATAGGTAAACATACCTACATACGTATATGTACATGTACTTTCATACTTTAATTAGCTATTCATAGTAACATCAGCCATTTACAGGTTAAGATTACCGTATTGGCCCGAATATAAGGCGACCCCGAATATAAGGCGACCTGCAGTTTCAGGAGGCCAAACAAATGTAAAAATAATTTTTGGTAGAAATTAATGTGAAAATTCATTAGACATACATTTTGTGTTGATAAATCGTTTTTGCATTTATGTATAACAATTAATTTATATTTATCACTTTACTTATTTAAAATAAGTTTGAATGGCCTACCCTAAAAGTCAAAAGAAAACAATTAGAAAATATTTACACTTTTAAATATTACACTAGAAATTTTTTCGTGTTTACTCTAATGAAGCTGCATAATTGTCATCTTCAGAGCTGTTTATTTGTCTAGAGCTCGTTCCCCGCCGTTCCACCGATGTGTGATTGTTGATTTTTCACAGTTTACTGTATCTACGAATTTAAAATTTTTACAATGGCTATTAATCACTCTTAAAATACAGCATTTAACTTTCCGTTTGACTTAAGCTACGTATTACCACAGAACAAGGTGTATTACTATTTAGTAGTGTGTTTAACGTAAAAAAAGCAAACAAATAATGCATCTTGCCGGAACAAAACAAGTGGCTAGCTGACATGATGAAGCATACGGCCATGAATAACTTCGGTTACGTGACCGCGTATATTTGTCCATATTACTCTCTGACAGAGAGAGTCTGTTCTATGAATTTGAAAGAATAATCTATTATAATTATGAAAGGTTTTTACATAAATAAAGAGTGGATTATTAAAATAGCTTTTGAAGCAACGTACCAAATTCCTGTTAATATGGCGTCTTCGAGCGTGTTCGGCAATGTTCGTTTTACAACAAAGAAATATTGTGGAAAGACAGTTGGCAGCCGTGAATTTCCATACATTACATCCGAAATGTTTGTAAACGTAAACAATCGTTCTGAAAATAACTGTGATATTTTAGTACAAATATTTCAGTTAAAAATCTGAAGATAAATTACCGTAAATGTTAACACGCGATTGTACACAAAGTACAAATATGAATTGTGAAATAAAAGGTTGCCATTTTGAGATGCTTCAACATTCACGTTTTTACTCAAGAACAAATATTTTAATTTTCAACTTCAAACAATTGTAAATTACTGCAATATTAGGTGGATTTATTGTTTTTACCGTGTGAGGTAACAAAGTTTTAGTTAATATAAAAAATCGTGAACGTTTTGTTAAACAATGTTTCTACTGTAGCTTTCAGCTTGGAACTAATGTTTGCGGTTCTGACGTCTTGGGTGCGAAAATAAGGCGACTTCCAATTTTTGCATCTCTCGTTTATGTAAAAATGGTCGCCTTATATTCGGACCAATACGGTATTAAAAAAAAAATACAGTACTTTATTACAGCACTGGGCTGCATTTCCATCAATGATTTTGCAAGTTTTCACAATTGTGTTAAGAGTTGAAATAGGCACGCCTAACCTCTCAGTGAGTGAAACATGAGTACCTCTGTGCTCGCCCACACACTTTAATATGTTTGCCATCCTTTACAAGCTACCGTCTCAATAAAATACATACAGATAAAAATTCAGTTAATTACTCATAGTAAAAGACAAAATTGTATGATTAATGACATTTAAATTTGTTACCAATCACATTTTTTAACAGACGTTCACAAAGCTGAATAACAAAAATATAAACTACGTTATACGGTACATATAAGTGACTGATGGTCAGTTGCAATTTCTGTAAACTGTAGAGCTTACGTCGTGTGCTAACATTTTCTCAAAGTCTGCCATTATTAGACAAGTGTTGGCAGCCATGGAAATACCATTTTTATGGATGAGCACATCGAAAAATCCAAGAGCTACAGCGGTAGTGTTCCCAACAGCATTTCGGATTTGGTACAGTGAAACCTCTTTAATACAAACCTGAAGGAACCTAAAATTTCCAGTTTGTATTAACTAGGTTTGTATTAACAGGTGCATATGCTCACATTAATAATAATCGACAAAATCAAGTATTGATTTTTTACTCGAAAATTAGTCAAATAGAGAATTAAAGAGGCTTGAAAAATTCATTGATTTTTTTTCTGCACTTTTTTAGTTGCATAAATGTCCTTTACTGCACTGCAAAGTTTGTCGAAGGAAGACAAGACATCAGTGTCTACATCACTAGCAGCCAGAACATTTTCAAAGACAATTAATGCTGAAGTGGACTTCACTCTAAGAACTTTTAAAAAATATTTCAACCTCAAAATTAGTGTCAGAAATATATCAGTTACTTGTCATTAAAGTTATATCAGTTGAAAAATAAATAAAAATGGAAGTATTTTACTTAATTCAATTTACACTTGCAAAAAAAAAACATACGCACAATAAATCTACATGGAAATTAAAGTCTTTTTCAATATCCTGAAGTCTGAAATATGTTTACTCATGTCATCAAATGTAGAGCTGTACTGAAGAAGCCGATTTTGCCAATATTTAGTTGAATCGGCATTTCTGCCGACTTCCGATACGCTTGTTAATTTTCGGCCGATATTACTGAAAAACGAGAGAGACTGCCATAACCTAAAAATCCACGATTACCCTTTTCGCTTTTCGTAGTAGTACTGCATTTTTTCAGATCGCATTATTTCTTCGCAACATGTGCCAAACGTACATATAAAAATTAAACATCCTATTTTTCATTTATGTTCTTTATTTTTAATATGTCATAAATAAATACATTACCGTCACGGTAAGTATACATCTCGGTTGTTACGGTAACTGTAGTGCAAATGTGGTAGCTATCGTGCTTCTGTAGTAATTATGGTATCGACAAAGAATCTTTAGTTCTTTTTATGGTAATTATCTTAGGATAACAATTGGGTTTGTACTGTAGTTATGGTACCATCCATATTTCTTAGTTATTAGTTGTTCATTTGTCTTTTCTTCATATTTGCGTGCTCCATTACTTGGCTGCAGATTTAAGTTGATTTTTACTACTGTATACTATCGTTACTGTTTTTATGACGGTTTCTTTCTAAGAAATGGTTATTTCTGCAAAATCTTTATGGTTAAACGATCATCTATTATAATTTATAGTGACGAGACCACATATTTTGTACGATCAATGCGGACAAAACGATAATTCGAACATCGGTACAAGCGGACTTTTTTAACCTTCGTTGTATGGCAATTTTGCCGGGACCGTAGAAAGTATACGATAAACACGGACAATTGATACATGCGAGTTCGATAGATAGAGGTTTGACTGTAGACCATTTACCGTACAAATTATTTGCCGTTAACAGAATTATAGTGAAGCTGCGTGCACGTTATTAAAGTGTGCGATTCTTGTTCTAAAATTTAATTCGGTTTATCCGATAATAAAACAATAGTACACTACGTGAGCGGACGTGAGGTTACTTCGTAATACATAATAACGAATATTTCGTATTAACCGTATTGATTGACATTAAATATGCTATACCAGTCTAAAGGGGAATTAGAAGTGTTCGAATAAACGCGAACTTTGAAATAACCGGTATTTTATTAACGAGGTTTCACTGTATTTCACACGAAAGAGTTATTTTCATATGAATGACGGGAATAACAAATTTATGTAGGTATAGCATAAACAAACAGTGTAATTTGCGGGAAGAAGATTGTAGGCGCGTTGTAATCAAAAAGAATTTACTGCATTGCGTCAAATTGAGTTAAAACGGGACCAAAACAAAATTATCCAAATGACGGGAAAACGTAAAAAGCAGTAATTTACAATCAGGGTTCTACTGTAATTTCTTAAGTATTTAGCAACTGGCTGCCAAAAGTAATTTTTCTATGTAATTTTCTGCATTTAAAAAAAAAAAAAAAAACAATTTCAATAACTAAATGACTTGTAATAGAACAAACACCTTTGACAACAATGATGTATTTCAGTTCTTTTCATATTTTGTAGTAGTGTCCCCCCCCCCCCCCCCCCCCCCCCAATTGGAATGCAACGATTTCAATTTGTTTGTACATGAAAGGCCAACTAAAAAATGAACAAAGATTGCAAGTGAAAATATTGCGTTATAAAATAAAGTACATTAAAACTGTAGACTTTAAAGATCAAATTACATTTTAATTGTAAGAAAAATATATAAAAGCTTATTTAAAGGTTTGAGGTTATGTTTGCTTACAAATTTTTAAACTAAATAAAATTTAGGCCCGTGTAAAGGGTGTACTAGTTTTTTTCTATGATTTAAATTTTTTTTAATACCAAATAATGAACCATCAAACTTCAATCGTATATATTTAGTTGTGAACTCCAGAATTCTTTTTTCTTTACAATAGCCAAAACCGGAACCAAAGTTTTGATGTAAAACCTAAACAGAACCACACTGCCCTAATATATATGACATGACAAAAAGATCTACTATTCCTAAAAACCTGCCGAATCACGTAGATCTCAAAGATAATTTCCACATGATTTAAGTGGACAGCCTTCAACTATTCGTATTGAATGTGCGACTATTAACTGAGGTAAAATATAAGTTGGCAAAAGGATGCTGGAAATTAAATTTTTGTTACTTCCAGCCCCGTTGTTGTTTACTTAGGGACATTGAATACTTCCGAGAGAGTTTCGTGAGCTCCAGACAGCCGGCACGTAGCCACACACGCACCTCCACTCGTGCTTCTTGTCGAGCAGGTCCGAGCTCTTGGACGTGCATTCGACCGAGAAGCGCTCCACGTCGATCTTGATGATGCGACAGTGGATGATCTGGCCACGGTACACCCTCTCTTCCGGGTTGTTGACGCGCTTGTCCGACAGGTTCTTGACGTGGACGTAGCCCGACACGCCGTTGTCGAGGCGTACCCGCACGCCCGTCGCCTTTCCCGGGCAGCCGCCCGCGTCGAAGTGGTTCCACACCTGCGACCCACGACGTCGCTCTGCAGCATCTCTGAGCCTGACTCGGTCCCTCCCCAGTGCCCACACAACCTTACAGCTCTGCTACACAACACATCAGTGTTATGAGAAGTACATTTACTATAGTAGACTACATTTAAAATATGAGGGGGTAGAGTCAACAAAAAAAAAAATTTACATGTAATGGATTTATTATTTCAGAGTGGGTAAGTAAATCAGTAAAGGGTCACTGCATTTGGAAAAGGGTACAGACTTTTTAAGCATGCTCCAAATTAAGAGATATGTAATAAAAACTTGCTAGTTACTTTCAAACCCAAAATTTCACTCCGCATAGAAACAAATAAGTGCTTAGCACTGTTGAATTACGAAGTCACAAACTGTAGCCAATTGAATAAATACAAATAACTACTACAAAAGCAAAGGAATGAGGGCAGACAGTTCCAATGTCAGGAGGTCGTCAGTCACTACACCTTGCCTAGGCTTCTTCGCAGCGGGTCGTGAGTGGCTCCGAGACCAGGTCTGTGCACTGACACTAGGACCCAGCTTCTCAACATCTGCATGACTTCCTTTATCTCATCTCACTTCTGGAAGGCTATTGCTATTATTTATTTATCAAACGAACTTTTCTACCAACATTTAGGTCAATCTTTTACAAATACTTCAAATACTGCCCGTAATACAGCAATTTTGTTGCGGCTGATCTAGTTTCATCAAAAGGCTGTGCAAAGATATGAATAAGATGCCTAATATTCTTGTATTGGCAGATTACATAAATCAGGTCATAATATTTTTTTCCACAATGCTGAATTTGGTTGCTATTTTTAAAACTAAATAATGGTTTCAACGAAAATTCCATTCACCTGTGTAAACATTTACAATTTTTTGTAAATACATTATTCACCAGAATATAATGTGATAACCGTAACCAAAACTTCTGAAACTAAAACCTTGAGGGTCGAATTATAATCTCAAATTTGTATCTTGTCATTGGGAACGGCTACACGCTCTGCCTCTGCTCAGGCGTGACAGATGAGAGATGAGAGATGCAGGATGAGAGAGAGGTGCAGATGAAGTTTGTCGCAGGGTTTGATCGCATCTCTTCACCGTGGCTGTTAAGGAAGCACCCCCTCCACTCCTCTTTGCTCCTCCCAGACGACCACTGCAACCTTCTGAATGCCCCTTTCTAACTAGTCATAACACACAAAAGAGGCGTGTAAATCACTCCACTGACAAAAGTGGTACCAGAAAATGTCTAGTAAATATGGAATAAATTTACTAATTTAAATCCTTTTCAGGAGCTATATACATGAATTGCGATTTCCATGACACAGTTTTTTTCTTCAAAAACTCATAATCACGTTATATTCGGGCAGATACGACATGGTTCAGACAATAGCTGCGGAGGTGCACGGAGGAAAGGGAAGGCGCGACTCACCTCGGACAACTCTGGGAAGTCGTTCTTGAGGCAGAAAGGGCACTGCCAGAGCCCCGTCTCGTCGTTCCTCACGGGGTTGGCCTGGTCCAGCTGGTCGCCCTGTGGCTTCCTGTGGGTCACACCTGCCGCCCGCACTCGTCACAACCTGCCTCCCCTCTCTGCCACACATCTGCTCCATGCTGCCTCGTTGCCCCCGCTTTTCCAATACCCAATCCAGCGGAAACATTTAGAAGGTTCATTTTAGCTTAAATCAAACAGCAATTTGGTTACTCTTGAGATTAAGCCTGACAAATTACTAATTATAGTACATTTTATACTGTCTACCAAAGTCAATATCTTTTCAGAAAAATAAAAATACATCTAGGTGTGTACTAAAATATATAAACTTATTACAAAACTTTAGTACCAGCTATTTTTTCTTAAGGGAAATGCTTTAGTGATGCAGTTGCTGATTAGCAGGTTATATCTGACAATAAAATTCATGAATACTCACTTCTAATGATGGCACTATTCACGTTGTCAGGTTTAACAAATAATTCTGAATTTTTTTCCTCGTCACTTTTCGTAATTACTGTTGTGTTTTGTGGTTTCGCCATGATTTTAAGATAATTTTTTTCAAGTGTATGCAATGTTTACATCACAAAAAACCACACAGAAAGCATATGTATTACCTACATTTATAATATATAGAAACTCTTGCACATACATGGCTCTCTGAGTGCCTGAAAGTACCGCTTGGTTTTCCCGCTCATATAATATATTCATACTGATTCCGCAAATGTAATTACAACACATGTATCTCTAAATAATTATTCACTTAGCACTAAGCATTACGATGAATTATATAACTTAAAAGTTTTTTATCCAAACAACACTACTGCCATTTCGCACACTAATTCACTAAAATTATTCTGAAAAGTTTAGATGCCCAACAGCCAAAGCCCAAAAGATAAACAAAATAATGAAACTATGCGATGACTGGCTTGTAGCAGCCAATGGAGAAACACATGAATTTTTTTTGTTTGATCTTAATATAATAACCCATCGCTTATACAATAAAACTAAACCAACCGTGGTTACTATGCAGACATCTGGGACGATTAGTAGGTGAGGATACAGGAACAGAAATATTGTGAGACTAAGCTCCACAAGTAGAGTCATACCAATGACTGTTGCCAACACCATCTTGCCAATGAAGAATGTTTCCGGTGTTTCTTTCGTTAACAGATCGAACATCTGCTCCGCGTTGGCAGACACATACGGACTTCGTAGATCTTTGTATCTGTGGTTGAGCTCGGAGCGAATGTCGTACAAGGTGATGCTCTTGTTGCCGAACCCCTGGAACGAGAATGCCCCTTGCAACCAACAACACCGGGAGAGCAGCAGTTTGACGCCAAGGGGAAGCCGCGTGGCGAGGACGCCCCCACCTGGCGCTCCAGCTCCTCCGCGAAGGCGTCCAGGTCCAAGTCCTTCAGTCTCTCCGGAGACTCCAGGATCTCCTCCAGCGCGCCTGCCGGGTTGGCATCCTCGTCGTCGTACTCCAGGGCATCCACCGCCATCTTGCGAGCCCACTCGTACGTCTCGGGGTGCACCCGGGACCCGTCCAGGACCTCCACGTACGCCTCGGTGCTGCACGAGTCACACACACGTCAACATCATGCTGGCTTTCAAAGGAATTGAAGCTCATGGTCCTGGTGTGCAGGATGAGAGGTACGTGCCTGTCGCCCAGGGAGTTGGTGTCGATGCGCACGAAGCCGGCGCAGTTGATGAACACCTTGGGGCCCATGTGGCAGGACGTGACCAGCTGGGTGCGGTTCTCCAGGCGCTGGTTGCTCTGCTTCAGCGTCTTGAGCAGCGCCTGGGCCTTCCTGGGCCCCAGGCCGCACACGAACTGCACCAGGTTGGCCGTGTAGGGCTCCTGCACGGCCAGGTTCACGTCCACGCCCACCTCGTTGGTGCGGTTCACCAGCTCCAGGTACAGGGCCTCCAGCAGCTCCTCCCGCCCGAGCTGGTCCTGCGTGCAGCCCTCTCCTCGCATCACTCCCTCGCACACACACCACACATGACTACCTTCTCTTTCAACCACGCCACTGCAATGTTCAATCACAATTCTCATATCACTTCTATATAAACATGCACACTATTTCACACCACGCCAATTGTACTTTTTTTTAAGGATTGTAAATAACAATTTTGGGATGACATCATATGTTGCGCCATTAAATTTTTTTTAGTGTCAAACAAGTTTTATGGTGTATTGACGTGCTTTTCAGTGCTACTCAGGTCTGATCGCAATTCACCACATCATCTTGTCAAGACAGTTATTGTTGACCGTGGGAACGTGCAACTCGGAGCGCACCTGGAGGGGGTGGTAGCGCAGACACAGGATCTCCTCGTCGGACGAGCACAGCTGCGAGAACTCCACCAGCGGGTCCTGCATCCTCCGGGCCAGCGAGATGGCTTGTCGCAGTAAGTGCGGGAACTCGCGGTAGTCATTCTGGAGGACATCACAACAATCACAGTGATACGTGTCTCCAGCAGAAAACCAAGGACTACAAGGGTGTGCGAAGCTTCAGAAAGTATAGGTTGAACCGAAGACTAATTTGCTTCTACATCATCTGGAAAATTAATTAAAAACTTTGAAGATTCACCGAGATATTTTTTTAGAGAAAAATATGTTAAAAGCTGGATTGAACGTTGTTGTTTGGGGTCACAAATAACTACCACGGTGTTTACCAGCAAGAGAACCACTTAGCCATTAAAAATGAATAACAGTCAGCACGTTTAGAGAATGCACAGCGGAGATAACCCACCAGGTGCTACACAGCCCCCCCCACCCCCCTTATTTTTACTTTTTGTCACTGTCTTTCAATACTATTTATATGAATAAAATGCAATGTTAAATATCCAAACACATGTGTCTCTGCAGGCCTTTAGCCACATCTGTGGACATCAGATATAAATTAATTTAAATTTTCTTTATTTAAAAAAGCAAAATGTAAGAATTAATTAATTTTTTTTGATTAGAACAAATATTTAAGGTTTTTAAATAATACCGTAACTAAAGATTAATGAATCCAATTATATTCTTCTTAACAGACAACAGCAATGCTATTCATGGGAGAAATAATTTCTAGTGGTGCACCAATATGACTTTACCGATTACCGATTCAATTACCGATTATGAGAGCAATAATCGGCAGATACCGATTCAGTTACCGATTATAATGAAATTTTTTTAAGTGTAATAATGCACACAAAAATTTTTATTCCCATGTGAATTTAATAACAAGATTAGGTAAAATTGAGAATACAGTTATAATAACAGTATAAAAATATATAAAATACACTATTAAGTCATTGCAAAGTGTAAATTAAATTAACTTCTATTTAATATTTGTTATTGTAAACAACTTGAACTACAGTCTAATAATTGTAATTGACAATGGGTAAGTTTTTGTTGCGGAAAATAGCTTTATTATCGACTATCACATAAGGTTGCATCAAGAAATTACCGTTTAACAATGTAAACATGCTGCTTTATTTTATTCACTTTAGTTTATAGAAAAATGTTTCCACACTTCACTTTTTTTCTCCCTACTCGCCATCTCACTATAATTATATAAAAATGACTCAAAACCAATTCTAGCACATGTGATTTTATTTATGTTGGCTGAATATATAAAATTATAAATACTTTTTCACTTTTCACGTCACATACAAATAACAAACGGATAATGTTACCAAAGACGCCCTTAACAAGTTTGTAAAATGCAGTGATAAAAACTAGAAGGTATCGGGACCACGATTTTCAACCGCTACTACGACTCGGAAAGATCGATTGTCATAGAATCCACTGCAACTGCTTGTGGTATTTTGATTGCGTGCCATCTATTTTACGTCTCTGGCTATAGGTAATGTACATGGCCACTAAACAAAAGACGAAACATAAATAAACGTGTAGGAAATATGTATTTTTTATTGTTCGAGGCAATGAGATTTATTAAACTTAACGAAATATCTGTAATTATGATATTACAGAGTTAGATGTATTTTGTAATATATACAAATATTACGGTATTTCGTCCTAAAATGTGTAACAAAATATTACACGGTAAAAACCTACTTAATTACGCCGGGACGTAAATAATCGTTAAGATAATCGCCGATTACGATTAATCGGTAAGTACCCATAATCGCCGATTACGATTCATCGGTATCCGCATCGGTGCACCACTAATAATTTCCCTTGTGGCTGCAAAACTATAGATCTTAGACTTCCTCTTCATACCAAATTTTAAGACTATTTGAGTTTATCAGGTGATGTACATTTATACACTTAACACTTCTCCCTCGACGGAGCTGGTGGTAACGAGACACGGTGGTTACCTCTCCCTTGATGGAGTTGGCGTAGACCTTGGCCAGCTCGTTGTCGATGACCTCCACGGCGATGGACGGGAACTGGTCGTCCTCCACCAGCTGAGCCACTATCTCCTTGAGGTCGGCGGCCACCATGAGGGCCTCCCGCGACTCCCCGCCCACCACGATCACGTGCGGCCGCTTCGAGCTGATAAAGCTGCGCAGCGCCGACAGGTCTGCTTCCTGCGGAAACAGGCCCTCCAGCTCAGTCACGCCACCCACCAACACCTCGCACATGGACGTTTCATTAGCTTCTTGTCCAGCAAAGCCTTGATACTTCATTACCATTGTTCGTCTTCAAAGCAGTGTACATATTATTTCATAAATTTATTCAAGTTAAAATGCACTGACTGTATCATAAGAATTGAAAGATTCCTGCCAAATTTATTTTGAAACCTACTGAGCTGAAGAGACACACTTTTTCGTACTGAAACTGTTACCAGATAACATGAAAGTCAAAAACGATAGCCGGACGTCCGATGACGCCGGTACCAGACGAACCACCGAGTCTTTCCCGGTGGCCACCAGGATCGCCTGAGTTAATGGCAGCAAAATGGCGCCATATTTGAATTTTGAAGCGTCCAACACTTGGACTAGTTAATATAAATCAAGGGTAAGCACTATTTACAAATCCAACACACACAAACACACAAGTACACATGATCCCACACGTAAGTACCTTCTCGAGCTTCTCATCCTCGCGGAAGGTGTTCTTCCTCTTGAGCAGGTTGGGCAGGCGCAGGTGGTCCGTGCAGTCGCCCTGCGGCCCCACCAGGCACGTGAATGCGGCCTGCGAGAAGTCGGGCACGTACGCCACGCCCATCACGCGCAGGCCCTTGCTGGCGTCCCACTCCTCCTCGTCCTCCTCCGCAAACTCCACGGAGTAGGGCGCCACCTGCGGCAGCCGTGCGTGCCTCAGCCGGAGCGCCGCTCGGAGCACACTCACACTTCGTCACGCTCTCATGCTTCATTCACTTGCAAATATACGTCTTCATGCAGAGCATTTAATTTACGAATGGGTTCCCCGGCCTACTTAATATACTCTTAACTTCCCAGAATGTGAAAACACAATATTTCGCTATGTAATGTGTCATGTTATCTTGTCCTTTAGGTATTTATGTCTTTCTGTTTTCATGTTTTGAGAATATCCTGTGCTGTCTCTATTTATTGTGATAGTGTTTGTTTTTACTTGTTTTGTGTCGTATGTACTTGTTTTGTGTCGTGCCCACCTCTAAAGTCTCAAGACTGTCTGTGGGCATGTAACAAATTCAAATAAATAAATTAATTAATTAATTAATAACTAATATAATACTTTACTTGTTTATTATTGCAGAAAAATGCATTGCTGCAAATTAATGACAACTCTCTCTCTCCTTAAATGAACCCAAAAAAGAATATAAATTTTTTTGAGGAAAAACCTACATTTTAAGCTGAGACCTAATCTCAGTGTTACTTTATGAATTGAATCAGCTCTCTTTCGCTACTGATTTCATTCACTAATCAACAGCATAAAGATCAAAGCCTTTTGCGGCCATTGTCAGAAGTAGCTTGGCTTCTGGGTTGTTAGCCCCATGCAAGGCAAATGTATCACCGATGTTTCAATTTACATTGCAGTCGCCATCATCAGTGTAGAGTTACCTACTGAGGTTATTACAAGTTTTTCTGCCTTTAATACTCTTGCCTGAGAGGAGAGTGTTTCCTGATTGGCTGCAGCTGTGAACCAATCACAGCCTTCCTTTCGTCTAGATGGCATGTAGGTTTGGCCAATCGAAGCTGGGCTTCTGTGATTGGCTGGGGGTGCTGGCAATCAGTGAACTCTTCTCTTCTGATTGGCTGGGCTGTTTGGCCAACCAGAGGCGACCTATCTTTTGTTAGATGCAGAGCTAAGCTTTGAGGTTTTTTGAAGAGTAGATCTCATATCCTGTTTAATTTGTAGCCATCTTCTCTATTTATGTTTGCTGAGTGTTTTAATATTCCTACTGATTCTTGAATGTACCTTTTTTTGTATTTTATGATGTTGCCTATGGTTTGGAATTGGTCAAACTCACTGCTGCAGCCAATAAGGAAACACTCCTCACAGGCCAGTGTATTAAAGGCAATAGAACTTGTAATAACCGCAGTAGGTAACTCATGGCAACTGCAATGTCGACTGAAACGTCGGTGATATATCCGCCTTGCACACGGATACAACCCGGAAGCCAGGCTACTTCTAATCGAAAGCATATCCACTGACATCAAATGTCCCAGAGCAAACTACATGACTAATTGATTCGTAAACCACGCGAGAATTCTCCTACACTGCATGCCGCTTACAATTTTTTTTCAAAATGCTTGTCTTGGCACTGCCGGGAGCCACAAACGTAAACCAGCAACGTCACTCTGCTTCCCCCGAAACAATTCTGGTTCACCTCCAACGGTAGGCAGTAACACTTTTACAAGTGTGAAACATGTTATAAATTGTGCCACGAATCGTAAAGCACCACTGTGACCGCGTTCTTTGTACAGCTTCACCCTTCCACCTCGTCCGTTCCCAAGGGCGTTCGGACGCTCGACGGGACGGGACGGGACGGACCTTGAGCCAGCTGTAGAGCTTGCGACAGCAGTTCCTGAGCACGAACTCCCGGGCCTCGGCCAGCAGACAGCTGCGCAGCTCCTTCTTGAGGTCGGGCAGCAGCAGGCGGGCGAGCGCGAGCTCCACGCACTCCCCCCGCAGGTTGTTCCACTCCTGCACGTTCTTGCTGAACTCGTCCTGCACCCAGCCGGCCCCCCTGCCGCTCACTCTCGCACACTCGCGACTCCGCTGCCGGGGCGCCTCCCGTTTCAGGTCGACAATTACACATCAACTTGTAGACTTTATCAATTGTTCAACTCTCACGAAACGGATAAAATATATACAGCGCATACTTTTGGCATAATTACCTGCCAAAGTTACTTTTTCAACATTTTTGGGTTGTAAAAATAAGCACAATTTGATTTATTGCAGAACTGACTTTTAAATTTAAACTGCAATGCCACTGGCAACTTCAAGAAATGGTTTGAATTTCTTTCAGAAAATATTAATTTATTTTACCTGGCATATCAAAATTCTCAAATTTGTTACGATTTTGAGTTTTGACAGCCAAGAATCATGAAATGAGTTTTTGTGATAGAAATGCAAACCACATCATGAAGTAGCCAGTGGCATTGCAGTTAAACATAAAAAGTTTCAGTTCTGCAAGAAATTAAATTTTCTCCTTACTTCTTCAACCCAATAACGTAAAAAATTTAACATTGGCAGCTGATTATGCAAAAAGTATGCGCTGTATGTATTTTTCATTTCGTGAAAGTTAAACAATTGAAAAATTCTAAAAGTTGATCAGTGATTAATATAAATATAAAATCATGACCTGAAATGGGAAGCACGCCCTTAATGCTCACCAATACATGCAAAACATTCAAACTTGATACATACCGAACGAGCTCTACCAAAACTTATGTTTCTCGTTGAAAATAAGCAGAAATACACAAGACCCCAGTCTTCACTAAGATACCAGTAAGGGTGATTGAAGCTTTGAAAATGTCACTGAAGTCAAAATGAGATTGCCGATTTTAGTGGAAGTTGAAAAAATTATTTTTGACGTGATAACATCTTATAAATCGATGAACGCCAGCTGCACGCACGAAACAGCATGACTCATTATCACGTTTCACCTGAGCCTAGCGTGCAAGAACCGGCCAACCACCGTACGAGAAAATCTTCTATAATATCAAACAGGTTAAGGCGGGCTTTTTAAAAACAGCAGCAATTTAAAAAATTTTATATGACGTTATAACGTAAAATTATAGTCCGTAAACAGACTTTACAGACAACCCCCTTTTCTTTGAAGCAATCAATCACTTAGATTCTTGCAGCTCATTGATCACTGGCGTGATGACAATTAAGGTAAATAAACATTTTATTTTACACTGTGTAAATGATTACATTAATGTACTCAAGATGCTGAACCAAAAAAAAACTTTAAAACATTAATATTGTTTGATTTGACATTCAAAATCAGCAATTTTTGTGTGTACGTTCTAATGGATGGTAGCCACAGTTTACTGATTTATGAATAAAAAACATGCACGTTTGTCTTGTGCACTTTGAAAATGGTAAATGATTATTAGTACAAAAAAATTTTTTTATCATACACACATATAAAGTATGCTAGCATTACTTTTATGTCTACCAGTGCCTTGCACCTACAAGCCTGGTGAAACTTCTAATCACTACCAAGAGCAAGGTTATTTGTTAGTCATGTGTCGGGTCCCAATTTCCTCGAATCAGAATCACGAATTTGAATCTCAAAGGGAACTTCGAGTACAACCCTAGAATCTAAATAAGTATTAAGGGTTCCACAATGAAATAATGAACATGAAATGAATAACATTAACTATGGTGTTGAAACATTTAACCTTCTTAAATTTTTTATTCGCGAACTAAGTTTACACAATCAATAAATAATGTAGTTATTTTTATATTATCAAATGTTAAAAATACAATATCTTGGGGAGATTGTTAACCAGATATATATGAAGGAAAAAATAGATTATTAAACTTCAGAGGTTGTCAGTGCTGAATTTTTAAATTTACTTTTAACATTTTTCTTCAAATCTTTTTCCTCGTATATCGAATCCTTTGAATACTAAGGATTTGATGGTATTCGAGGATTTGTTTGGCCCATGAGTTTTTATTTACATTACATGTGCAAGTGATCTTTCTTTTAATTTTTGGTGAATTCGTCATTATCAACAAAATTGGACCATCCTCGTGTATGTTAAATTGAGATACGTTTAGTTTGTTTGAAGCAATCTGTTGGAGTTGAAGCAGTTGGGCACTGTACACCAGCGCTCGCCGGCCACGCACCCTCATGTAGAGCTGCTTGGCCTCCTCGGTGTAGGAGTGCGAAGTGAGGCCCTCGATGTGGTCGCTGAAGCTCAGCTGGATCAGGCCGTCCTGCTCGGCCAGGACCAGCTTCAGGTACTGGTCGCCCACCAGGTCCCGCACCGGCTTGCCCTTCAGGTACTTCATGCTGCCGCACCGCCACGCCACATCACAGCCTCCGTACAATCCATTCAACTCACATCAACTGCATCACAGTCCAAGACAAACATCACGTCAACATTTCATTCCATCAAGGACACTATACAAATAGTCAGGGGCGCAATATATGTTTTTATAAAGAACCATCGATCCCCCCTATTGAAGCTGGGGGTCCGGAGGTCCTCCCCCGGGAAAATTTGTATTTCAAGGTGGAAAATGGTGCTATTTAAGCAGTTTTATCATCTAAAAATTGATTACACAGCACTTTCTTTGCCCCTGTTCGCCCCCACTTCAAGGTTTCAGAGGGGGGCAAAATACCCTTGCCCCCCCCCCTCCCCTATTGATGCACCCCTGCAAATAGTAGTACAATTTTAAAAGCCTGAGAAGGTGTTTCCTCAGCTCATCGTACAAACCATTTACTGAATAAATAATACTAGACTGTGGGAAACAAGCTTGCTAACCAATTGACGCAGCTTGAAAAAACTAAAAAACTAACAAATGCAATTAACAAAAAAAATGTTAAGACATGTGATAGCATGATTCAATTAAATATGGAGCTACATTTGCAATGTGAACATTTATTTCAAAAGGCCTTAAAGTCAGTCTATCATGCAGGTTGTTAAACACTACACCAGGAACTGTCTTTTTTCTCTGTTAAGTGTTAATTATAAAGTCAAATAGTAGTCTTACCATTTGGTACAAAGGATATTGCTTTGCCTCTTCCAATGTAAGTACTGTATCTACTCAAAAATAAGAAGAGTTTTTCATTGAGATACCGGTAACAAGTTGTCTTATAACATAACCGAGAGCGAACTATTTCAACAATCTTTCAGGTCTGGAACTCTGTTTACCGATCTGCAAAACACATGCCGTGGATGGCACTGGAGAGACGAAGAGAATGTCAGCAGTGAGAGTGATGATCTTCAAAGTGACAGTGATGGAGAAAAAGATTAAAAGATGTATTGCAAAAATGTTGAAAAAATGGTTCAACAAAAAATTCTATATTACAGAATTTAAATTTATTGTTGTTTTTTTATATTCAAACGAAGCATCATTAATAACATTAAATATTTGTTAAGCATATTCAATTCTCACTGAGGTTTGGGCAAGAAAATAAAAATTTATATTTGTATTGCGATTCTGTGCAGTGAGTTGCTAATAAGCAAGGAAGAATAAAGGTGGATGAGTTAATAATTTTTTGTGGAACCCTGACTTATAAAATTGGGGGTCGTCTTACATTCAGGATCGACTTATTTTCGGGTGAATGCTGTACATACAGCTTCAATGAACAACAGAAATTCAACAGTTACATGTACTTGGTACACTCTACAATACAGCAGAAGAGTGACATAGACTGACCAGTCACCGCGAAGGGAATCATAGTGGGGGGGCCCCTACCCAACAATTTGCAAAACAAAAAATAAAACCATAGAAAATTTTTCAGTACTTGTAACAAAACAAAAAATCATGGAAACATTCCCACATATTCTGACACCAATCAGGATGAGAGAAAGGGTTAGCCTGTGTTTACTTCGTGCTGGGAAGAACAAACATTTAATAACATATTCCAATCTGCCTCTTTTTTGTATTTAGCTTGTTAGCAAGATTGATGGAGGAATATAATGTTAAAAAATAAAAAACTCATACACAAGCGACAGCTGAAAAATTAAAAACCGGAGTAAAACAATAATTGTGGGCATATTTTTTTCATAGGTGACTGCCCTATTCCTGAAGTTAACAGTTAACAAAAGATTTGCTGATCGAACTAAAATAATGTAGAGCTGCAACACTGGTAGCAAGTACCTACAGTTGATGACCAAACCACGGCAGTTCACGGCCGCGCCTCACGCCCTCTCGTAGTGAACAGACGAAGGTGTTGTGTATATACTTAAAAACTGTGCCCGATCACCGACAAAGTTACCAAGCAGCTTACCGCGACGCCATCTACCAACGGACAGTGTTGCCAGATGACTACTTGCAGGAGTAGTATCCATCCGCCGAATCGCACGATAAGCGCAACACGTGTATTATTTTACCGAACAGAAGGAGAGTCGCAACAGGGAAGTGCGCACGCACCTGTAGCACGGGTGGTTCTCGTCGATCTCCTTCATTCCCTTCTTGGTGGGCTGCACGTCGATCTTGGCTCGCTCGAAGAAGGCCTCGCGCGTGCACTTCCTGACCAGCGGGTCGCGCGCCAGCTGCACGGCCACCATGAACTTGGCAGCCTTCAGCACGTCCCCCACCTCGCTGAACTTGCTGCGCGGCAGAGGATCACCGTGTTCCCCACGACCGTGCCCCGCGCATGACACTCCTACTACAGTACACTCCAGAGTATCCGCCAAATTACCTAAGTGGCAGGGCCACCGCAGATGGTGAAAATAGCGGATGAACCGCAAGAGAGCCGAAAATGGGAAACAAAAAAAGGAAACATTAATTTCAACTTAAAAATCTAAAACATTTATGTACAGTACAAGTTACAATTAACGGCAAAAAAATTGTAAATGATGCTAAAATTATAGTATTTTACTGAATAATTAACATACACTTCAGTAACGTAAAACATAAAAAGTGCTCAGTGCTTGCTTCGTAACATGGATACAGTACTGTGCGTACTCAAGAGACTTCATTAGACACTGCGTGAGTTTCGAAAAGCCCTTTGGCGTCTTACTGTATACTACTGCACATAGCCAATTATGTTTTGCTTGCCTGGTTTGTTTGTACTGTAATTGGCCTTTAAAGTACAAATAGCCATAATATGTAACATTCCAACCGGCAGAAAAAACAATATCACCAATATATGAAAGGAACAGAAAGACGCCATATTGTTTCAAATGTGTTTGTAACTGACCAAACATTTTGTTTCGTTATTTCAAGTTCTTTTTGGTCAAAATAGAGAATGCCGGTTAATTTGCTAAGAACAGAGAACAGAGAACAGAGATCGGGACTAACACATCACCACTCCCTTACAACCCAAATGTGGAAATTCCTGACAAATTCTTGGTTCTACATTATTAGCAAGCACTGTTCATTTCACTAATTATCTTTTCCAATCCCATCCTGATTTTTGTGGGAAATACTTTTTTCATGCCCGTAAAATTCTTGAACACAAAAAAAAAAAATTCTGCACAATTCTATGGGGGGAAAAAAAAAGAGTTATTTTAGAAATAAAATTACATATAAAAATGAAGCAGATCATTCAACTTGTAAAATGTGGAACTTTCATACATTTGTACTGGAAAGAGGGGAAGTTACCAATGCGACTCCAGACTTAATTGGGGGAAAACCCCACAATACAGCACGGAAGGGAAACCGTCACCTGCTGACGTATTCCGGGGCGACCTCGTCCGGGGCGCAGGGCTCCTGCTCCACTTCGTGGCGCTGGTAGTTGTCTCGCAGGTTCTCGCCGAACTGCTCCGGCGTCAGGCCAAACCTCTTGGCGAAGCCGTCTGCAGCACAGCCCGCCACACGGCCGGTCAGTCCAGGCAAGCACCCAGGGACACGGCGAGGGAAGGGGACCCGGCGAACTCACCCAGCTTGGCCTTGCGACACATGGCGTAGGGACCGCTGGCGACGGCCTTCTTCACCGTCTCCGCGTCCCGGGGCTCCTCGGGCGGCTCCTCCGCGTCCTCCTCCGGGGGCTCGTCGCCCTCGTCGCCGTCCTCGCCCTCCGGCCGCGCCCGGCGCCTGGCCCGGGCCTCCCGCGCCCGCTCGCGCTCCTTGGCGCGCCACGCCGCGTTCATGGGCGCCACGTCCTGGGCGTAGTGCAGCAGGAAGTGGTGGTGCACGTCCCTGAGCTCCTCCGCCGTCTGCACCAGCCTGAGCCTGCGCCCGCGTCCGGTCCTCGCTCTCTGACCCCGCTGACACATTCCGTCCGCCATCCACTTCCAAGTCTTCATTTGAAAATAATATATTACATTTTCATGTATTGTGTTTATCCCGTGCTGTCTGTATTTATTGTGATAGTGTTTGTTTTAACTTGTTTTGTGTCGTGCCCACCGGTTTATCACATGATCGTCGCAACGTTACTTAGGGGGATCAAAATTTGGGGGGAAAACTCTCACAATAATCGCACGTATAGGTTAGATTCCAATAATTTGGGGGGGAAAAAATGTCATAAAAATCGCATGATGTTTTTGGTCCCGTTGTTAGATTCAGAGTGTTTTGGTAGAGGTAGCATGATTCTCGGCTGTCAAAATCATAACAAATTTGAGAATTTTGAAATGCCAGGTAAAATTAATTAAAATTTTCTGAAAGAAATTCAAACCATTTCCACTGGCACTGCAGTTAAACCTAAAAAGTTTCAGTTCTGCAATAAATTATTTTTTCCTTATTTTTACAACTCAAAAACATTAAAAATGTAACTTTGGCAGCTAATTATACAAAAAGTATGCGCTGAATAAATTTTTTATTTCGTGAAAGTTAAACAACTGAAAAAGTCTACCTTTTTCATTTCGTGAAAGTTAAACAATTGAAAAAGTCTACAAGTTTATCTGTAATTACTGTAAATATAAAGTTAAAGACTTGACCTGAAATGGGAGGCGCCCCCTCAACAATATTAACCTCTCTATGTCCTCGTCCCGGAGGATGCGCACGTGGTCCGGTATCGGGGCATCGACGTTCTTCATCAGCTCCTCCGCCTGGTAGTCTCGCATCCTCTCGAACAGGGTCGTGAGACTCTCCTTTCTGGACCGCAGTTGGCACCACTGTCCACACACATGTCCACTCTCTGCCCTTCTCCAAGTCAACAATGCTATCAAATACCTGTTTCGAAGGCATCTCTCTGAGCTGTACAGTACCAGTCACTACCACAATAAGACAATCTGGCACGCAAGCTATGTATTTCATTCCAATTAAGTGAGGAAATATTTTATTTTATTTGCTTAGGTAAAATTATTTCCCATATAGTTTACATACGGATGCTTGCATATTAAATAGTAGAGGTGAGCATCAACCATTTATTTTTAATGTTAAGAAATGGTTAAAGTTACACGATATTGCAATTTAATGTTAAGATTTTATACCTCACATGTTTATATTTTCTTTCATAAATTTCAAAAAAAAAAATTATTCAAAGGTGAACTGCTGGGAACACACGAGTAAGTGCTTCCAAGTCTCAATTACTGCTAGCATCTGCACTTGTGACATCTCTGTTCCGAGACATCAAAGACACTCCCCGATGCTGCCGGCCGGCAAGGGACGAGCGCTGGTTCGTACCTTCTCGTCGAACTTGTAGACCTTCCACAGGTCATTGATGTTCAGCTCCGGTTGCACGTACTCCTTCCGGTAGAACGCGATGAACGGCACCTCGAAATGCTGGTTCCTCATGAACTCCAGCGCCTTCTTGATCTTGGCGATCGTCTGGGGTCCCTTCTTGGACCTGTCCCTGCCTTCCCCGTGCCCGTCCTGCAAAACAGCGACTCCCGGGGGTTCGGTCGGAGCAGCGAGAGGCGCGGGCGAGGGCGTGCGCGGTGCCGTGATGTGCCGTGCCTCACCTGGAGCGAGATGCTGGGCTTGCAGAACGCCTGCTTGTAGATCCACTCCGACTCCTCGTCCAGCTCGTCCGAGCCGTCGGGCACCGCCGTCACCGGGAAGTCCCGCAGCTGCATGCGCTCCGGGATGTCCGTGTTGCGGATCTGCCGGCAAACACCAGCACGGCGTGGCGCAACGTCTGCGCTTCCCCCGGGCAAGCGCTCACACGAACGCCAACTGGCAACTGCATGTTACAGCTCCGTCACTTGTAGCTCGGCTTCTGGGTTGTGGCCGTGTCCTCGGCAAAAAAAATTCACCAACGTTTCGGTCGACAGTGCAGTCGCCATCATCTGGGAGCAGTTGCCAAGGACACGGCCAGCACCCAGAAGCCGAGCTATACTTCAGGCAATGGCCGTTGAAGCCTGCGAACATTATTAAGCTCCATCACTTGTTCCTTTGAAACCTCAACACACACGTATTACGTAACATACGCTCACTGAACCACCGCTACCATCACACCACAAACGCGGTGCGAATGACCAACTCAACTCCTCACCTCGTTGTCAAGATCTGTGAAGTGGCCCCGCTTTAACTCGCTCGGCTCGTAGATCTCGAATATCGACTTCCTGGTTGGTTTCTTCTTCGCTGCTTTCTTCGGCTTCCGTCTGCAACACAAATTATCAATTTCAATAAGAAAGTAGCAAAAACACTTCAAAAGAAAACCTGTTGTGACAATCATACTTATAACGTTTCCTTATCAATCTACACTTAACGAATCCCTGTGCAAAGCAGGAGGGAAGCTTTGACAATTTCGGGAAAGTCTGAGTAAATAGTAAGAAAGTTAAGGAATTAAAATGATTCTTGCTTTGGTTTTCCACAACCTTGTTAATTCGTACAACAGTCATTAAGCAACACAGGCTTCCTGTTGTCACACAAGGTTGTCCTCTGTACATGTCAAACTGTGCCTGTGACAAGTTAGGGCCTACCAAACCACAAACACACAATTGCACACACCTCTTCTCCACGTCTTCATCGCCCTCTTCCACATCATATTCGTCATCTTCTTCCTCTTCTTCATCAAACTCATCGTCGTACTTCTCAAACTCTTCGTAGTCGAAGTCCACACCGAATATGTCCTGAGCTTCTTGAAGAGCCCTGGAACACACAGGTCACGCTGCAGTCCTGCGGTCAAACACGTCTGTTTTTCACCACGACCACATAATACTGGAATTACATCAAGTTAAGTTTCTCATTTAAATCAGTGCAAATAACTGTTATAAATATGCTGCAGCAAATATACATGATGAACACTAAATACATGTGTTTTTTTTAACAGATTTTTAAAACAGTAAGAGAGAAAATTTTAGAAACCAAATTTTTTGCTGAAACCTACACTAGAAATAATAAAAAAAAAACAGAACACTCATCACTAACAACACATTCAACGCATTCCCCTAATCTTACGAAAATTAGCTTAAAAACAAAAACAGTAAAAACTGATAGTGCTACTTATTTTAGGCTTTAACAAACTATCAAAATGTTTGCAAAACATTGGCTGTTCTACCACTAGACACATCAGTCAAAAAAACCTACTACAAAAACCTTAACAACTTAACCCGATCTGTTCCAAGTTTACAACTAGACAAATTCAGATTGTCTTTGCTCAGTGCTAAAAAAAAAAACTTCTGCAATAGTTATTCAACTAATATATGTACAACTGTAATACTTGGAGCTGCACAGAGTTGTGCGCAGACATGCCAGAGTGAAGTGATCACGCTGCTTGTCGCTAGGCAAGACAAAGACAAAGTTCAAACAGACAATCAGACTAAGATTCCTCACCGTCTGCTTAGCACTGCCTTAGTTTCTAAGGTCCGAGCTATTTTCTCCAATTAATGAATGATAAAAGATTCTCATTCTGCACGTTGTAACAACGCCTCTCACAGACTCACGACCACCCTTACGCATCCGTGAAGATTGGTTTCCGCTTCTTCTTCTTGTCCGTAATGGGGCGTCCGTCGTCATCCACGATGAAGTCGTCTGCGTCGGACAGCTCCCCCTCCTCCTCTTCGTCGTCGTAGTGCTCCACCTCCGCGCGGCCTCTGTCCGAGACGTGGTCCTCGTCCTACCGACGATGACAACCCACAGTCGACACTCACAGCACTTCCGAGACACCCAACTGATACGCCCCTCGTGCCCTAAAATTATAGTATTTTAATTTAATAAAGAAAGGCCTAGGAAACAGCTGGGCAAAATTATAAAGAAAATACAAGTTTTACCAGAAGCTGCTAACGTCTACATTACACTTGCAAAATACCAGATTGGTCCCTGAGAAAAGGTACCTCGGACCACTGGCACAAAGTTTAACTAGGTAGAGTACACCAGCCTAACAAAGTGTAAATCACCCTTTTGTAACCAAAAATAATTTAAAATTATAATAAAAATTTAAAAAAAAAGTCCCGGCACACAACCACTAGCAACGGCTCACACAAGTAAACGTGCACAGGTTACCGCTCTTTGGAGGGTAAACAATCAACTTATCCAGTTGCTTGAACATTGTTTTTTCATGTTACCAAGCACCTACTCCTCATACTTGCTGCCTCTTTCGACTCGCATTGACTGGAAATAATTTACCATGTACAGCTCTTTATAAATAAAACTTAAAATGTCAAGCCAAATAGTTGTACTGTACATAATTTTTTTTGTGAGGAATTGGCTAACCTATATCTACGTTAGCAAGTAAAGCAAATACCAGAAACATAAATAGGCTGTAATTGAAATTAATCTTAAATTCTTAAATCCTTTCTATTCTTTGCAAATTAAAATATTCTTAAAAATAAAAGTATGAGTTTGAAAATTGTTTTGAGCTGCAGAAAACATTTCCACTTCAGAGAAACTGAATGCAGCAAAATTAGCAAGCTATGCCAGACCACATCCTCACAGAACTGTACGTACTTCCAAAAAACAAAACTCCTTCAGTGGAAGAGATGACATGAGCTCACTAAGTGCAGAGAGAGCTAACGACATAACAAGGCCATGTAACATGACTGCTCACACAGCCCCGTTACGTGTTTTCCTGCAGTCAGTAAGATGTTACGATGTAAAATTAATAACTGTCCTGATGTGTTGTCGACTGGGATGATTCACATCACTGCATTTGTGGGTCATTATCGTCAAAAAGTTAGCCATTTTATTCTCTCCAAAAACAAGTTTAGAACATACTTGCACAAAATTACCGTGATAACGTAAAAATAATGGATCCTTCGACTGCATTACACTTTCAAATAAATGCTATCACAGAAAAAAATGACAAATGGAAAGAATTATTTTTAAAAAATATGGTGAGACTAGTTGCCCGAAAATAATTTCGTACTCTACAATTCTCTATCACTATTAACACATGTTAGATATATGTATGGTGAATCTACTATATTTACATAGCTAAATAAGCACTATAAGGAATGGATCAGAAAGATGTAAAAAAAATCACAAAAAAATAAACAGGGGCATCACTGTACAGAATTTTTACACCGTAGAACTTTGACCATCCCAACATAATATATTGTAACATTGAAATACACTAAATTCGGTAAATAGTTTTTCCTTTGCTCCAAAACCAGTGCCAAACTTATCCCTGCCACCCCAAATCCCCAGATCAGTGAATGCTGCCTTTTTTTTATGTAATTAAATATTTGGGGCTCTTGTTCTGTTAATATTTTTAACATGTTGTAAAATTTTTTTAAAAAAAAAGATCAAATTATACTGATTTTTGCATAACCAACCATGTTAATGTACAATTACTATGAATAGTTAGATTTCTACAGTAATTAATGTAGGCCTACTCACCTCACAAATATCACAGTGGAAATAATTTGAACATTGCTAACTTTTAAGTATTTCACTTAAAAAGAAATAAAAATTAATATTCACTGTAACCTTGAAGCAACACAGATTAGTAATTCTTGTGACTACAGTAAGCATATCACCATAACCATGCACAACACTTATGAGTTGTTATGAACCTTCAAATCAACTAATCCATGAACCAATAAAAATACAAAAACCAAAGATTTTAGCTATTTCAAAGAGCTAAATGAAAACAAGACAAAACTAAAACTGCTATTGTTAGTAAAACGTCAATTTAAAATGTAATCAATGCAATATAGAGAAAATTCTTATCTCAAAAAATTTGACATTTAGTTCCATCACCAAAAATGTTTTAAAAGATTCACCAAGAAAAAAAAAACTACAATCTACGTAAAAAAAAAAAGAAACATAATGTAACATACCAGCTCTTCTCTTTCCTAAATGGACCGTGATTTGAAAGGAAACAAACAGACAAATATTAGAAACACAACACGCAAAAAAGGGTCAAAGCAAACACACACAAACACAACCTACATAGAGTAAACATGTTTCAATACAGTGTCGGTTCACTCAAGAGTCAAGGTGGGGAAAACGAAATTACAGTAAGCTCCATCAAAGTTTGCATCTTAAAACTTCTAAAAACAAATATTCACAAATAGCAAATGAAACTGCTACGAACCGTTATATAAAAAAAAGTGCTGAAGAACTTACAGGAGTGGAATGAAAAAGGAATTATTTAGTAGAATCTACAATCATGTGATTAATTTTTTAAAAACCATCCTTTACCTTTGCTTTGGTAAAACATCACAACCTTCAGCCTAGCACTAAACCTGATCATTCAAGTTCTTCTTTTCCACGGCTGAGTTAGCATGCTGCTCCGACCATCGTACGGGTATGTTTAATGTTTACTAACGCCACAGACTGCCCTAATCAATGAAGTGGTATCGGATACCTGCACTAACCAGAAATTTTTCAACCACATTCATAACTTGCACACAATTTAGCAAATATTTGGCATCTAATTTCCAACCATTTCCACAATTTTTTGAGCTTTTAATTGAAGATGCAAGATACTGTGGTGGTGTCATATAAATTCATTACTCATTTATTAACTGGTTTTTCCAACGTTCTGGGAAAACTGTGGCCTACACTTGTGCATGGCCACAAAGCGTTGCATCCTGAGGTAAAATACATATTTAGTTTTAGATTGATTTTTTTATGTTATTCAGTCATGTTTTGGGTAATTTTGTAATTTGGATGTCAATTTTCTTTGAACTATGGAAAAGTTTGGCAACATGTGCTGAACTCTAAAATATTCCAACATGGGCCAGAGAATTTTGCAATTTAAAATTATATTTAAGAACGTAGTTTGAGGTCAGTTGTTAATAATTGTGTTAAGCTAGTATGTATTAAAAATCTAATGTGTATGCATGCGTAAGAAAGGCTTCGGGTGTGTGCACAAAAAAGCAAAGCCGAAGTGGTTTATCTTCCGAGTCGCGAAGAAGTGGAGTGTCTGAGTCTGACAGCTGTGCCTCTTGTGCTTGGGCGGCGCGCGAGAGAGGATGTGTGTGGCATCATACTGCTTGTAAAAATGTTTTCTACGAGTGTGGCGGTTAGGCCTGGAACAATGTTGGATTTTAAAAAGTTTTCAACACAATGGAGGTCTACGTTTCGTACGACGCAGCTGTGTGAATGCCCGGCGATGGTACTGCGTTGTTGATATTCGCAATGCCAAGATTTTGTGAATGTTTCTTTTTGTCTGCTGTGTTCTGGGTGACTGGCAAGATAACGCGTGTCGAGATTACGCCTATTGGTAATGGGCCAGTTCAGCCTGTTACGATTTTCGTAAATATGCCTATAAAATTGAATGAAATTTCACAGAGAGAACTGCACCAACAACATAATCAAGATATTCAAGTGAACCCCGTCTCTCAAAATGCATTGCAGCAGACCAAGATTTTAAAGGCACTGGAACTGCCCCTTTTTGTAATGAGGGTTTTGCACTAAATTTTCCCGGAGTTGTTAACGAAACAGAGAAACATATCAGAGAGTGCCAGTAAGTAAATACATTAGCAAAAATTTAATTGTTTTAAAGGCATAAATTTTTGAAAGACAATTTAAATAGAACTGAGACTTGTAAAATTTCATTATTGCGTTTAAGTAGTTACATGCACACACCCAACCAAAAAATCTGAAGAGTTTAATGTATCTAAATTAGGTTTTGATTTTTTTTTAATTTTATTAAATATTTAATATTGCTCCAAGGTTATGACTGAAATCAATATTTATTGTACCTGCAGTAATTTATAAATGGTGGTAAAACATAATATAAAAAAGGAACACGACAAAAGAGAGAAAAGAAATTAAAGGAAGCTTCCTCCGGCCAGCAGACTACCCAGAGTGGCCACAGTGTTAGACCCCTCCCATCTAGCGCTTGTCTTGTAATTATTTAGTAATATCTCTAACACGATGCCTGCGGGGTTTGCTACCTGCAATGATTGCACGACAAGGGAGCAGTCTAACAGCCAGGGGAGCAGTGGATCTGCCAAGAAAAGAAGTGTCCTGAGGAAAATAATGTTCCTATTGTAAACACCCTGAGATTACGTAATACCAGAAGGCGACCACAGATGCGACTACGTAGAAGAGTGTTCTAGGACGTTCTCTTCTGGGCCGATCAGCGCTGCTTCGGGTACATAAAACCCCCTGGAGGGCAAGTAACAGCATGGAGTTCACCGAGGACATCACTACACTCGCCGACGCTCGTCGCTTATTATTGTGAACTGGTTCATTATAATTTTGAATAAATGTGTTAAAAAGTTATGGCGACGCCTTCCAGGTTATTTCCGTCGTCATCTGGCACCCCAGCGATAACAACAGCATTACTTTAACACGTTGCCGCACTCCTCACATCCGCTGGGGAGGTTCACCGGTTCACAGCGCTCACAGATAGTTCACTAGAACCCTGACTTTATATGCATGCTCAGGGTTCCACAGACTGCGTTCGTAAAATCGGGGGTGGCCCATTGTGACGCTCCCCCCCCCCTCCACCAAAGAAAAATATTCTTGTTTTACTTTTTGAACCAAACAATTCTGGTGTTATCTGTGTGTATTTGGTCTTTATAAATAAAATACCAATTTAGTATAAAATACTAATGCCACACAAACATAACTTCCGGCCGCAGCGTGTGAACGTGGAATGCGGGCGGGCCGTCAGTCAGCCGCGCGCTCGCCCTCCCTCCTCTGCGCTGTAGTCAGTCTCGCATGTTCGCGTCTCTCTCGTAGCAAACATACCGTACGTCACAGCTTATCATGCGGTGTAATCATGCCCACCTTTCACGCACACTGTTATTCCCACGATCGTGTGAATGCTGGCTTTTTCCAGTTGTGGACAGCATGTTGAATGTTAATACTAATGAATGCTCGTATTTTTTTGATAGGTCTACACATTTTAGACATTTCGCGCGTAAAATACAACAACCGTGTATTCTGCTTCTTATTTTGCCAACACCGATACTTTTCTCCTCCCCTCTTTAATTAATTCCGCCTAAAGACACGCCAGTACACAATCTGTACGGGAGTGATAAAGAAAGGGGTGAAAAGAACAACGGAAATACCAGGGCCTTATTGATAAGCTGGAAGAATTTCATGCCTTCCAATTCTACGCACTTCACAATATCAGCTTTATATGTTAAATCATTTATATTTTGGTGACAAAATTTCTGATTTTTTGGCGGTTCCTGAAAATGTATTTGTAAACTCACTACTTCATTAAATCTGGGTTCATAAAATCAGGGTTCTAGTGTATATGTGGTGCATTTTGAAGGCACTGCGAGTAGCTTTTCAACTACTTAAGCTCTTTTCAACTTAGTAGATACACAAATTATATCCAATGGCTTTCAAGATTTTCCCAGCACCAAAAAGAATCCTAGCTAATTCAAGGTTTTCTGCCCTGATTCAACAATGATTGATTATAAATTTCTAGAGGAAAAATATATTTTATGTAGGCTACAAGTATGCACACATCAACGGAATGGCTTCAAAAATTTGTACACACTAATGCCAACTAAACCATACCTGCTAACCTAATCTAACTTATAATAACCCCTATTAAAGCTTACATCACTTCTGTAGTATCTGTACTCATATTGAGTATTGAAAACAGCTCTGCTAACAGCAGCCTGTGACATTCTCATCTCAACTTGCAACAAAGTACTGTGGAATGTTTCCTCTTGTTTTAGTGAAAGTTGTTTGAACGCTAAAGGGAAGAGTAACGTATAGAAAAACGTTGCCGTGACATTGTACAGTGTGCCACATCTACAAATGTAAGATGCACTTATTTTAATCATCCTTAATAGTTCTCCTTTAAGTACAAAATTTCTTTTAAGTAGCCAGCAAGAACTGTAACTACTTTAATTTTAATAGGCGACTTTTCACGGATATTCTCTAACGAATTCAACTTCAGCATTTTGTACCGAGTATATGAGTGCTATTACTGACAAATATGGACAAACACAATTAAAAATCTACAATGAGCATCATTATTTAATACAAAACTTTACGAATTACTCATAAACAAATTTTAATGAGCACTGAAAACATCTATTTGAATTTGACTCAAGATCAAAAGCAAAACAGTAGAGTCTCAATTAATTGAGTTGATGTGGTCTGCAGAAATCTCGGTAAAGCAAAATCTCAGAAAATACGGATGATATATGTACCATATTAACCAAAAAAGAAGACGAGAGTATTTAGTTGAAAGACCACCCAAAAACCAGGGATCTAACAGCAATTGGGAATGGTTAGCAATTTGTATTGCAAAAATGTTCAAAAAATGTTTTAACTGAAAATATTGTTTATTGAAAAAAATTGTTTAAAATTACAGAATTTTTTTTTTTTTTTATATTGAATAGAACCATTATTATTGATAAAATATTAGTTAACCATTTTTAATCCTTATAGATTTTAACAAGAAAATAAAAAATTTATTAAATTATTTTCTCATGGTAGTTAATAATTTTTTGTGGAAGCCGGACTTGTATATTTGGGGGTCATCTTATATTCAGGTCTGACTTATTTTTGGGTGAATACGGTAATAAGAAAATAATCTCGGTTTTCAATTGAATGACATCTTTGGGAGTAATGTTATTTCGGCTATCGACGACAGTTACATCATGTCCTGTGTCCTCAAGCAAATGATTTAACAGTCTTCGCTGGTAATGGCACTTTAGGTCAGCGTGGATAGTAAGGAAACTCAGTTAAATGAGACTACTGTACTTGCTCGAACTTGGATCAACTTGACAAACCTAAATTGCAGGAGCTTCCTGACGCTGCCTTTGGCACAGAGAGGACACGATAACGGACCGAGTAACAAGCCGGGCCCCGGCCCATGTTTGGAAACCACGCAGGTAAGCAGCACACAAAGCCACGCGGCAGGCGGGCCAACTCGAACAACACCAGTACTCACGTGCTCCGAGCCCTCGTCGAACAGTTCGTTGGCGATCGCGTCGCGCTCTCCTTCGACGTGGTCCTCCTGCTCGTCCTCAGACTCCTCGTCCTGGATCCTCCGCAGCCTCTTGAAGCGGTTCTGCAACCACGCCACACGCCACGTGCATCCAGTTGTGTCTCTCTCTCTCTCTCTACACACACACACACGTGAGCTACGTGTGCCAAACACAATCACAATACCATTTGGACTGCGAGGAATGATTATTTCCGTTGCTCAGAAGATGCTCTGTCGCAGAGAAGCAACGCATGAGACACTACTGTCATTAGTAAAACAACTTCTCATCAACCTTCAACTATGTGCAAGGTATGAATATGGAGTGTCAAACAAGAGGTTTAGTGATCAATGCACCACAGGGATGGAAACTTGTGCCGCGCAGAAATGTTGATATTATGTTCCTTAAATGATTCATGCAATGGGGAATTTTGATTTAATGCAGTTTTTTTGGACATGCCATTGCAGTTTTGCACTGTTTTGTCATTGAAAAATTTCAAATCTAAAAATAAATAAAAAAATATATATGACAATAAAAATTCACAGAAAACAAGACTGAATCGGCTGCTGGTGGACAAACGGAACCAACGATGAAACAAAACTCGTTTTTTAATTTATTTTTAGTTTCTGAATTTTTCCATGACAAACAGTGCAAAACTGCAATGGCGTATGTCCAAAAAAACTGCACTGTACTTGCAGCAATGATGACTAATCGATTCTCTGCGACAGCAAAAAACAAGAAAAGTACTGCCAAGGGTGTTTTTATAAAATTTGAAACAAACTTAAAGTTTATTACATTTTGTGGTGGGCCGATCCCGGTGGTACTACAATACAGGGACAACCCGCGGCGGAGGTGCTGCAAGCCCCTAGCACTCTGCCCTGTTCCAAAAATCAGTTTAGTATTCTGGTCTTAAGACTGACTTAATTTAAGTTTATGAAAGACGTGTTTTTCTAATTACAAAACAGAAATGGTTGCTCATGGCTCACGCCCACTGGTCAGCAAGTGCACGAGGAGGACGGAAACGTATCTCGCGAGGGACGAGAATGACGAGCGAAGATGCGCACGCACCCTCTCGACCTTCACGCCCAGGTTCTCCTCCAGCAGGTCGTAGTCCTCGTCCTCCAGGCGGTCGTCGAACTCCTCGTCGTCGCTCTTCTTGCGCTTGCGGGAGCCGCGCGAGGCGTCCGAGTCCTCCCCGTCGCTCTCGTCGATGGGGGCGTCGTCTATCAGGTCCTTGAGCTCCTCCCGCAGCCGCTCCTCGTCATCTGCACCACTCACCACACACTCCGCACACTCCGCACACACCTCACCGACTCACCAGCCAGCACACAGCGACACACACTCTGCAGACACCTGACCAGCTTCAACTCCAACAACATGCTTGGCCAAATTCACAGCAAAGTATTCATCCCTGAATAAACTTAATAACGAAAGAGCCAGAGTTTTCCTTTACAAGGCAAACTACTATTTTTAAACATAATCATGCCAGCTGCGCAAAAATGCTGAAGAAAAAAAATTTAAGTTCCTTTCGCGAATGAACGTCACAGGTGGACAAAGTTGCTGGTTTCCGTACCTTCCTCTTCCTCGTCATCGCTGTCCACTGCCCGGACCTTCTTGCCCTTCTTCTTCTTCTTCTTGGTCTTGTAGCCCCCCTCTTCCTCATCCTCCTCCTCCTCCTCCTCCTGCGACACACGCACACACACACACTCGCATCAGCATGTGCGTCCGCGGACGCTCCATACGTCAGTACACATGTGCAGGTAACTGTACATCTAGTGGAACAAACACTTCCCTTGCAAGACAAAAACCTGGCTATACACCTGATAGTTTGTCATTTTACGACTGTATTTTTGTAAAAAAAAATATATGACTAATACCTTGTTCAAGAACTTATACATGTTCTACTTGTCTTTGTTTTGTCAGTCTTTCTGCCCGTTTGTATTGTTTTTTGTTATTTTTATCAGTGTTTTTTTGCAATAATGCCTGCAGTCACGTGGTTGCGGTTGCGGTAGTGACTGCTTGGGGGGGTTCCCTCTCCAAGTGGTGCCTGCCCCGAGTCCGCCGGCTGTCGGCTGCCACGTCACTGCAGGAACTGTGTGTCTCGAGACTAGTGCTGTGTCTGTCCTGGAACTGTTCCACTGTCGTGCCCACCGGCACAGTCCTTGGTGACTGTTGCTGGGCGGGTAACACATTTGAAATAAATAAATAAATCTGCAAGCACACATCATTACAACTGTGTTCTGTAACCATAACAGTGGACCCACGTCGACAGCTAACTAGACACAGAATCATGGTTCGACTCGTAACCAGCCTGTTGGCTGCACAAACACCCACACATACACACACACAGTGCGTAGAGAAGGTGACTACCTACCTCACTCTCTTCTGCCTCAGAGTCCAAAAAGTCGGCCATTATTCACCTAGCGCCCGTACTCCTAAAACAAGATCAAGCCATTAGAACAACTAACCAGCGTCAAATTTGCACAGGCAGTCTAAGTGTGTTCACGTGCACTCCAAAACCGCACTCTCTTTGTATTACTCTTATTAGAACAATCACAAGTAACGCAGCCATGGGCTAAGAGTCAGGAGTGACGATTATGTCCTGAATAGAGAGAAAACTGAAACAGTCACCAGAATGCAAGTTAATATACAACATAGCACTGAAAATGTATAATTTAGCAATAAAGAAAACTGAATTTATTCATAAAGCTGATAAATTAAACCGACACATCCTTATGTCAAAGTTTTGTTTGAAAATTATGAAACACGAGCTAAGTAATAATTGTTCCTTTGCTTGTCCAGGAACTACGCTTACTGTGGGGTTCAATGTGACTCCGCATACTCTTCTTTTCGTTTTTGAACTATTAACGTGTATGTGCGCACGAGCCAGTGATATAACCGTGGATATAATAAGATGAAGTAGCACAGTGTTTCAACTCGCTGAGAGAGTACTCGCTCACTCGACGTAGCAGTGTTACAACTCAAGGGAGAAGAGGACAGTGAGAGTAAATTAAGTGTCCAATCTTTTAAGTGTTCCCTTTTAGGCAGCCAGCTTACTTTCCATAGCATAAACAAACCATTCATTTATAACCAGGTCTACGGTGTTTGAAGTAATAAGTAGTTAAAACTATCAAATAAAATTTTGAATTGCTATTTCATCTTGAAAAAGATAAATAAATGACCTGATGAGGCTTTTGGTTAAAAATGTTCAATGATTAGTGACCTGCAGTACAATGTTATAGAAACAATTGGGCAAGAAAATCCATAGTGAATACATTTTAAAAACCTGAGGAACGTTTTCAAAAGTCCTGGCGCATTGAGCCACCGTCAGTCCGATGGTCATTTTGCATACTTAAGTAGGTTACTTTTCACGTGACTGCAATTGGCAGATGAGAGCAGTGCTGATGGATTTGGTGATTTAATTCTATACGAAGGTTATCAGAACTCCACGCATGTTTGGCCATAACGAGTAATGACACGAACCACTCAAAAGTGCGAGAGTTGTATGCAGACACAGTAATAAACAGGAACTCTACATTTATTGGTAAATTAATATTGATTTAGGTATAAAAATATAAATAAAGATGAAAATGGTCATAGCAAATAAAATTTCCATATAATAATTATATACACAAATAATAAGTGACTACATATTTACAAGCTACATACAATCTATGCATGTATGTGACAGGTCACTGTATCTCTAAAGCAGTGCAGTGTGGCACAGCATCCCACGGTACCAGGGACTCAACACTTCTGCTTGAAACAGGGAAAAAAACTATGGAAATAAGAGGTAATTTGTTACAAGCACGGCTGAGTCATAAAAATAGGCTACCTAGTAAATAAAAAATTCAGTAAAAAGTTATTTTTGGTAATTTTTACCACAAAAGCAACTATTTTCAAAAAAGAAAAAAAAAACCTAAATTTTATTTATTTAATTCCTTGTTTTATTTCTAATAATTATGTCAGGTGCATTCAGTTATTTTCAAGAACTTCACATGCAAGTAATCATTTTACATTCGCCTGTGTGGTGACTTGCACGCCACCATGTGAATAATGGCATTTTTGGGTTAAGGGTTCGTGTAAATTTATTATAAATATTCTACGTAAAAGAAATACACTAAAGTAAATTACTGGGTAATTGTTTTATATCACGTATCCAAGTTTATCCCTTGTTCCTGATGGCATGATCCTGTATAATTGATCCTGTGGTAAATGATGCTTGCTGTTTTAATTTAGTACGTCAACAGACCCTGAACAAAACAAACATATCACAATACAAATAAATTATGTAATGTCTTGGTGGAATTTTATTTTTGTATTCAACTTGCGATAATAACTACTTTTTATATATTGTAATGACGTCATGTAGGTACTTTGACTTTGGCGCGGCGTGGTCATCACCCCTCCTACCCATTCCCCCTCCTTTCCCCTTTAAATATGTCACGATTCCTTCTCCTTCCAACTGGTAATTGATCCCCCACCCTTCAGGTTTACAGCGCTTGCGCTGTTCCCCTTCTGGGGCGCGGCATTTGAGGATTGTCCGCGCTGGGTCTCGAGGCCTGTTTAGCTGTAGCTACCGACAGTGTCGGGTCACTTTGCATTTGAGCAGCATGTAGTTCCTTTTGTTACTCTTTAGGTCAGTTAGGGGTACGGTGCTGGTGAGCTCTCGACATGGTAAGCTTCTTCGCGGAACTTGGGTTTGTGTTCTTGGGCACCAACAGGTTGTGCCCTGTTCTTAACGTCATGTGATCGTTATGTAGCCTTTTGAAATTTGTTCTAAATCATTTGTTTCGGCTTGCCACTTGGAAATATACGTTTGGAATTTTGCAATAGGGTAACCAATTCAAGTAGTCTTGTGGTACGTACGGTTTTGTGGCTCAATAATTTTTCAATTCCTTTTCTTTTTTTGTAACTGTATCTTGCTTTGCCAGTTCTGTATTGTTGTCTGGTCTACGTTAATATTTTAAGCCGTTTGAGGCATGATGCACTGTTATCTATTTGACTCTCTCTTTTTTTGTCATTCACAGCTGGCTAGCTTTGCTTTGCGAGAGTAAGATTAAGGAACCTGATAATGTAAAATATAATGGTTTCATGTTATGCTTATAATTTTGTACAAGTATTGAATGTTAAAGGTGCATGGATCAGTATTATACATGTTTGAGCGAATTATTCAAATATGTAAAGGCATTTTGTGTAAGAAACTATATGTATTTATTTATAATGTACCTATTTACAGTTGAAAGGATAATAATTACAGGAGACATAAAGATAAAATATAACTTTGCTTGTACCTACAATAACACACCTCTAGTAGCCATTCCTAATCCAGCTTAGGACTTTGTCATTTGTTTTAAGGTACATATTTTATGAGGGTACTTCTTATGTTTATCCATGCGTGGGTTGGAGGTTACTTGCTGATCTGCAACAAGTACCCTTCAATATCACAAGTTTTTCTTAAGTCTAAGATCAGTCAACAAACTAAATTAAAACAAGCATCTTGTACCACACGAACAATGTGTACAGGAACAGGAACATGCCATCAAAATCAAGGGATTAACTTGGATACGTGATATGGAATTTTTACCAATTACTGTAGGCTTTGATAGCGTAGCTGATATTGTTAACAACGAGACTTGTCTCAGCCCTTGATACTAGCTGCAGCATGATCCTGTGGTTCTCCAGCCAAGGATGTTTTCAATAAGAAAGGGATGTTTAATGTCAGTACGTAACACCCGAGGCAAAGACTGTTTTCACCCTAATTGGTTTTCCATTTCAACTGAAGATTGAACAATATTAACTTGGAATAGAAAACCAATTTAAGGTAGAAAACAGTCTTGGCCCAAGCTGTAACATACTGACACTAAACAACACTTTCTTATTGAAAACAGTCTTAGCTATGCTGTAATTCTAAATAGCTCTAGAGAACCAAAGGATCATGTTCAGCTAGTACAGAATGAACAGTAGGTCGACAGCAACAGCATCACGGATATCTCTTGTTGAAAAGTCTTGGCTATGCTATTACAGCACAAAATAAATTTAAATCACTATTTATATTGCAAGAAATATTTACAATAATGTTATACCACCCTTAACCTCAAAATACCATAAAGATGACCTGGATTCAAGCATGGTGATAGCATAATTGTAGCACAGGAAAACATAAACAGAGATAATTACATCTAAAGTTCATGAAAATATCTCAATGCACCTCAACAGAATCATTAAAAATAGAACGAACTGAATAAATATATTTTCGGCTGTTTTCCTTACTCTTAATAGCACCCCTAGTCCTATCTTATTTTAAATTTCCTACATTTTTCCTGGATAATTTTGTAAAACAGCTTTGTGGTATTTTTAATAGTAACTGAGTGAACGGTTGGTTAGCGTCTTTTAAAATTGTGTAAAAAATTAATTTAACTTCAACATACCGCCGTTTTGTGCGAAAATCAAGAAACATTAGATCAAAAATACAATTTTCGGATTTTTATTTTCACGCAAAACCGGATAAAGAAAAATATCCGTTAAGTTCACAGAAGGCACATTCACAAAAGCGAATATCGCCCCTCCTTTCAGAAGTGAACCACCGTGTGCAAAAAGGGAGAGCACGAAATAAGTCAATCCGCAATTGGGACTCGTCTTTACTAGCAAACATATGCGTAACTTACCACACACAAGAAATCACAATTATCTAAATAGAAAAGAAAAAGAAATCACAATTATCTAAACACAAGCCATGATGAGGCTCTGTATTTTTTGTTTGTGTGTGTAATTTTAATACCCTAGGATAAGAAACCATGCAACATTTCTTTACTTATCATTTACTCACTCCAAATTTTACCTCGTATCAAGTTGTGGTCAAACAAATGTGTGCAACCTAAATTCGATCTATTCTGACACCAAAACCCTTCTGAGATCTGGATATCAAACAAATTAGCTGCAGAAAAATGTAGAATCTACACAGTAATGTCTCGCAAAATGAAAATTCGATTTTGTTTTTCCAAGTAACAAAACAATTTTCTACTAAATCTGGTCACCATAGAGTTGCACAAAACAGCAACGATACAAAGATTTCATCACAATTTGTAAATAAAATATTTATCATATGTTTTCATACTGTAAAGAGCATATATTAAGTACTTAAATCAAAATTAAATCGTTCACCATCATTTTCCTTACACATATGCTGCCAGAATACAAAAACTGCATGTTAATGAAATTTTTATTTCATCTCTAATTTCAAAACAAAAATAAAGAAAAATATTTTTTACTTAAAGGTGACAACATCGCATTGCCCTGGGTAATACCAAAGCCCGGATTACAGTCCTACATCAGTGCAAATGGCTACCAAAGCATGTCTACAAGTTAAATCGTTGAGTCTGACATTAATGTGTAAATATGAAAAATAACTTTCAAGGAAAGTGAATGGTACAGAATGTGCAAAATATTACATGTTTTTTTCTGCTGGGTCGTAGTTCTAGACTTCATTTCACAGCAAGAGGTGGCACATATCCTGAACCAGCAGGGGACAAGACCAGAAGTCCTAGAAGTACAGAGTTTTCAATTGCCTTACCCTGAACACAGATGAGTATATTTTATTTAATTATCATGTTTAGAATCATGAGGCTGATTCATATTCTCCAGACTGAATATAACATTACCTTCAATCAGTTTCAATGGGGTGTCATACACTTTAGAAAATTGCATAAATAGTTTTCAGAGCAAGCAGATATTTTGTTTTAAATGATATTGTTTCATGTAAGTATATTAACTTTAAATGTTAGTGATGTGTGTCGTAGACCCAAGTGTTCACCCAGCTCTCACAGCCCGTTATTCCACGCCAACGCCTTCTCCTGCCTTGTGTCGCCGGTGCGCCGAACAGTGTAGTGCGGTGCGGCTAGAACAGGGGGGCGAGGGAGATTCATGCGCCAGGGGGACCAACAGTGGAAGATGAACTTCCTTTGGAAAGGATAGACGCTATATTTACAGCAGGACGAATATTGTAATTTTTTTTATTAATCACATTTATTTTACATATTTATTTTTATCATTGAAGTCTATGTTTTGTACAATTACTATTATTTACTGGGCAACTACAACACACCCATCTGCGACACGTCAGGTTCGGCACGGGATGCGGGGAGGGGGAAGGATCAGCCGCATGCCGCGCCGGAGCACGCAGGGAGCAGTCGTCGCCAGGCGGGCACGAGAAGCAGTCACGTGACGAGAGGCAGTCGTGCCTCGAGACGGTCAGCGAGCAGTGAGCAAACGAGTCAGTAAGTGGATGTCGGCATCGCGACGCGAGCATAGCGACGGCATACAGCCATAGCACGAATTTCATCTTGTTCGTATACAGGTGGCTAGGACTGGGGCATTTACGTTTGCACGTAGTAGCTTGCGGAATATTTACGTCTGTTCATAATAAGCCTGTAGCATAGTGTGTCAGTATTGCGCCACACTTCCGGACGTCGCCGAAATGTATGATATAGCGCTAGAAGGCACCATTAGCGCGAGGCCTGTTAGGAGTGTATATGGGCGTATCGGATTGGAATATCTGCATTTGTACGTAGATGTTTGCAACCTAGTGTGCATATCGTGCCGCATCTCCAGACATTGCCGGGCCACGCGAAGTAGAGTCGCCAAACCAGAAGGGCGTTAGGACATGTATTGCGGGCAGGGAACCCCCCCCCCTCCATAATGTTACACAGGCCTAAACTCGTATATAGTACAGTGCAGACTATCCTGAAAGTAATGCCACGTATCCAGTCAGGAGAAAAAACCCTCGTGTCGCTGTGCGTAAAAACAGACTGTCGCAGGCGGGGATGGGACAGCCCCATATACAGGGTAATGTGTTAATAAACTGAGTGTTTGACACAGACTGGTAATGGATAATTTGTCGTGTCCTGCATTTGGCCTCGGCCCCCTTATGCGAGTGCTACATGCACACCCCTGAAACAAACATGGCGCCAATAGATGGTGATGTTGTACCGACCGAAGGCCATTAGCCCGGCCTCAACCCGCAGTACTAGTTCCTGCTGGCGGAACGCACCCCTCGTCAAGTCTCCACCCAGACGAGATGAGCGGCGTAACCTTGGCGCATGGAGGGAGTGTCCCCCCCTCCGCACGCCAACCCCTGATAGCAGTTCTGATCAGCTCGCGGCCCGGAGAAGACTTGCGCGTACTGTGGGGAGCCTTCAAGTTTTGTCTCTCTGATTCCTCACGACTGGTAACTAAAGTCATCACCAAATACCTTTTTCAAAACAACTCCCCACGCGACTCCGGGTCGGTTTTTTTTTCCTACTGTGCAGAGATTAACCCGGCCGTCGCTACTTTCCAAGTCATGCCACTGAGTCTAGGGGACACGCTGGGGCCGATCGACCCACTCACGGTTAGACGACAGAGCTAGCCTGGCGCGCTCCCAGAAAAAAACCCAATATTCACGTACAGCTCCTTAGACTCGCCGTGGGAATCGCACCCAAAACCCCGGCTGATGGCAAATAGGGCCCCTGCGTATGGCAAATAGTGCAAAATAAATCAGCAATAGAAACACCCATCAAGCAAAACCGGACAGAAAACAAACCAGGAGAAATCTCAAAACAGAATTCTTCAAGCCCTTCCCAACTCGGACGACAAAGCGGGCACGAAACCGCCATTTTGCAGGCGAGAACGAATCAGGTTCAGACAGACGGCGTGTCGAGGCGAGAGGACATAGGAGATACTCCCCCCCCCCTCGCAGCCACCCTCTTCACGACCTTCGCGACGTGGGAGCGCGACACAACAGCCCGACATCCCCTCCCCCCAGCGACCGTTTTTCAGCTCCGCTATGTGTGGCTGTCCGGGCGCTCTCGGCCGCCGCTGCGCACGGCTATCCGTACTCCCCCTTCTCCACCATGCCCGATCGGTCCACCGCTTTGTGCTGCAGTCCGGGTGCTCTCGGCCCCTACCTTCACACAGGTGTCCGCACCACCCCCTTTTCCTGGGCCATTGGAGCGGCGCGCGCAACCAACCCGCCATCCGAATCGTGATCTCTGCTTTGTGCAGCTGTCCGGGCACACAGCCCGCAGACCCGCTGTAGGCGCGCGCGGCACGTCAACGATAACAGCTGTCCAAAGCACCAAGAGTCGCAACACAACTATGTTTCACCAAACATCCAACGGGACATGCGCACACTGCAAGCAACCGAGAACCACCGACTTGCTGACAGGCTCACTGCCTTGGCAAAGCATGTGCCAATGCGTAGCGCAAACCAATACCACGTCACCAATCAACCAAGCAAACCACGAACAGTGGAACATAGACTGGGAGAAGATTTGGGAGGAAAAAGTAGAGACAGGGATACAATACCACCACAACCCACACTGACAGTGCCAGTCACTGGGAACATGCCAAACACGTGTTACAGCATGCCCCCACACCAAACCACAGCACAACCGATTGGGCACGACATTGCAACGCGACCTACCAACACGCACATGGAGTAGGTGCGAACCGCCCTATACTCATCGAGGTTACCCAAATTTAGTGGTGCGCCTCACGAGGACCCTCGCGCCTACCTCCACCAGTGCGAAATCAGACTTACGCGAAGTGGAACCGCAATCGATGAGTGGCACGAGCGGACCAGCGAACAGCTGCTGGGAAGCGCCTTGACTTGGTGGCGCCTATGGGGTCGCTTCGATATGGAGTGGCAGGAATTCACCGAGGCCTTCAGCCAACGGTTCGATGCAGGCGCGAAGATGGTGCAATGCACAGTGCAATTCTACGGGAACACACAGCGAGACGGCGAACCCGTTGAGAACTTCGTGGCACACAAGCTACAGCTCTTCAAGTGCATAGCACCACTTGCAGAGCCCACCAGAGCACTCCCCACCATCACCCTACCGTTGAGGGACGAGCTCCAGCCGTTCATGCGCGTCACCCACGTAAACACCGTCATGGAATACGTGCAACTCGCAGTGGCGACGGAGCAAAATGTTCAGAGGATGTGGGGAAGGAGCGCACGTGGCCCCGAGCGAGAACGGAGCAGCCCACCCAACCGCCGACACCTGCTAGCAATCCAGGCACCACCACCCCAACCACAACAGAGGGGCCTCAACCTCAGGGAGCCGAGAACGCTACGCACCGATGGCCTGACGCGGCCAGAAGCCAACGCGAGTTATCAACCACCGCAGTGCAGGTTAGAATGCTCCCAGGGCACGTACCACTGGCACAGCGACTGTCCAAGGGGGGCAAACGCCCGGCGCACGACACAACTCGCCTACCGGCCACCCACCACCTCGCACGACCAAGAGCCAACGGGAAACGAGTAAGGGGGGGACACAGATGGAGCCTCCACCCGCAATACCGACACGCGAACCAGGTGTGCAATGACCATGACAAACCCACCTGCGAAAAGGGCAGCACGATGTGAACCACCCACCACTACACTCACGACAGGACCCGGTGACCCCAGCACCACACTATGCTCAACCGCCGAGATCACCCACCGCGCCGACATACACCAAGCCCAACAGCCCGGCCACGGCGGACCAATCCAGTTACAACAACCCCCCAGGATGGAACAACTCGCACAACCCAGTGACCACCTGCTCCGCGTGCCTGTCGAGGTGAATGGATGTCCGACCCTCGCCCTCATCGACATGGGGGCGAGCCAGGTGTTCATCCACCCCTCGCTGGTACCTCCCGGCACCTTCCGCCCACACCAGGGCGTGCTCCTGCTGGCAACCACCACCCACGCCGGCCGAATGATGGGACACGCAGATGTAAAGGTAAGCCTTCCAGAGCTAACTACACCAGTGACCCCTGTTGTTGTAGGGGACTTGGGGGAAGAGCTTGTGTTAGGGCAACCCTGGCTGGCCGAACACGATGCCGTGTTGGAGATGGGGCCAGCTAAAATCAATGTGGGGCGAACAGAGAGGTTCGCTGTGTACGTGGTGGGTCGAACACCTAGACCATCAGGCCCGACCATAACCCTAGACGACCTCCACCACGATGTACCACCGGAGTTCCGTAGCACCATCAACAAAGTCCTGCACGAACGACGAGGCGTGTTCGCGACCGCCGAGCCCTTACGGCGCACCACTGTTGCCGAGCACTCAATCCCGACCACCACCGACCAACCCATCTATGAATCACCCCAGGGTTATGGGTACAAGGAGCCGAGGATCATACAGGAGCAGGTCACTGAAATGCTGCACAGTGTGGTGATCGAACCCTCCAGCAGCCCCTTCAACGCGTGTATAGTTCTGGCCCCCAAAAGGGACGGTACCCTGCGTTTTTGTACTGATTTTCGCCCCCTCAATGCCGTAACCATCAGTGCACCACCCCCGCAAATCAGCATCGAGACGGCGGTATCCTGCCTTGGGAGGGCCTGCGTGTTCGGCACGCTAGATATGAAGTCGGGGTACTGGCAAGTACCAATCAAACACCAAGACCGGGAGAAAATCGCCTTCACCGTCCCAGATGGCAGGCGATTCCAGTACAGGGCCATGCCTTTCGGGCTGAAGAGTGCACCAGCGACATTCCAAGCAATGATGACGCGGGTGCTAGAAGGGTACCTCGGCCAGTTCGCCCTCGCATATCTAGACTACGTTATCGTCTTCTCGGAGACATGGGAGGACCACTGCCGCCACCTAACACTCGTGTTCGAAAGACTCGCTACCCACCACCTGACCGCGAACCCCGCTAAATGCCACCTGGGTACCGAGGAGGTGGAATTCCTGGGGCACCCCGTCAACGTGGAGGGGAGCCAGCCTCAGACTGGCCATCTACAGAAAATCGCGAACGCGGAGGCCCCATGTACGAGGAAGCAGCTCCAAATGTTTATCGGTCTGATCAATTGGCTGAGGTTGACGTCGTACCGACCATGGCCTTTAAGCCCGTGCTCCGCACCGCCAGTACCGTATCCCGTTTTCGGAGCACGCCCTTTGCCCAGCCGGATTGAGTCAGGCGAGCGCCTCGGGCGTGACCCCAATAAACAACAAACCAAATTAACAGTCACCACGGCCACTGGCCTTAATTAAAATGCCCGTGAATGTCGGAATCGGAGAAGTCCCTCTAAAACAATTCACAGTGGGACAACATGGTAGTAAATTTACAGTCGCCAACTTGATGTCAAATTTTAAATAATTAAATACATTAAAACTATTGTTAAGCCTTAAGCACCAATTACCAGGTGCTACATTTTAATTGAGCACCTGGAACATGTTTTAACTGGTAATATAGTAAATTAAATTAATATAAGTTTTTTGACGCCGACTCACAAAGAAGAGAAAGTTTCTCTTCCTTGCGAGGCGGCCATGTCCGGCAGTCTCGAACCACTCCGCGCCGGGAACAGACGTGTGTCCGTGGGCAGCATCCAAGTTTCTTTCATTTTATTACTTTTTATTCTGTACTAAATCTTTAAATTTAAAACCTTTTGTTAATTCACCGCTGCCCACGTCGACTCGGCGCGTATTTTGCGGAGCCGGGCCTATCCCGACCGTCTTCAGCGCGATACCGCGATACGTATCGTAGCACAAAACGTACGGTACTGGCCGACTCCAGCGAAAGTGTTTTTACTTAAAGACGCCGTGCATATGCCTGCCGGCTGCACACACGTAAGTGTTTCGCCGAATTTAGGAGCCCGCTCATAGAGCACCCCCTGCACCCATTAATGTTCGGCGCTGGCCGTCTCCAGCGAGCATCGACCCGTGTCCCGCGAGACTGCTGCGGTAACCATTAATGTCGCGTAGCGTTATGTTTTTTCTGTATTAATCGTGTAACGGCTAGACGTCGCCAAGTGTTGGTGAGAGTGTTTTGTAGCGGGACTAGATTAAAGGTAATTCTCACCAACTCGTGTATACTAATTTTCCGGAGTCTCCCGTCCCCCACACGGCCGAGCGGCCTTCACAGTCAAGAGAGAACCATTCAGGGTAGATTCAAGCCGTGTACCTGGCGGGGCACGCGGGGGCAGAGGACCCACGACCCGACACCAACGGCCTAGCAGTCCGCTAGCCTGGCGCCCCTCCGGACAACAAGAGCACCGCGACGCCCGTAGCGCCCGTCAGTTATCCCCCGGGCCTTTCACATAGGTCGGGTGACGGCAAGGTTATACATACCCGATTTCTCCCGGGTAATCGCCCCCCTCACCGACCTGCTGTCAATGCAAAGGTGCTACCACTGGGGCAGCGATGCGCAATGCGCGTTCGAGGAGGTAAAGAGCGCGTTCACTCGCTGCCACACCCTTGCGCGTATTGACCCCGAACGCCCACTCATCCTGCAGACATATGCCAGCGCCTTAGGGGTAGGCGCCGTCCTGTTTCAAGTTGACCACCTAGGACACAAGCACGAAGTGGAGTACGCCAGCGCAAAGTTCGGGCCTGCTGAGCGTATATACCACAGAAATGAGCAGGAGTGTTTGGCGGTGATCTGGGCAGTAAAAACGTACCAGCCGCATCTCGAGAGCCGGACCTTTACTCTCCGTACCGACAACCGCTGCCTCACCTGGCTCCAGACCATGCAGAGCAGAAAAGGGAAAATCATACGGTGGGCATTACTCCTCCAGTCCTTCGACTTCGTGGTGGAGCATGTGCCATGGCGTGAAAACCAGCTGCCAGACGCCCTGTCGCGGCAACCAAGCGACCAACACGAGGTCATCGACGTGGAGGAGTGGGAGGACATGCTGCCGCACGGTCGCAACACCGAACACCTCTCGCCACTAAAGACCTGTTTACGGATCACGACCGACGCCAACCAAACCGACCCACCACCTGACACCACAACTGACATCGACCAACGGGTCATGACCGCTCAACATCAATCAACCGAAATGACCCGATGACGACAGCAAGCCGGAGACAAACTACACCCGATGTGGAGAGACCAGGACTGCCGGATCATGCACCGAGAGCCTGGAGAGGCTGGCTCATGGAAGACCTACATGCCTCCCGAGGCGCGCTAGGCCGTCTTGAGGTTCTACCACGACCACGACCTGGCAGGACACCCCGGTACGGACCAGACACGACACGCAGTCTCCCAACACTACCATTGGCCCGGCATGGCGCGGGATGTGAGGGAGTACGTCCAGGAGTGCGAGGTCTGCCAGGTCCGCAAGGCACGCCGACGCGACGGGGAGCTGCAACAGCACCCACGACAACCGACCCATGCCTTCCAGACCATCGCACTTGACCAGATGGGGCCCTACCCCAGGTCGCCGAGAGGGAAAATGTTAATACTCGTCATGACAGATATGTTCACAAGGTGGACAGAGGCATATCCGTGCAGCAATGCCAGGGCATCCACCATCATCCACCTCATGACGCAGGAGTTCCTGCCTCGGTGGGGCTAACCACAGTCGGCCTTGACCGATAATGGAAGCCAATTCATCGGCAAGCAATGGCAGGACTGGTGCGCGCGGGTTCATATCCAGCACCACACCACCACAGCTTACCATCCCATAGCCAACCCCACCGAGCACAGGAACCAGGACTTGAAGATCCAACTCCGACTCCGACTGACTGACGACCACTCGAAGTGGGACCAACACCTCGCCGACGCCCTGTTCTGCATCCGCCGTCGTGTGAACGCAGCCACCGGCCACACGCCCGCCGAGATGGTGCAAGGAAGTAATCTGCACCTCCCAGGCGAATAGGCCACCCACGGGATACTGCACGACAAAGAAGGGACGGAGGAATGCGACCACGCAGGACAGACATGTATGAAGATGCACGACGACGACAAACAACCTACTCGAAGAAGATCACCCCCAAGATCACGCGGGAGCCACCCCTAGTCCGAGCGGGAGACCAAGACTACGCCCGAGTCCACCCGCTGTCGGCAGCCCTCCGCAACTACTGCGCTGGATTGGCACCACGCTGGAGCGGGCCTTACAAAATCCAGAGACGCGTGGGCAGGACCGCATATCTGGTCAGACTCGGGGAGCTGCGCATCCGGAAGATCCACCGCGACAATCTACGACTGGTCACGACACCGGGTTACCTGATGCCAGAAGAACCAGACCACGACGAGACACACGACGACATGCACGACGACGATCAACCGGTAGCAGACGAGCCCGAACCAGCTACCGGAGAGCATGACCACGCAATCCGAACCAGGACACCAGAAGAGGCCCTCGACGACCTGGTAACACCAAGTGATGCACAAGATCCCACGCACGAGATGACAACGTCACGCCAACCGGGACAGATGACCCGCCACGGACAGGTGACCATCACCGACATCTCACTGAGCGACCCGGAGGGCCTATTGGGAGACACCGCCACCATAGTCGATGAACCCTACGACGTGGTACTCGGCGCCGCCAGACAACAACCACAACTCTGTGCGGCTGGACCAGTGATCGCCCACGCATCAGAGGAGGAGGCGGCAACCCTACCTGAGGGCACAACACCCGTCGTGGAGGAACCCGACGACGAGGCAAGAAAAACCCCGGGTATACCTGAACGATGGAGGCAACCTTACTCTAGCGGGCTATCCAACAACCACGACGCGAGCAACCGCCATACAACCCCGACGGAAGACCACAACAACAACACCACGACCACCACTCGGACGCCTCACAACCCACCAGGAGCGCCCGACGAACCGCCCACATACCAAGTGACGAGACCTGCCAGGGAATGGCGGCCCCCGGGGTACCTGGCCGAGTACGACCTCGGGAGGGCCCAGAGGGGCCACCGCGGCCCCCGCAACCCCGAGGGTACGACAGAGGAAACTCGACCACCGGTGGACACGCACTACTACCTGCGACCGCCCAGAGCCCCAACTGCCTGGACATGCTGTGAAAACTAGGCCACCAAACTACACCACCACACGACCACAACACTGGACACCACCACAACACTGCACACCACCACCTCATCACGCCTCCACACGGCCCCACCAGCCATAGCCACCAGGTCCAGAGCGCCGGCCCCACCAGCCGCAGCCACCCCAGGCGCCAGGAAAAGGAGTCAACGACATGCTAGGAGTGCAAACTGCCGCAGAGCCTGATCGCGTTTAAGGCCGGGCTTCTTCAGGGGGGCGTTTGACGTCGTACCGACCGAAGGCCACTAGCCCGGCCTCAGCCCGCAGTACTAGCTCCTGCTGGCGGAACGCACCCCTCGTCAAGTCTCCACCCACACAAGACGAGCGGCGTAACCTTGGCGCATGGAGGGAGTGTCCCCACCTCTGCACGCCAACCCCTGATAGCAGTTCTGATCAGCTAGCGGCCCGGAGCGGACGTGCGCGTACCGTGGGGATCCTTCAAGTTTTGTCTCTCTGATTCCTCACGACTAGTAACTATAGTCATCACCAAATACCTTTTTCAACGCAACTCCCCACGCGACTCCGGGTCTGTTTTTTTTCTACTGTGCAGGGATTAACCCAGCCGTCGCTACTTTCCAAGTCAAGCCACCGAGTATAGGGGACACGCTGGGGCCGATCGACCCACTCATGGTTAGACGACAGAGCTAGCCTGGCACCCTCCCGGAAAACACCCCAATTTTCACGTACAGCTCCTTAGACTCGCTGTGGGAATCGCACCCGAAACCCCGACTTATGGCAATGGTGCCTGATGCAGAATGTAAATAAGTGGGATTCATTGTGTCATTACTCAGGGAAGGAGCGGGCTTCCACTCGTGTTGGGAACATTCCGAGAGTCAGTAATTAGCATATGATCAGGACAGTCATTGACATCTTATAGAGAATGCTCCAAAGGCTAAATATGTAAATATTGACTGTAATGATAATGGTACCGACTTGTATATAAACTTGGTTTCTACTGTACCAGTCAAAGATCCTTACCCCAGAGAAATCTGAAAAAATACAACAGGAAACTAGAAATGGTGTATTACTTTCTGCTCTCCTCTTTCCTCCTCTCTCTCTCTTTCCTTCCTCAGGAGCAGCCTTCGGGATTACGTTCTGGTATCCTAAGCTGGAGCGGCCCTTGGGATTACGCTCTAGCATCCCTCCTCCCCTGGCGCGGCCTCTTGAGGATTACGCTCTAGGATCTTCCCCCTGGAGCGGCCTTTCGAGGATTACGCTCTAGGGCCTTTCCCTCCCTCCTCTTCCCTGATCCCTGCCCAGTAGGAGGACCAGCTGCAGCCCCTCTCTGCCTGGCGGGCTGCCGACTACGGGAGCTTTTCAACAGTGACGACTGAGGAAGTCACAACCTACCTCAAGCCACTCCAGCACTGGATGATGTTGCCGGGACACGTCAAAGTATATATCTGAGCTTGGCCCTCCCTGGCCACACTGGCCGAACCCCACTCTACCTAGGACAACTGAGCAGCCGGGCGTCGAACAACGAGGGAGGGCTAGTGGGATGACGACAAGGTGTGTTCCAACAGCGCAGGGCTCTGACCCAGGCATAAAGTTAACGTCGACCCAAGAATCTCACTGGCTCCCTTAGGCCGTTATGCCTTGTCAGGCCCTGAGCCACCCATGCCCCGTGCAGTGTGATATTGTGTAATTGAGTATTAAGAACATACTTATATGTTTAATGTGTAATGGTTTATATTTTATGTAATATTTTGTATTAATAATGATTATATGTTTTTCTAAAAAACTATGTTAAATAATTACGTAACTTTGTTCACTGGGCGACGAAGCCGAGGCCAACACCCGGAATCTCTCCGAACACTGTACGTGTCACGGAGTGGGGGTAGGACGGGCAGAGGGGCGCGACCCCCGGCAGGAGAGGGGTAGTTGGCGTCTGGCGACTGGACAAGGCAGACGAGCGCTGAGACGAGAGTCGCAGGGCAACAACAGGTGAGAGCAGTTGTCGTCTGGCGACTGGACGAGGCAGACGTGCGCGGAGACGAGAGTCGCAGGGCAACGACGGGTGAGAGCAGTTGGCGTCTGGCGACTGGACGAGGCAGACGTGCGCGGACACGAGAGTCGCAGGGCAACGACGGGTGAGAGCAGTTGGCGTCTGGCGACTGGACGAGGCAGACGTGCGCGGACACGAGAGTCGCAGGGCAACGACGGGTGAGAGCAGTTGGCGTCTGAGGACTGGACGAGGCAGACGTGTGCGGAGACGAGAGTCGCAGGGCAACGACGGGTGAGAGCAGTTGGCATCTGGCGACTGGACGAGGCAGACGTGTGCGGAGACGAGAGTCGCAGGGCAACGACGGGTGAGAGCAGTTGGCATCTGGCGACTGGACGAGGCAGACGTGCACGGAGACGAGAGTCGCAGGGCAAAGACAGGTGAGAGCAGTTGGCGTCTGGCGACTGGACGAGGCAGACGTGCGCGGACACGAGAGTCGCAGGGCAACGACGGGTGAGAGCAGTTGGCGTCTGAGGACTGGACGAGGCAGACGTGTGCGGAGACGAGAGTCGCAGGGCAACGACGGGTGAGAGCAGTTGGCATCTGGCGACTGGACGAGGCAGACGTGTGCGGAGACGAGAGTCGCAGGGCAACGACGGGTGAGAGCAGTTGGCGTCTGGCGACTGGACGAGGCAGACGTGCGCGGACACGAGAGTCGCAGGGCAACGACGGGTGAGAGCAGTTGGCGTCTGAGGACTGGACGAGGCAGACGTGTGCGGAGACGAGAGTCGCAGGGCAACGACGGGTGAGAGCAGTTGGCATCTGGCGACTGGACGAGGCAGACGTGTGCGGAGACGAGAGTCGCAGGGCAACGACGGGTGAGAGCAGTTGGCATCTGGCGACTGGACGAGGCAGACGTGCACGGAGACGAGAGTCGCAGGGCAAAGACAGGTGAGAGCAGTTGGCGTCTGGCGACTGGACGAGGCAGACGTGCGCGGACACGAGAGTCGCAGGGCAACGACGGGTGAGAGCAGTTGGCGTCTGAGGACTGGACGAGGCAGACGTGTGCGGAGACGAGAGTCGCAGGGCAACGACGGGTGAGAGCAGTTGGCATCTGGCGACTGGACGAGGCAGACGTGCACGGAGACGAGAGTCGCAGGGCAAAGACAGGTGAGAGCAGTTGGCGTCTATGGACTGGACGAGGCAGACGTGCGCGGAGACGAGAGTCGCAGGGCAACGACAGGTGAGAGAGGCCACCTTATTTGGCCGGAGTTCGTTTTCCCTTTATTTTTGAAAAGGCATACAGTAAATGTTTTCAAATATACTGAAAGTATTAGCAAATTACTTAAATCAATCAGGGGAATGAGGAAACAGTGTTTTCGTCATGCATAAACTATCTTCGCAATTCTGACATTTGGGCTATTTTGTTCGCAGTTTTTTTTTTCTGGCAAGCCCTCATATTTTGCTATGCCAGCATAGGCCCCTTTAACATTCTTTGGGCCATTTGGCATGCATGTTAGTAGCTAAGTTCGGTTGGAATAATAATACATATCAGGAAAAGTCCTATATAAAATTGCTACATTGAACAAATTATCAAAAGGCAACAATTTCTAATCGAAATGCACTTAAAATTAAAGATGTTTTAACTACAGATTTAAATTTCTTCTTTTATAACATGGCTGCATTCTCACACGTTTTCATTGGCTAGAATTAACAACCACTAATTGATTCAAAAACTATGACACGCCAATATATTCAATTTAATTACCATTCATAGAGTCTTATCTTCCTTATTTTTAATTAGTAAAATACCTTCACACTCTTTCTAAAGACAAGAGCCGACCTCCGTAGCGTAATCGGATGCACACCGGCTTACGGTGCGAGGGGTCCTGGGTTCGAGTTCCGGGTAAGGCATGGGTGTACCATATATATTCTGATATTGATAATGAGTTGAAATTGAGATTCACACTGAATATTGATGTCCCTCGGCCTATGGTCCCTAAGTCCCTGTTGTGAATTGTCCTGAGACTCACTCTGGTTTGCTCGCGTAGCTCCAGTTGGAGAGTGAGTGAAGTTCAGGCCAATGTGGCCAGGACCGGGAAATATGGGACCAGGAGGGAAATTTACGTAGGTAGAAGGAATGGTAGATGGTCTGTTACATAAGCGGAGATAGTTCGGTAACGATACGTACTGACGAATTCTGACACAGTGCAACTCGACTGCAGAGGCAGTTTCGTACTGAGAGCGAACAACATTGCCGTGCTACACGCGTCCCGAGCGGAGCGGAGCGAGCCCACGTCTGATCGGCTCCGAGTCTGACTAGCCACTGCCTTCCTTCGCCCGTCCGCGCGCCGGGGCTCTAGGGCTGCGGAGGAGGGGAGGGGAAATAGGCCGGCATGGGAGAGGCCCGTCTGGCTGCGAGCCAGGCTGCGGTTACATTACTAAACATGCCGTCGTCCGGGGTCTCGGGCTCGAGTCCCGGTGCGGCTCCTAGCGGGAATGGCTGTTGTCGATGTAGTGTTTCCGGGTGGGTCGTGGGGTCGGTTGCCCTGCGTGGCCATCTAGGACCGTCGGCGGTGTTGCGTGGGATATGAGGAATTCCCTACTTGGTGGTGATTGGGATTCGTATGGTTAATTGATTAGGCGCTGAAGTAGTGCAACAAATGATGTGCGGCGTTTATTCATGCGACTGTGGGTTTGGTGAAGTACCGTTGATTACATACCACGTCGTACAGAGGGTGACGTCACACAATACAGAAGTTACACAATTACACAAAGTTAGTCTGAAAGTTACGTAATAAGACGTGGCACAAGTTTACAAAAAATGTTATTGATGGGACGTTGCACAAGTTTACTGAATGTTACGTGGTGGCGCGTCGCACAAGTTTACTAAAGACGTTCCAGATTCAAGGCGTCGCACAAAATTACTAATTATTTCGTATTAGAGTGGCACTAGGCGGTTCTGAGCCTGGTTACTCAAAAGAGGGGTGAGGGCGATTGGAGGCGGCCAATCCCGTATATCAATGTCTTGAGGCGGTGTTCGCATCCACTGTAGTGGAGCGCGGACCGCAGCTAAATTCGTCCAAGTTCCCTTACGGGGTGGTGTCAGCGCCGGAGCGACTGGTTTTAGTTCAAGTTATGTGGTTCGGGAGGCGGCCCGTGCCGTATACTGAAACTACCCCGCTGACCAAGTGTGGTGCAGGGGGTTTTAAAAGTTATGCGGCCGGATTAAGTCCTGGACCGAAAATTGGACCGGGTACGCACGGAGAGATAAGTAAAAAGAGGTTTCGAGGAAGTGACTATAATTACCAGAAGTGAGTTCAATGCAGACAATGGATTATGTCTCTTCGTGGGACGTGCGTCCGCCCCGGTCCACGAGTCGCGCTGTACTGGCGTCATGTCATGGCGTCCGGCCGAGGCTCGCTGCCCCTCGCGCCAGGGTTGACCTCATTACGTTATTTTCTGATGTGACACGTTAATAAGAGATTTTAAGGGCGCTAAATTCCTACATTAATTATTAAGGCTAAATTAACATTACTCATCCCTTCTACAATTTAGAGTTAGTATGTTTACGAATTATGTCCTTTAAATTATACGTCACACCAGCGACTGTTCGTCTCTTGCCGGACTGCTCTGGTGGGGGTAATAACGAAACACAAGGGGTTAATAATTATGTCACATGGGTTAATTAACTAATCTAGGCAGAAGGCCGCCAGGGGGACACTCACACACGTATCGACGTATTTTCACACGTGAGTGCCCGGGCACTCCTACGTCGCACTTTCGTTAATCAACTTTTAATTTATACGTAATATTGTTTAGTATTCTGTGTTTGTTTTTGCAACGTGGTCGGCTGTAATGTTGGTCTGTTTATTAGGGGGGCCGGGTTCTACCTTGGTTGCTGGTGGCTCGCCTGACTCGGGTGGGCCATGGCTAGGGGCGCGTTCTGTTAGCGGGGTTGAATACTGGCGGTTGCAGGTCGGGCTTTAGAGTGGCCTTCGGTCGGACGACGTCAAAACAAAAGCCGCTAACTAATAGAGTGCGACGTAGGAGTGCCCGGGTCACTCACACGTATTAAGTAAACAATACATGTGTGAGTGCCCCCCTTGCGGCCTTCAGCCTAACTTAAATACAGCAACTAATTAACATCAGTGTGCAACCCAGTGCTTACATAATTGATTAGCCCCGGAGCGGTTAACAAGAGACAGACAGTCGCTGGTGTGACGTTACAAATTCAAACTTTATTACGTGAAACACTAAATTGCAATTATTTAAGAGAGTATTTTGTCAGAACTTGTCATTAGTAATAATATTAGGAATTTTAAGCGGCCTTCAGCCTTTTGTAAACATATTAATTTCCGAATAACGGAAATTGGGAAACTTTGGCGCGAGAAGTGGCCGAGCCCTTCCCTCGCGCCAGGGTCACACGCCAGTTGAGAGCAGCTTGCGGGCCGGGGCGGACGTGCGTTCCACGGGGAGTCATCATCCTTTGTACACCGACCGAACACTTCTGGTAAATATAGTCATTTAAAAAATCAACCTTTTCTCTTACAATTAAACTCCCCGTGTGTCCCCGGTCCTTTTTCGGTGTAGGGACTAACCCAGCCGCTCATTAATAAAACTCCCCGCACCAGTGGTTACGCGGGGCAGTTCAATGTACGGCACGGGCCGACTCCCGCCACCGCAGAACTTTAACTAAAAGCCGTGTGCACCGGCACCGGCCACAACGACACTTCGCTTGTGAACCTAATGTAGCCTACGGACCGCAGCCAACGCAAGTGGCCCGGCCCACAACGTAGAGACGATTTACGGGATTGGCCGACAAACAATCAAGCTTCCCCCCCCCACCCTCGACTGGCGTGAGGGCTTAATAAGTAAACACACGTAGAGGCACGCAGGTGCCCCCCTTAGATAACGTGTGGAGTGTAATCGTGTACGTAAGAGCACCACAGTGTGCAGTTTTTTCAAGTGTAATCGTGTAATAGTGTAACCAAAACTTCTACGTGTTCCGACGCCTCACAGGAAGTCATGTACCGCCAAGTAGATCTCGCGCCTAATGTAAAGAACCAGTGTAAAACTTGAACAATAAAACGTCCACCCCGCACTTCCTGTGCGCGACGTGCGACCCGTAAAACAACCAGAACAGTGTATGGAAATAAACCTAAACAACCCAACCTAATCAGGAACCAAATTCCATCACCTCTGACGGTTCTAGCGGGCCACGCTGGGGCAACGAACCCACGACCATCACACGGTTAGACACCGAGCTAACCTGGCGCCCTCCCGGAACAGAAATCTCTAAAAAAGCCAGCCACCCCGCTAGGACTTGCGCCCGACATCGAACACGAGACCGCGGCTGACGGCAGAATTAGTTAAGTATTTGTACAGTATTCAAACACACTATTTAAAGACGTGAGAGTTCTGTTACATTACAAATTATACAATTCAGAGGCTCGTGATGAATTAAATGTACATAAGAAGTATAACTATTTACTTGACGTCGTCCGACCGAAGGCCACCCTAAAGCCCGACCTGCAACCGCCAGTATTCACCCCGCTAACGGAACGCGCCCCTAGCCATGGCCCACCCGAGTCAGGCGAGCCACCAGCAACTAAGGTAGAACCCGGCCTCCCCTCAAATAAACAGACTTCAATCAACCACGTTATAAAAACAAACACTAATTATTAAACTATATTACGTAGTAATTTAAAGTCGGTTGACGGAAGTGCGACGTAGGAGTGCCCGGTCACTCACGTGTGTAACTACAGCAAAACGCGTGTGAGTGTTCCCCTGGCGGCCTTCTGCCTGAATCAATCAACCAGACCTTATGACATAATTATTCAAACCTTGTGTTGCGTCATTAACCCCACCAGAGCAATCTGACGAGAGACGAACAGTCGCTGGTGTGACGTAAAACATTCAAACATAATAATTCTTAAATATAATAACTTTCAATTCATAGAAGGGACAAATGACCTTAATTCAGCCTTTATAATTAATATAAGAATTTAGCATCATTAAATTCTCTTATTAACTTATCAGATCAGAAATTAATGTAATGAGGTCAACCCTGGCGCGAGGGCCACCGAGCCTCGGCCGGACGCCATGACATGACGCCAGTTCAACGCGACTCGTGGACCGGGGCGGACGCACGTCCCACGGAGAGACATCATCCTTTGTCCACACCGAGTTCACTTCTGGTAAATATAGTCATTCTTCAAACCCTTTTAATAATCTCTCCGTGTGTACCCGGTCCAGCTTTTCGGTCCAGGACCTAATCCGGCCGCATAAATATCACACCCCCCCCTGCACCACACTTGGTCCGCGGGGTAGGTGCATTATCCGGTATGGGCCGACTCCCGAGGACAGAACTTTTGCTAATGTCAGTCGCTCCGGCGCTGACACTCCCCGTAAGGGAACTCTTGAGCGAATTTAGCTGCGGTCCGCGCTCCACTGCCGTGGACGCGAGCACCGCCTCAATACGCAGATTTACGGGATTGGCCGCCTCCAATCACCCTCACCCATCGTTGAGTAACCAGGCTCAGAAACGCCTAGGGACACGATAATACGGAATAATTAGTGACTTTGTAACATTTCTTTGTAACCTTGTGCAACGCACCCTCGTGTAACATTTCTTTTGTAAACTTGTGCAACGCAACCTCGTGTAACAATTCTTTTGTAAACTTGTTCGACGCATCTCTCCACGTAACATTCGTAAACTTGTATAACGCAACCTCGTGTAACATTCTTTTTGTAAACTTGTTCTACGGTAATTCAGTAACTCTCAGACTCAGTTGCGTGTAATTGTGTAATTTGTATCTTGTAACGTCACCTCTTGTACGACGTGGCGTGTAACTAGCAACGTTACACCAGAGCCACTGTCGACTGAATAAATGACGTCCGTCATTTATTACCTCATTCCAGCGTCTGCTTCTTTAAACCTGCTATTCCCAATCACCGACGAGTAGGGGATTCTTTTAAACCCACGCAACACCGCCGACGGTCCTAGTGGGCCACGCAGGGCAATCGACCCCACGACCCAACTACCGACTAGCACCAGAACTAGTCTGGCGCCCACCCGGAATCATTACATTTGCAACAGCCACTCGCGCTAGGAACCGCACCGGGACTCGAGCCCGAGACCCCGGACGACGGCATACTAACATAATGAAGTCTACTGTCGTGCTAGGGCGCACGCGGGTGCGTCCCTGATCGTAAACCACTTATGCAAGAGAGGACGCTGACGAGGCATAACGGCCTGAAGGAGCCGAGGAGACATTTGTGATGACGTCAATATAATGACCCTTTGGCCGTTGATGAAAGAGTAGGCCACAAAATATATTAAAAAAAATCCCCTCCAAATTGTTTTCCGCTGTATACAACGAAAAAAAAAAAAAACACTCCGAGAGTTAATTGGTTGAAAAGAGTCTGCGAGTGAAACAAACTTTTTTTATTTATTTGAATACTCCTTGTTTTGAACTATTTAGAAATCATTTTAAGGTTGTGTTCACCGAGTATATTAGTGTTTGATTAAAAGTGTAATGGAGAGTGTTTATGAAGCCGATGAACGTTTCTGGATATCCGAGAAGATAAAGTTATCTACATTGTTGACCGAATTTCGGGAACGTATACGGATAAATGACCCAATTGTTCCATTTAAAGTGAGGTCAGATAAATTGAAATGGGACTTGGCTTTCAAGCTTATGGGACGCAATGGTTCTAAGACAGATTTTGAAGAAATGAAGGATTGTCGGTATGCTCATAGATAGGTGAATTCATAAATTTTTAATCGGTACGATGTCTTGTGAACAGTGTAGGATACACCGGCGGGTTTTAAAGGGCCTAGAGATCACGGGGTGGAAGCTCCAGAGGGGACTTTGGGGTGAACGGAAAGGGGCAGGAACGCTTCCTTTGGCAGTCCAGGGAGGGGGTGGATTGGCCTGATGAGTTGCTAGGGGTGAAAGATGCAAGGGATCTGAGGAGAAAACTGAAAGGGGTGGGGGGAAGTGTGTGAAAGGGGACTCCTTGCCACCGGGTGAAGGTCCAATTGCGAGCGTAACAGTTATTAAGTAGTTCAGAGATGGTATCACAAACAACACAAATTTCAATGTAAACAAAATTATGATCAGAGCACATGTCTTCAAACACGGCTGCTCTCGAGAGCTGTTGAAATGTGTACCATTGTGCCAGTAGTCGGGTTAGACATGGTGGAAACAGCTCTTTTCGACTGTGGACTTGTGTAGTCTAATTTCATAAGAAAAATCATGAAGGTAAATGTCTAGTTGGAAGGCTTCTTTAAAAGTTAAACAAAGGCTTTACAAATAATTTTTATTTTATTTTTACTGACTGACCATTATGGTGGTTATTTTGAGACAGGAGAGCAAGTTTGTTACATTTCAGTGATTTGTGAAATGTTTATACTGTAATTGTTCTGGGTCATGTTTCCAAGTTTATCCCTTGATCCTGATGGTATGCTCTTGTACGGTTGTTGCTGTTTTAATTTAGTATGTCGAAAGATCCTGAACGTAACCACTGGCGGATTCGGAAGGGAGGCCATAGCGGCATGGCCCCCTCTGAATTCTGAACAATTTGCAGATTTTCTCCAAATTCCTTATCATAGATTCTTAAACTTACTAAAGTATTTTACAGCAGTGCAATAGATGACTTTTTGAATAACACACAAAACGTACTAAATATTTAATTTCTAAATGTTCTAAAATTGTATAAGAAATTTAATGTGGCCCTCCCCTGACCATTCTTCTGGATCCGCCCGTAGCCACAACATAAATATTGCTATAAAAATGTTAGGAAGTAAAAAAAAAAGTTCAATTTCAGGTTTCTATTTGATCTGATAATACAATCATAATTCATTATTAAATCACAATTTTTGTCATATCCAGGATCTTTCGATGTACCATATTACAACATTAAGCATAATGTACCGCAGGATCAATGTATTCAGGATCACGCCATTAGGATCAAGGGATAAGACTTGGATATGTGATACAAAACTTTTACTGTTTATAGTTGATTCACATCAGTACATAATTAGCGCTATGTTAAATACTTGTTTCAATTTGTGTTATTTTATTAATAATGAAAATATATTTGTATATAATCCAACAGGTTTCTTCATGATTGCAAGTATAAAGACAGGTTATTTCCCAGAACAACCGTTGTAATGTTCGCCTGCGTGGTAATGCAGGTGCCACCGTGCATGAATCCCTATCATGCTTGCAAACAGCTTGCCTTAGTAGTGATAGGCACATTAAAACAGTACTTTCACGTAGTGACAGGTTTCAAATGACATAACAAAGATACTTGCTGCAACATTACAATCATTATTTTTCTAGTTTTTAATGTATTTCACCCCACAATTGCAGCAGTTTACCTTGTCATGTCACATGACACCAGGTTTTGTAAGGTCCGAGTCACTGTTGCTGCATGGGCAACGTGAATGAACCAGTCTTTACAGCTGCGGCGACGAAAACATTTGTTATTTTACTTTCAAAACTATCTGCATTATTAATAAATCACCACACTTGACACGGGTTCATACCAAAACAGATGCACACACGTAGTTAACATGGTGCTAATGATATACTGACGTGAATACACCACTTAACCTATTAACGTTTTGCAAATCATTTAAATGTTACAAACTTTACCTGTCTTATAATAACCACCATAAATAGTTTTTTTTTGCAGATGTTCCTAAACTGGATATCACCCAATGGACAGGGTGGTAATGGAAGGAGTAAGAGAAGGCTAGGAGGATGGAATGGTTTATCTGAGTGTGTGTCGGCGAGGAATGTGGCACAGTTCAGGCGGAGGGTAAGAGGAAAGTAGGGCCACTGCTTGCTGACAGGCGATTGCCCAACAGCAGCTGGATTCAAGTTACAAAAATGTGACATGTCACAAGACAATCAGACAGACAGACAGGCAGATGATTGATAGGGGTGGATCTCCATCATTTGCAGTGAAAAAAATGAAATTGTAATCGATGGACTAATTTTTCAATTACATATTTTTTGACCATACTCAAACTTTTAATGGATTAATATTTAAGTAGGTACCCAGGAATCACAACATGCCACGAACACTGAGCAGTGTGCCGGTGGGGTTGCACGTGTAGTCATGCACAGCAGGAGTATGTAAGTGCAGTTTTGCGTGTAGCAACGCGCGGCAGCGGTGCACCGGCACGGTGTGCTTGTAGTCATGTACAGAGGCTGTGTGCCAGTGCGGTGTGTGTGTAGCCATGCACTGCAGCAGTGTGCTAGTGGTGTGTAGGCTGTGTGTGTGTAGCCATGCATGGCATTGATGAGGCTCGCATGTAGCCGTGCACGGCAGTGGCAGTGGTGCGCGTGCAGCCACGCACGGCAGTCACAGCGGTGCGCGTGCAGCTGTGTGACGGCGCGGTGCGTTGCGCAGGCCGGAGCGACTCATGCACCGGGAGCTCCTGAAGCCCATGACGAACGTGCAGGAGGTGAAGATGCGGCCGTGCCTGTTCAGCGGCATGGGCGTGGTGGAGGAGGCCAAGAAGCTGCAGACTGTGGTGGGGCGCCTGGCTCGTGTCGCCGACTCCGACCTCAAGTACCGAGGCAACATCCCCGTCGTGAGTGCCTCCGCTCTCTCTCGCCAGTGGTCTCCGTTCCTCCGTCTTCCGCGTGCTTCCACGTAGTCATTAAATAATGCAAGGGACAGTTTCAGTACTAAAAAAAATAAATTTTTTTAGGGAAGACAACAAATCTAGCAGCACAAAACTATTATTTTAGAATTTTTTTGCAGAAATATCTTAAAACTGATTAGTTTCCCACTTCTTTCAAGCTGACCATAGAGTGGAGGGAGAGATACAGGCAGTAAAATTTTTCAGTCCAGGTTCGGTTTCGTATTGGTACACTCTGGTCGGATATCAGATGATAATTGACAAAGTACTAAACAGTTTGCTGCACTTGTGAGTTGAAACTGGAGCATCATTCCTGAACTTGGACGTGGCTTCGACCAAACAGGCTTAGCTGGAAAAGGTGGCCAACCTCAGCGAAGGGAAAGTATACACTAGGCAACTCGACAAATCAAACTGGCTGGTGCTACAAAAAATATAAGTTTAGAAAAAAAAATTGGGTTTCATATTTCATTGAAATTTTTTTACCTGTGATTATTTATGTTTTTATATCCAGTATGTTTTGAGCCCTTATAGAATTATTATATATAGAAATACATGTTTAATACTTCCAAGACTAGCATAACTTAAGACATTTTCCAAATTTTTTAAATTAATTAATTAATTACTTGTCAATTTTACATATTAGTAGCCATGTGGTTAGAATACTTGAAACTAAAGTTGCTGCCTGTACGTGTGCAAGTGTCGCCCGACAGACTGACAATGTGCTCATATTATGCACGAGAATCATTTTAAATTGTCTTGTTTCGGAGAATGGTGAAATGCTGTGGCAGTGAAGGGAGTGTGGTTAGCTTCAGCTCACTAATATTCCTTTCTTTCTCCTTTATCTAGAGATTAGAGGGGGCAAATTTTTGGAGAAGATGTAGCCACAATACAAACATAGAATACATAATTTAAGATAAGTTGATTTACTAAAATAATAGTACAATCTTCAACCAATACTGTAATCTGTATGCATGTTTATAGTGTTCTGCATTCATCCTGTGTTACAACCTTTTGAGTGCCACTTGCATAATTTTACGTTACCATTATATTCACTTAACAGGTAAATTAACTTGAACTTTAACAGTGGGTGTGGAATTGTGGGGTATGCCTGTATACATATATAGAATATGGCTCACTTCTTTTGTCGTTTGGTTATGTTGATGTAAAATGGTCCATAAAATTTGTGTGTATCTGTGAAAGTATATTGCGTTGAAAAAATTTTCTTAGTTTTGTGGAAACGTTTTTGGTACATTACCAAAATATTTTTCCGGAACACAAACTTGTGTACGGTGATTGTTGAGCTGCGAAGGTGGCTGAAGTGACCAGCATGTAGTTGAGTGGTGTGTGCAGGTGCGGCCGCCGAGGTCCATGAGGCTGGACCTGCAGCCCCTGGACGAGATGGTGGTGCACCTGCGGGTGTACCTGCCCTTCAGGCACTCCCGGGGGGACCGCGAGCTGCCGCGCTTCTCGCACGAGGTGGTGGCCCTGGGCCAGCACACGCTGGCGCACGTGCGCGACGTCGTCGAGTGCCGCAGCGACGACGTGGTGTGCCGCGAGGTCAGCACCACCCCCTTCGGGGCCGACCAGTCGCTCAAGAAGGCCAAGGTGAGGGCGTGCAGCGCACGTGACGTTGATGTGGCGTGGTTCAAGTCCCCGAGGGGATCTAGCCCAGCGCAGTTGTGTCGCTCTCCCGCTCGATGTGCACCCTCTCGCTCAGCAGCTGTCCCGGAGAGTACTCCTCGCCCTGGTTGCGTCCCGCATCGGCCGAGGCGTCCGTCCGCTAGCACAAGGATTAGAATGAAACTGAAGCGTGTCATCAACAAAATTTTATTCAAAGATTTTAAAACAATGTTACAGAATACTAAATGAGCTATGCTTTTCAACTGTACTATATAGCAATATATATAACTGTTTGGGAAAATAAAAATCAAGAACTTGGAATGTAAGAAAGCATTGAGAAAAAGTAGTGATTTACTCAAAATTGAAGTGTTTCGTTGTTTCAAATTGGCGTAATTTTGTGCGATTCCAATGTTGACATGATGAAGCCGTCGCACGAACCGCGGACGAAGCCTCTAACCAGCTCCACCAGTCTGTCGACAGCCCGAGTGGGGCGTGGTGGTCTCAGAAGTGTCGTGTGGTAGATCGTCCCCAGAGCTGCTGGTTACCTAGGCGCAAGGTGTTGAAGTCCACTGTCCCGTTGTGGTTGGTCGAGGGAGGCTTGGTGGCTTGGCACTCCGGCCAGTTCATCACATCAGTGAGCTGGATCTCTGGGATATGGAAATGTCTGATTTGTCTAGAAGAATGGGTTTGGGCTTTTACAATTCGCCTTAACCCCAATACTTAAATGCCCTTACGTTCATCTGTCAACATTGCCAGAATATTTTTCAGGTGTTGCATAGTACCCGTATCAGTAACTTCCCACAAAGTCCGGGGAAGATACCGCGATGACTTGATCAACAGCCGAGGTGTTATGAGCCATCGTTAAAGTAGGGCTCTTAGCTTGAGTTGAACCAGACGGGGCTTACACTTTAACCACATATTCTGCCAGCGTGCGTAGGTTTTTCGATGCTTTGTAACTTGCGATGTAAAGTCTAAGAATACTGTTTGCCGCCGTGAGCCAGCGGGAACGGGCGAGTTTGCCTGGGTTCCTATTCGCCAGATCAGATGAACACACACCATTTGAAATTACATGAACCTTTCAAAAAGGTAATTTTGGTCACTACTTAAATCACTAAATGCAGTCAAACCGTCGGGTAGACATCCTTGGATTGTTTGGAATTCCACCACTGGAAACTGTTCGCAAGTTTCTAGCTGTTAGCAGATACCACCCAAATATAATTATTCGTCCTTTTGTTCCTGTGTTACTGTTAGTTCCATGACACCCTACCATTATTATTGTAGATGTATAGATTGCTTTTTCTTCAGAGAAGTCAATATTTTTTTTTAAATTTCAAGCGAGGTGTCAGATTGTGGGGTGAAGTATCCCAAAAATGCAAAAATCTTGAGCCAGGTTCTTCCACTACAGTAATGTTCTTCAACAACGGATCTTCTAAATTTTTTAGCACCTTTTTTTTGTTGGAAAATTGTTCTTTTCTTTGCTCGTGTCAGTTGTTTTTACAAGACCCACGTCGTGAAGCAGTGCATTGGCAATGATAGCTGCTTCACGATCTGAAATGCTGGTTCTGTCACAAATTGATGCTAATGTAGGTAACTTAACTCACATTTGTGACTGAGAGGTAGATGGCTGGGAAAACCATGACGCGCCTGTTGACGACGATGGCTTACCCTTTGGAACTGATTGGCTTCCATCTTCACGAACGGAACTTGAATTTACAGTATCTACAGCTACACTCATGGTTATGGAACTTTGCACAAGCTCTCCACTATAGTTTTTATTTATTTCTGAACTCTGTTATTTATCTTTTTCCATCTCTTCCTTTATCTTTTGGTTTCTATTTCCACACTTGAGTAATTCTTTAGTAGTTTTTTTCATCATCCCCACCCATTTTCATTTTTTTTTTAGTGTTCTTTGGTTTTGTAGAAAAGACTGTTCCATTTTTAGGACTTGATTTTTTGGGGTTTTCACATTTTCATGATGCAAATTCCGTGCATTTGCAAGCAGCTACATCAAAAGGTTTATCTGAACTCATTTTGAAAGCACATAAATTTAGTTAAAATTACTGATTTCCTTTTCGGCCTTAACTTATGAGGAAGCTCCAATTTTTTCCTTGATACATGTCTATGATTCTCAAATTTGGTTTCGTGACACAGTGGGAATAAATCGGTAACCCATATTTCTTCAATTTTCGTGACCAAGGTAGGGGAAATTTGACTTGTTTTCTGCTCGTAGTGCTTTCCATAAATTAAGATATTATCTCATCACATCACAGTAACTTGACAGAACTTGTTTATTCAACCGTGATGGGAAAACACATCATGGGTTACTACACTACTTGCTTTAACTGTTATTGTTTACAAAACACCACACAATACAGATCGTTCCTTCTTTACTAGCAGATTGAAAAATGATCAAAATGGCAAGTAAAGAGAAAATTATTTGGAGGATGGGGAGCCTGGGAATGGAAGAAGGAAGGGGTGACACGAAACTAGGATTCCTGTGTTTGTTTATAGCCTACGTGTTGATTCCAGGAAACAGTCTGCAGCGTTTAATGTCATCTTTTTGTTAATACCGTGTTTTATCGCATAATCATGCTACGTTTACGCGAGAAGTTTTTTATCCAAATTTTGACGCCCTAAAATATGGGTGTGACGATTATGCGCGTGTGACGATTATGCGATAAAGGAGGGTACTCTAGCAAATATTAATATTTTTCTTATACTCTTCTGTATAAATAGGGTACATCCTTACACTCAATTCAAGAATCTAAACAATTTTCTTAAGGTTTTAAAATTACAAAAAAGGATCAAAACCGACCAAAATCATGAAAATGTCAAATGTTTGAGGCGTTTGCGGCACCTCAAGATAATTTTCGATATAGCCCCAGTTTTGGGGAATTGATAATGATGGCAAAAGGCCAAGTTTTGCCTGCCATGAAACAAATTGACGAATCTATTTTCTTCGTTGCACCCTACTGCACATCCACCGCTGACTCGACTCAGAGCGGACGCGAGCTGACAGCGCTCTGCTCACGCTCGTGGCACAGTCTGCCGGCTGGTTATTGTTTCTTCACTGCATTATTTGTGTTTTATTGTAACTAATACAGATGTTTGATCGGGAAAGTGTTGCATGTGTCTTTCTGTTAATATTTCCATCAGATTTAGCTTTATTCTATCAGCTTTTTTTTGACGTGACGTCTAATAAATCGATGAACGCCGGCTGCATGCACGAAAAAGTGTCCCATAACGCACATTGTCCCGTTAAGCTCATTGTACACTTGTGCCGCATCTATCTCTCTTCCACTCGATTGGAACAACCATCGATTTGACTTTTTCAAGGCACATTAAACTTGAAACACTCCCATTCGTTTTCTAATTTTCCTATCATCATCCTATCCGTAACAGAATAACACAGATTGGAAGAAGTTAAATAGCAAACATGTATAAAAGTTTGATGCCGTCCCCGCTACCTCTGACTATTTAGACGTGATTTTTGCTCGGGTTCGTGATCTCAGGGAGGGTTCGGCCTTGTGGCTAGAGGTAGGGGTCAACGCAGTAGGGCCCCCCGAGCTGTTATGGCCACTCGGGACGCCTGAAGAAGAACACAAAGTTTCTGGAAGATATTTGGTGAATTTAATACAGCACAGCCCAATACATGGTGCTGCCCGTTCTGGCCGTAACGGTTTGCCCGACGCGACTAGTCACACGCGCAGCTCACTTCCTCAGTGGTGGCTCACGATTTTAATGCGCGTGAGGGGCGGACTTGTACACGTGATGCGATAGGTACAAAAATACACTCTGATATGGCACACGATATCTTGATGAACAATACACTACACTATTACCTAGCTCTTAATAAACTGGGCTAGCAGCACGTAGGCCCGTGTCTCCGGCGACTCTACGTGGTGTCTAGATGTGTCCCAGGGACTGAATCGTTATTATGTTCGATGGCACGCGTCTCCTGCTGGCTGCCCCGTGCGGGCCAAAACTATGTAGCCGGTAGGCTAGGTTGGGGCGTGAAGCGCCGACGTAAATTCACAAAAACTCCCCACAGTACTTATGTATGACGTAGAACACTCATCTCGGAACACTGATTTCATTAAGTTAAGTACCTCATGGTAAATTTAGGCCGACCGCGGAACTGTATGTAAAAGGTTGAAAAGAAATTACACTATTGAAAACTACATGTTGGTGAATGCAAAGGTTGAAGGTTCCGCGTTGCGCGCAGGCTGCCGGCCTGGGTGAGCTCTCGAAGGACACTAACTGTGTCGCCGCGCGCGACCCCCCTCCCCCGCCAGCCCTCCCGCGGAAACGTGTGAATTTCGCGGGAAACTGAACCGGCCAGGTTCGGGACAAATCGCACAGTGAAACATGATTTTGCAAAGACTGAATTATTAATTAATGAAAAATAATGTTTAATAAAAACCTGTGGAAAACATAATTAAAATAATTTGTTGTAGTGCGGCGGAGGGATATGCCACACCCGGCCGGATCCTTCCGCCGGCGCAGCACTTGTTGCATGGCGTTCGCCTCGTCGCACGCACTACACTTTGCTGCGCGCACGAGCGCGTTCGGTGCACACGTTTTTACGAGACGTTGATGAGGCATAGCGGTCTATGCGACAGAGGAGCATTGGCGGTCGGCGTCAAGTTATATATATAAATAATCTCTTCGTTAATGTATTAAACATATTTTAATTAATGGGTGCAAATAAAAGTAAATTTATCAATTAAATTGTAGATTTCATTTCACTCCTTTGTTTCCATACAAAATAGTGATAATTCAACAAAAATGATTCAATTTTATTCACAAAAGTATGCATTCATTTCATCAATGTTTTTTTATGACGTCACGTTAAACTATCGTCCGTAAACAGACTACAGACAACCAATTTTTTTTTTTAAATATTCTCAGTTAAAATTGTGCCTGACTAATGGCATCAGGAGTTCTCTGCAGCTCGGTGATGCTGGAGATGGAACGAGTTGGGAAGCGAGCGTGCGAGGTGTCGGCTGAGGGAGTGAAGGGGCCGTGCAGTGAGAGAGAGGACCGGCGTGTGCCCGCAGGCCATCTACAGGTCGGGCTTCTTCTACATCGAGTCCGTGTTCTACAACGACGGGCGGCACCCCTCCAGCCACGACATCAGCGCGCAGACTAGGGAGTGGGCGCTGGAGCGAGGCCTGCCGCGCATGGCGACCGCGCGCATGGAGAGCACGCGCCTGTGCGACCTGTCCGTGCGGCTGGGCTACCCGTACGTGTACGTGCACCAGGGCGACTGCGAGCACCTCGTCGTCTTCTCCGTCGCACGGTAACTCCACACGGTCTCTGCCTCCGGCGACCCTCGCACAATCCTCGCACATTTTATGCTACAATCAAGTTTGAAAAGTAAAATTACGACGATTATGCGGAAAAATTTTTTTTGTTAGGTAAAGTTATTCATAAAAAAACCGTTCATAAAAAGTACGTTTACAATTTAAAAAAAAAAGTTGGTTAAACAAGAGCACGCCAAAAATTTATATTAATAATTCATGCAACAAAAAACTTTTATTGAACTTTAAATAGAAAACAAACTCTGTGACCCGAACGCAAGCCACTTGAATCTGTGACGTGAACTAAAGCGTAACTATCGTCGTAGTACACATTTTACCGCGAAAGAGTGCGGGCCATCAGATGTAGTTAACTCGGCACTTGACGGAGAGCGCGCGTTGCATCCAGTCGGCGAGATATCGATATTCGACTGCGTGCGCGCGCTCTATACAGGAAGCAACATAACCAAACATGAATGATGCCAACTAGCGCTGGCTGCATTTTTATAAGCGGTACACCGCGGCGACGCAGACGATCAGATCAAGGTTATAACGTTTAAAAAGTCTTTAAAAGAATATTTACACATCAGACAGTTTCGTATTTCCGTTAATTAAATAAGTAAAATAGTTGATTTCTGATTATTAGATTTCTTCTTTAAAATACATCGTTTTATACGGAAAAGATACCTACATAAAGCGCTCGAAATCTAATAGCGGGACCAAAAACATTATGCGACGTTTACGCGAGAAGTTTTTTATCCAAATTTTGACGCCCTAAATTATGGGTACGATTATTATGCGATAAAAGAGGGTATGTCCTAGTCCCTGTGTTGCTCGCTGTTCTCACGTGCAAGCTCCATCAAGGTGTGCGCGTTTTGTTTACAGTTGTAAAAAAATAAAAAATGGAATTATCTTTACATAAAGTTAATTAATCTTTTCAAGCATTTAATATTGGCATTGTAGTATTTGCTTTTAATTTTTATAACTTAATATTAATTATTGTTTAAGAATTATATTTTTCTTAATGCTTGTATGTGTGTGTTATCTGTGTTTTTCAATTTATTTCTGTTGCAAGAATAATTAAAGCATTTTGAAGAAAAAAACATTCTTATTTTCAGTTGGTAATTTAATAAGTATGTGTTTCAGTTGGTTCAAGTTGCTTGCTGTGATGTGAATTTTGGCATACAGCATGTGATAGAAAATTGTTATTTGAATGAATAGAAATGAGGTAATTACCGTATTTACTCGTGTATAGCGCGCCCTCGTGTATAGCGCGAACCACGATTTTTGCAATAAATTCCAAAGAAAAAAAAATTGAAATTTTTTTTCCCCATAAATAAATTTTACTAACATTTTGTGGTACCTGATTATTTAAATTGATGTGTGGTGATGCGTCAGGAAAATACTTAAACTCTGCTGTGTAGACGGAAGATAATGAAGCGCTGTATCGTCACAACTGGTATGTGGAAGGGAGGGAGGGAGGCGTGCCGCGCTACGTTGCTAAGCTGGCGCCGAGAACTAGATGACTCACCGGTTGCTGCTGGGACGAGGAATGGTGGAAGCGAAGAAAGCGATCGGTGGAGGGGGGTGGGGGGAACTGGTGACAACATTCTCTCTCTCTGTCTCTTTTTTTACTAGCTTCTGAGCTGGCTTTCTGTAAAGGGGGAGGTCTAAAAATAAACAAGAGACCATGATGTGCGAGCTTGCGCGCGCACGCGTGTGTGTGTGTGTGTGTGAAAGAGATGCCTCGTTCCTTGTGCTGTGCGTATGTGTGGGGGCTGGCCAGAAACGTCACCCGTCACCGGGCAGTTAACGACTTCCACTCCTCCTCCCCGCCTCACTTTTTTTTTCCCGTGTATAGCGCGCATCCTTATTTTTTTCCTTTACTTGAGGGGAAAAAAGGGCGCGCTATACACGAGTATATACGGTATAATGATTAGTAGGACCTTGAAAAATTGTAAATAAAATTGATGTTAAAATATGGCAAAAGCTGTGCAAAATTTTGGTACTAAAACATAAAAATCTGTGTACAAAATTAAATGTTACTTCTAAAATTCAGTATCAAATTATTATTATTTTTGCCTTTTATTCCCTTAAAAGTTGTTTTATATACACTGTGAATTAAAACTTAAGAACTTTAGGTAATTATGAAGAAAAAGCCTCCTGTCTAAAAAAGAATTAAAAATCTGTCTTTTCCTTCCTTTTTTTTTTCAATCCTTTTTTAAGAGAGAGCTGTTTTAATACTTAAAGTAATTAAACTGGTTTCACAAGTTAGGTTAGGTATATTAAAAGTACTATGACATTGTGTGCACGGTTGGTTAAGTTGCTACATAAAAAAATCTGTAAAATTATGTGAACAAATGGCTAGCTTAGCTACATTAAAAATATTTTACAACAATAAGGATGATTGGTTAAGTTACCTAGTTATATTTTAAATTGGTAATTCATAATGATCTTAAGTATTTTTAATGTGGCTAACCAAACCTGATCAACCAGCCACACTATTTAAAGTATATTAGGTATATGTTGCTCATCTTACCTAACCAAATGTCTACACTACCTATTTTTAAGTATTCTGAATTTAACTAACCAAACCTAATTAGTATTAAAATAGTAAACTATTTTGAAGTATCACAGCATTCTTTTTTTTTTTTTTAAAAAAAAGAGATGTTTGAAAAATATATAAAGAAATAAATAAAATGCAGTTTTATTATTTTAGTTCAGAAAAGAGGCTCTTCTTCAGAATTAAAGATTAATTATACACCTGATTATCTCTATAACTGGCATAAAATTCTACCAAACATCTAAAATATAGTACTGTTAAATCATTGACACCTGGTAGGTATTGAAGAAAAAAAAAAAGCAATACACATATCCTAATATTTGGTACAACCTACACAGTGTGTTCATTTCTAGATGTTGTATTAACAAATTAAGTAAATGTAAACCAAGGAATGGGGCTAAACTTACGCAACACATTGTGAACATGTTTTATCATAACGTTAACAATTATTTCGTGACCTAATCTATAAAATTACAAAAAAACGTCAAATGTAAACAAACGAGAGGATAGGTTATTTCTGTATTATTTGTCATGTTTGTTCGGCTACAAATATTTGTAAAACGTTAATTTTTACTCTGTGTTTGCGTCAAACACCTCTGCCACCTTTGTTCCTGGCAGTGGATGATGCTTGCTTGTACTTCAGTGTGGGCTCTGGGTGGGTGACGTGACGCTCTGTGTTTGCTCACGAGCGCCGCAGGTCTCGGCTAACTGCCGACCTCTCCTGTCCCGCAGACTGCTGCACTCGGACGACAACCTCTGCTCGGCCGCCTACCCGTTCGTCGCGCACGTGGGGCACATCAAGGAGCGCTACTGCAACATCTGCAACTCCCACGTGGCCAAGTGAGTCGCCATCAGCACCTGTGTTACGCTCGACAGACAGTGTCATTGGATCCAAGCAAGGTTTACCTTTCACTTGAAAGTAGGTGATGTTACTGCAATCTTGCTTTATAGAAAGGTTCAAAGTCTACTTGTTTCTGAAACTTGTGTTTTAATCTTAAGTTTTAAACGTTCAAAGTTAAAAGTAAAATATATTTACATTACTGAAAGTAATTAAAAATTACAGACAAGGAAATAAAAAAATTTCATTGTGCATACATTGCATTGAGAGACTTGCAAAATGTTAGATGGCCAGTTGACAAACGGGAGGAGTGTGTTCTGTGGTGTGAATGCATGAGAACATAGGGTGTCTTCTACTGCTCTCGCCTGCCCCCTGTCCCTTGTCCCCGCGCTCGCTCGGCAGTCGTGTGTGTGTGTGTGTGTGTGACAGGTGGGTGACAGTGGACAACGAGCACTGCCCCTACAACCCTGGCTACTTCTGCGAGAGCTGCTTCTTCTCCTTCAACTACGTGGACAGCCAGAAGGTGTGCGACTTCCGTGCCTACTGCATCCGCAGCGTCTGCCCGCCGGCCAAGTGAGGCGTCCGCCCGGCGAGCAGGTCTGCAGCCTTCAGCCGTCCCCCAGCGACACCAGAGAGTTTGTCAGCCGGTCAACTCTTTCTCGTGGATCTTTTACTGCATGTTTGAGTCTAAAACATTACAACTTTTTAAAGTATTTTCAAAGTAATAGTTATTCTTTTAAATAGAAAAAATATATATATATGTATATATATGTGTATATATATATATATATATATATATATATATATATATATATATATATATATTTAAGGTATGTCTTCAAAGACTGTTTTACTGACGAATTATGCCATTTGAAATTGACTTAAAAATATTATGTATATATTGCTACCGCAATGGGGGTTGACGTGTCCGTCGAAGCCTAGGGCGCCACCACATGTATAACGGGCATGTGGTCCCGGCTACTCTGTTCCCAGGGCCGTGACGTAGCCCGTGTGTGGCGAGGCCCGTTTCCTCCTGTAGCACTGAATACCTCCGAGAACGATAACAGGTGCGTGAAGCTCCTTCCTCTAGCAGCGCTCGCGACTCACTGCCCGTTCGTCCTCGCTCGGCAACTCTCGGGAGCGGAGCACTGACGTCACATCGGTGGGCGCGGGCCGACGCACGCACACACACACTCACACTTCGGCGGGCGGTCGTAGAGGGTGGTGGAAGGGGGGAGGTGGTGGCACATCGGGCTCAGAAGGGCGCAGCCTGGGAATAATTTATATAATATATTATTAAAAATTTGTGTTATTCTCATGAACATGTTATGACTCGTGTTGGTTTGTTTTACAATACCACACACTACACCCTTGTTGGGCAAGACAGCAGCGCTTTGCGTTGCTGGACATGAGGTTTGTCCAGCGTTGGCGAGGTAGCAGCTTCGTGCTCAATATCTTTGCTTATAATTGCGTAAGGTTTTGTGAATACGGCTGTTCTCTACTGAAACAAAAATGAAACAATTGTTAGAGTGTTTCAAGATCCAAAGCTTAGAATAATGAATAACAACATAAACATTATTTCACATGTGAACCTGGCCGTAATAAAATTTTAACTTATTTGGAATCATTTTAAACAATGAGTTGGTTTGTGTTTAACATATCATTTTATTATAATTTATCATACAGTTAAGGTTGTCTTATTTCAGAGCTTTACTGTAAATGTTGGGGAGGTCTTATATTTGAAGTTGTCTTACATTTAAGGTCATCTTACATTTGAGATCGTAGTACAGGCTAGATGGTCTAGGCGTTCTAAAATTTGATGTCTAACATTTAAAGTCGTTTTACATTTGATGTCTTCTTCTATCCGAGTTTGTTTTGGACATGATATCATCTTGCATTTGAACTTGTAATACAAATAAGTCTTTTAATTGAGACAGTTTTACATTCAAGGTTGTATGAAGGAAGAAATGAATATCACCTTCATAGTAAATGGTTACAAACATTGTTAAATTTGTGAATTATATTTTATCTTTGCAATATTTTGAATGCAAGTACGTATGTTTATGTTTTTATTCAACCCCTTTCATGATATTTTATCTTTGCTTCCTAAATTAAATCAACTTTTGCAACTACCAATAAATAATGCAGTTATAAAATAGTCTAAAATATTGTATGGATATGAACTTGTAACGTCAACTTTGATTGGTCACATCCATTAGGGTAGTTTTAGACAGATTATATATTTTTATTTAGACAGATTATTTTTTTTTATTTTATTACTTGAAGAATAAACATCAGAATGTTCGAATTAAATTGTTAGTATGATTTCTGACTTGCTGTAGTTTAGTCTTATTAATGAGAAGGTCTAGTTGGAAAATTAATTAGAAGATATAAATATTGTTATGTAAATCAATGCACAAATTTGGACTGAGAATCAATACTATGGATCTAAGAAAATAGTCATTCTCAAATGCCGTATTTTCTTGTGTGCGAGTCACATATTTTATGCCGTTTTTTAGAGTAAAAAAATGTACTGCGATTCACATGCAAATTTTAGGTTTAAAAAAATAAAATTGTACTGTGTGGTTGAATATGTGCATAAATAAATATCCTGTTGGTTTTTAATAAATGTAACTCCACGACTAAGTATAAATTGTTAGATCAAAACCTCTCGGCAGTCGCGTGAAGCTCCGTGAACAGAGCAGTTATTGTCCGTGTGCCGTGTCGGCCGCTCGACCGGCAAGAGACGTGTCTGCTGTGCTGCGAGGAAGAGGAGGGGAGGGGATAACCTACAAATAAACCAGCCAGAGAGGAGTATTTGGCTATGACAGTTTGTTATCAGTAATGACTGCTTTTATATACTTTTCTTTCAGAAAAAATAAAACACTCACATGTAAAAACTAAATAAATTTTTTCATTTAGTGCATAATATTTAGGTTTTTAGATAAAAGTCTAAATTAAATATTTAAGTGCCGAATTGTATATTTATTTTAATAGACGAAGGAAGGTAATTGAGATGAATTTCACTTCGTTTTGTGTTTTGACTTGCATTTTGATGTGTAGTGGTGTAGTGACTGTGTTATTTTGGTTTTATCGCCTCTGGACCATTGCTCTCTGATTGCCCCAGGTCGCAGTCCGCTGGCGACGGTCGTCTTGCTGCTAGCTGCAGCGCCATGCCGTCGGAGCAGTGGTGCGCCGACTGCCGTGCTGCAGTGCGTTACGTCGTGTTGTGCCTGCGTCACTCGCCACAGTCTGTTACCTCGAGTGACCCGGGAACGTCCACGACAGACTGTTACGTCGTCAGCGTGCAGTTCCTAGGAACAGTTTTGAACTTTTTGATGATCATTGATCATCAATTTGCTTTGTATACCAGCAAGTTATTTGTGCCAGTTATGAATTATAGAATTGTTTGTTTGTAACATTCAACTATAGCTAAATGTTTATTTGGAGGCAATACGTTTATTAAGTATTATTCCAGCCGAAACTCAAAATTATAAACTTAGGTTGAGCATATCACAAATTTCAGTATAGTTTTACAGTATGTATTTATGTTATTTATAAAAAAAAGTACTTTATATTTTATACTGTTTTATAAAGTGAATTCAATATTAACATGGATAGTGCTTAAAATTGCATGAAACGTTAGAGAAGCGAGTAAACTGTAATTTTAAATGTCAAACTGTAATAATAATTTTTGTGTATTATTAGATAAGTGTGAATGGATGCAGTGTCAGCCTTGTGATCACATTTCAAGTATTATTTCACATAAAAATTTTTTTTTGTTATATTTCTCAGTTATTTTCTTTTAAAAAAATTTGTATTTGTCTTATTGTTATTATTTTTTTCATTTCTATTGAAACTGGCTCTGGATAGAATGTATTTTTCTTTTGAAAATAAACATTTTGATTTGAAAAACCATGTATATATTAATATTTATGTATTGTTACGTCTACCTTTGTAAAGAAAATCCATTAATTCTTGACAAAATAGTAATCACTTGTTGAGGTTTGGCACCAGCAAGATTGGCATCACCTGGTGACGTGACTACCTTGTCGGCATGCTGCTGTCAGGCCTCTGTGGGCCGCAGCCAATCACAGAGCTCCGCGAGTGTCGTGGTGTGGGACAGAGTGGGGTAGACAGCAGTATTGTTTGATGGTGAAATTTGTCTTCAATAATGTGGAACCATTGTCTTCCAGCAACACTGTCCAGCTGTGTTGCTGCGTTGCTGAGCGCGGGACAGACCTAGATGCCGTTGCCAGCTGTTAAGTAAACAAACGTCAGAGGTTTTGAAGCTAGCAAAATTCCCGTGTCTGTTCCTTAAATTATTCTGTGTATTTTCTTTTTCTGGAGCACACCATCAACATTTTGTTTTATTTGCAGTCTATCGTGGTAAGTTGCCATTTTCAGTAATCTTAGTACATCTGAAGGAAGCTTGAGGGCTTAGTGAATGCCCTTGTGTGAGGTGGGACTCGAACCCACACGCAGGGCAGGAAGTGCACTAGGTTGACCATTCTGCCTACATCGAGGCTGGCGCGAGGTGACGTTTGGAGTAGAGCGTCAAATACCATACCGTTGTGAGCTACTGTGCATTTGAACAGTCAACTGCCATGGACGTTATAATACTATGCATTTTCAAAATATTTTACTTCTACTGCTAGATTCATAATTTGAGAGGTCACCATTAAAAATGTTAACACTTAAAACAAGGAAAAAATAATTTTTCAAATTGGATGTGAACTGAACTGGATGTTCATCATGTAGTCATTATGAAGTTAACGTTAACATGTTTGTTAGTTATTGGAATGAATATGTTACCCTGATTTTGTATAGTGAATGATCACAGATAAACACAAACTAAATAGATAATACTATATGCCAGTATATTGATGTAATTGAAGAGTGGGGCTTGCAAACGAAAAACTAATCCTTGCAGCTAAAAACTGAACTCATTAACACATTATTTGAGAAAAAATTTGGGACTCTATTTATTGTATAGTGCTTGTGAATTATTCTAAACCGTAGGTTTAAATGCTTGAGTACATGAATTGCCAGTAATTAAATGAATTATGGGTTCAGTGTAGTTGGCAGTGAGCTGAAGAAAACTTCTGCATTAATTCTAATTCGAATAAATTGATTCGAAGAAATTGCTTACATTATTTATTAAAGACGAAATAATAATTGATGTGATATTTGGAATGGCTGTAGTTGTGTGTGGTTGACTCGGGTAGGGCCGGATCAGTGCCAGTACTGAAGTTGCGTATCTTCCACAGGGATTGTCGGAACACGCATGGACTCGGAGCGGGCAACCACGGAGGGTACTGACTGGGCGTGCTCCTTGTACGTGCAGCCGAGCACGGTCGCTGCACAGCTCAGAACACTGGTAGCGTCCCTACAGTTGCCGCACCCATGGACACTCACCGAGACCGGTCACGGGCTGCTGGTCTCCTTCACCGCTGCCGCAGACGCAGAGGCCTTCTGCCGTGCTGACGTGCAGGCAGTGTGCAGCTGTGTCGTGAGGATGGCGAGGCTGGGACCACAGCACCTGCCCCACACGCAGGTGTGTTGGCCTCCCTGGGCCCGACGGGCGGGCTCCTGATGCCATGTTCTTATAACTGTCTCCTGTCGTAGCTGGCTCCTGATGCCATGTTCTTATAACTGTCTCCTGTCGTAGCTGGCTCCTGATGCCATGTTCTTATAACTGTCTCCTGTCGTAGCTGGCTCCTGATGCCATGTTCTTATTACTGTCTCCTGTTGCGCCTGACTCCTGATGCCCTGTTCTTATAACTGTCTCCTTGTAACGGACTCCTGATGCCTTGTTCTTATAACTGTCTCCTGGTTGTAGCTGGCTCCTGATGCCATGTTCTTATAACTGTCTCCTGTCGTAGCTGGCTCCTGATGCCATGTTCTTATAACTGTCTCCTGTTGCGCCTGACTCCTGATGCCCTGTTCTTATAACTGTCTCCTTGTAACGGACTCCTGATGCCTTGTTCTTATAACTGTCTCCTGGTTGTAGCTGGCTCCTGATGCCCTGTTCTTATAACTGTCTCCTGGTTGTAGCTGGCTCCTGATGCCCTGTTATTATAACTGTCTCCTGGTTGTAGCTGGCTCCTGATGCCCTGTTACTATAACTGTCTCCTGGTCGTAGCTGGCTCCTGATGCCCTGTTCGTATAACTGTCTCCTGGTTGTAGCTGGCTCCTGATGCCCTGTTATTATAACTGTCTCCTGGTTGTAGCTGGCTCCTGATGCCCTGTTCTTATAACTGTCTCCTGGTTGTAGCTGGCTCCTGATCCCATGTTCCTAGAACTGTCTCCTGTTGTAGCACACTCCTGATGCCCTGTTCCAATAACTGTCTCCTGGTCGTAGCTGGCTCCTGATGCCCTGTTATTATAACTGTCTCCTGGTTGTAGCTGGCTCCTGATGCCCTGTTCTTATAACTGTCTCCTGGTTGTAGCTGGCTCCTGATGCCATGTTCTTATAACTGTCTCCTGTCGTAGCTGGCTCCTGATGCCATGTTCTTATAACTGTCTCCTGTCGTAGCTGGCTCCTGATGCCATGTTCTTATAACTGTCTCCTGTCGTAGCTGGCTCCTGATGCCATGTTCTTATTACTGTCTCCTGTTGCGCCTGACTCCTGATGCCCTGTTCTTATAACTGTCTCCTTGTAACGGACTCCTGATGCCTTGTTCTTATAACTGTCTCCTGGTTGTAGCTGGCTCCTGATCCCATGTTCCTAGAACTGTCTCCTGTTGTAGCACGCTCCTGATGCCCTGTTCCAATAACTGTCTCCTGGTCGTAGCTGGCTCCTGATGCCCTGTTCTTATAACTGTCTCCTGGTTGTAGCTGGCTCCTGATGCCCTGTTCTTATAACTGTCTCCTGGTTGTAGCTGGCTCCTGATGCCCTGTTATTATAACTGTCTCCTGGTTGTAGCTGGCTCCTGATCCCATGTTCCTAGAACTGTCTCCTGTTGTAGCACGCTCCTGATGCCCTGTTCTTATAACTGTCTCCTGGTTGTAGCTGGCTCCTGATGCCTTGTTCCTATAACTATCTCCTGGTTGTAGCTGGCTCCTGATGCCCTGTTATTATAACTGTCTCCTGGTTGTAGCTGGCTCCTGATGCCCTGTTATTATAACTGTCTCCTGGTTGTAGCTGGCTCCTGATCCCATGTTCCTAGAACTGTCTCCTGTTGTAGCACGCTCCTGATGCCCTGTTCCAATAACTGTCTCCTGGTCGTAGCTGGCTCCTGATGCCCTGTTCTTATAACTGTCTCCTGGTTGTAGCTGGCTCCTGATGCCCTGTTCTTATAACTGTCTCCTGGTTGTAGCTGGCTCCTGATGCCCTGTTATTATAACTGTCTCCTGGTTGTAGCTGGCTCCTGATCCCATGTTCCTAGAACTGTCTCCTGTTGTAGCACGCTCCTGATGCCCTGTTCTTATTACTGTCTCCTGGTTGTAGCTGGCTCCTGATGCCTTGTTCCTATAACTATCTCCTGGTTGTAGCTGGCTCCTGATGCCCTGTTATTATAACTGTCTCCTGGTTGTAGCTGGCTCCTGATCCCATGTTCCTAGAACTGTCTCCTGTTGTAGCACGCTCCTGATGCCCTGTTCCAAAAACTGTCTCCTGGTCGTAGCTGGCTCCTGATGCCCTGTTCTTATAACTGTCTCCTGGTTGTAGCTGGCTCCTGATGCCCTGTTCTTATAACTGTCTCCTGGTTGTAGCTGGCTCCTGATGCCCTGTTATTATAACTGTCTCCTGGTTGTAGCTGGCTCCTGATCCCATGTTCCTAGAACTGTCTCCTGTTGTAGCACGCTCCTGATGCCCTGTTCTTATAACTGTCTCCTGGTTGTAGCTGGCTCATGATGCCCTGTTATTATAACTGTCTCCTGGTTGTAGCTGGCTCCTGATGCCCTGTTACTATAACTGTCTCCTGGTCGTAGCTGGCTCCTGATGCCCTGTTATTATAACTGTCTCCTGGTCGTAGCTGGCTCCTGATGCCCTGTTATATAACTGTCTCCTGGTTGTAGCTGGCTCCTGATGCCATGTTCTTATAACTGTCTCCTGGTCATAGATGGCTCCTGATGCCATGTTCTTATAACTGTCTCCTGGTTGTAGCTAGCTCCTGATGCCCTGTTATTATAACTGTCTCCTGGTTGTAGCTGGCTCCTGATGCCCTGTTACTATAACTGTCTCCTGGTTGTAGCTGGCTCCTGATGCCCTGTTATTATAACTGTCTCCTGGTTGTAGCTGGCTCCTGATGCCATGTTCTTATAACTGTCTCATGGTCTTAGCTGGCTCCTGATGCCTTGTTCCTATAACTATCTCCTGGTCGTAGCTTGCTCCTGATGCCTTGTTCTTATAACTGTCTCCTGTCGGACGGGCTCCTGATGCCATGTTCTTATATCTCCTGTCATGGTGGGCTCCTGATGCCATGTTCCAATAACTGTCTCCTGGTGTTGAGACAAGCCATTTAGTGGAAGTGTATCTCAGCTGTTGGTACACGAGAAATGTCTGAATTTTGTTTGACAGTATCAAAATCATTAAATGTTTATAATTTTCATTTGTAGGAAAAGGTTTATAAATGGTAACTTGTGGTTCAGCACATTCTGCAATCCAGCGTCAATAGTCACTGGGCGGGTTTGAGCTGTCTGCGTTTGTAGTTTGCTGTATGCATTGTTACTGTCAGTTTTCATTTCAGTGCAGTGATTCCTGTTTTCTAGCCTGTTATATTTTACATTTCACTGGTCATTTCTCAAATCATGTATAGATAAAGATACTTTTTAAACAATATTGCTGGACTCATATATATATTTTTTTCATTCTTGGTGTTGAAATTCAATTAATTAATTCCAAGTATGAAATATAAAATATACTTTATGTCCTTTTTAAGCAATTTTCAGTTAAAGTTTTTCTTCAGTAATTTGGAAATAATGATACTGTATTTTGGTTCAAAGGAATAGTCAAGTTGTGTGGATTCACTTCTGGCAAAACTCAAAATGTGTTTGTTGCAATTATTGCTGACAGAGTGGTTAATTAGTAGTATTTTTATTTTGTTTGCCTCTAGTCACATTTTATCACCATGCAGGACTTTTGAATAACAAGTATCTAAGTACGATAACACAAGCATAATAAATTTAAGAAAAAAAAAACTTTAATTTCTCATAGGTACTTGTAATAAATGTTGCTGTCACAAGGTAGATAAACTAGTGTGTTTGTTAGCAGGCTGTTCTGCTGCGAGATGTGCCGAGCATGATTCCTGTGGAGGACATCAGACAGGCGTTCCAGGAGCTGTCCATCCCTGTTGGAGCTGTGGACAGGTCGCCCCAGCACGTCAGAGTAGAAGTGAGTACTCTGCTCCGGGAGGCACAGGTGCAGGTCTGTGAAGGAAGGGTCGTTTCATTGCACATCTGTGCACACACAGGAACGAGCGCTCTGCCAGTTGGGAGGTTTGCTGATGTGACCGAGGCTGAAGACGATCACTGGTTCCTTCCCGTCACATGTTGTCCAGCTCGGAGCTTGTAATTGTTTTGGGTGAAAAGCCTAAAAACCTCAGTCTCACACTTCATGACGGTTATCTAAGCTCTGAATGTTATCGCACTAGCTTCCTTGCCTTCAAAGATTTGTTCCAAACTTTTAGGGCCAGATAGGTACCTATCCTCTGAATAAGGTATCTTCTGAACGTATCTTTTAGCAAGTGAATACCACGCAACTGTTCATAACAGCTTGCAAATTAAAAATCCGTTGACGAAATTTGGTTCGAAACTACAAATCAAACACCTAGATATGGTCAGTTTGTAGTGACATGTGAAGAAAATGAAGTAACCGATGTGCGAGTGAGACTGAGGTTCAAGTCGGTGGCGCTGTAGCGACGGTGTAGTCTGTGGGACCACAAGGGGGTGTGTGTGCGTGTCACGGAAGCAGGCGACTGCTGTGCCTGGCAGGTGCTGCGCCGCAGCGACTACGAGCTCCTGCTGGTGCGAGGACTCAGCTTCTTCGGGGTGACGAGCTTCGCCGCGACGCCCGACCCGGGGCAGCACGGCCGCGCCGGGGACGGGCCCGGCTCCCGGGACGCCGTGGTGCAGTGCTACCGCTGCCAGGTACCTGCCTCTGTCGTCCGTTCCTGAGCGCCCCGGCACCGCCTCGCGTGCAAGTTGAAAACAATTCAATTGCTTTAAACAATACTACATTAGTGCTAGCGAACCACACATAACTTAGAAAGTCACAACTTAGAACTGTCATAACTTATAAAACTTGGAAATATCCACGTATCTTAGAAACACACAACTTAGAAAGATCATAACTTAGAAACACACAACTTAGAATCACACAACGCAGAACCACACAACTTAGAAACATCATAATGTATAAACTCATAACTTAAAACTATCACAACTTAGAAACGTCATAACTTAGAAACACGTAACATAGAAACACACAATGCAGAACCACACAACTTAGAAATGCCATAATGTAGAAAGTCATAACTTAGAACTGTCATAACTTAGAAAATTCTAAGTTATGTTTTTCTAAGTTGTGTGTTTCTAAGTTGTGTGTTTCTAAGTTGTGTGTTTCTAAGTTATGAAAGCACCCCTTAGTGCTACATTAGTGCTACATTAGTGCATCCAACCCACTTTCGTGATTGAACCGACGTTTCGGGTTGGTTCCTGAAATACAATGATTTTGTTTCCATACAGGTATCTGAGGAATTCTTTCATGTTTTCAATTAATATTCCGTACTTTTCAAGATATTGCGTAACAAATTTCTTCTGATTGTATACATGTATAAAATAGCTTGGTTGTTATTTCACAAAAATATAATATTAACAAATTATGTAGATTCACTTGCAATTGCTAAGAATAATAATAGACAGCTTATAAAGATAGGGCACTGCGATTTAAGTTCCCTGAGAGCCAAAATATATTAACTTGTATATGCCTTTGTTGTTTCTGTTGAACACCATAATTATAAATTACATGAGTAGTTACAATGGTTACATATTCTTTATTTTTATACTGTTAAATTTTTTAAAAATTTAATTTATAATTGATTAGAACCACACATTGTACAATAGTGGACTTTTGATTGTATTGCTGACACGTGAAGTAAAAAAAAGAATGTTTCTGTGTAATACTGTAAGTTATATAAATACGTAGTAGGGTTTATTAATTAAGAAATTAGAGATATCGCTCTTTTAATTTCTAAAAATTAAATAATTGAAATGTTTTTTTATTCAATTAAATATGCATGCAATATTTTACATAATAATACATAAATGAAAATATTTAAAACTAAATAAATGGAATACTTTTTAATTTATTAAAACAGTTGACGTCGACCGGGGCTACGCCCTCCCTAAGCCCGATGTGCCTCACACCATCGCCACCCCTCTCCTCCCACCACCACCTTTTTGTATCTGCGAGGCCTACTTAGGGTGGCCGACTCGTTTTAATAAATATTTCAGTTCATTTCGAACATTTAACCACGAACCGCGTCCTAAACTCACGAGGCCAGGCCACGAAGTGACCTGGTCGGCCTGTAAACTGATTCTTTCCCGCCGTTGGCATTATTAACAGTTTCATTGAGTGTATGTAGGTGTAGCGCGATTGGAGACGTGTTGTAACGTTGCCGGAATAAAAGGAGTAACGTCGAACTTGTGATTTTTAGTCGAGTGACCACGTGTCCCTGCTCCCGAACCTCGAGGCGTGTGGGACGCCTTAAGAGCCCACTGGTGCGATATCGCGTGCTAAGGTAACCGGGCCTAGCCCTACACGGGCGACGTCATGCTCTGAAGAGTGTCTCCACCGGGTCCACGTGCCCACATCACGTGGTGGCGCCCACTCCGACATTTCATTTGTTCGTTCCCTTACATCCCTAGTATGACACAGTGATAAAGATGTACTGTTAAATTGAATGATCTGGCACGTGCATGGCGTGTGTTGCCTGCAGGGGTTCTGGCACACGGCCGCCAGCTGCCGGCACCAGCCGCGCTGCGTGCGCTGCGGCGAGGCGCACGGCGTGGAGCTGTGCGTGCACCCGCGCGATGACCCCACCTGCTGCAACTGCCGCGGCCGCCACCACGCCTCGTACGCGCACTGCCCCGTGCGTGTGAGGCTCAGCTCCGCGGTGCCCGTGTGCCTGGCGCTGTCGGGCGGGCGGCACGGCGAGCCCGCCTAGCCGCGCTGCCGTGTCGAGTCCTTGTACTGAATAAATGTGACGCCTCTGTGCCTGTCTGCTCCTTGATGCTAGCAATGCCCTCGGGTTCGCAGTCCAGCGTGGAATAGTTCTGTACAAGCTGGTCACATTTGAAATGCTATACATGTTAACTGGCATTTCTAAGTATGTACTGCAACGTCTGCAACTAACGTAACTGCGGCAATTGTTTTGTGTTTCGGCGTTTGCGGCTGCAGCATACATAGTTATAATCTTGTTGGTGCCGATATGTAATCGAGCCTAAGGAAATGTTATTTGGTACCAATGATAAGCATACAAAAACTACCAACCACAATTTTACCATTTTACAAAATTCAACCCTCAAGGAGGGTTAAAAACGTGTATGGTTTCAAAACGAAATTGAACACTTCTTATTGTGTTAAGACTAGGGGTTAAAAACTAAGCAGAACTTGCATGTAGATTTACGTCTTATATTTTTTTCTTTCATTTATCAAAATTCATCTTTCAAGGGTGTGAAATGGGGGTAAGTTTTGATTTGTTTTAGTTTTTTTAAAATATATATATAAATAAAATCTTGGAAAAAAATTTAAGTAAGACCTACATTATTTGGTAAGAATGCTAACAAATAAACCATAAGTACATTATTATTTTCACTTTCCAAAATTCTGTCTCCGAGGGGTGTAAAACAGGTAAGTTTGGTTTTATCATGAAAAAATCATATCTCCTTAGCAAATAAAGCTGGATGTAAGGAGCTGAGCATGAATAAATCAAATAATTAATATTGTAGGGTGCTTTTACCATTTTTTGAATATTTTCCCCAAATACAGTTAATTAGGAGTACGTTTGTTTTGATATAAATCATAAATCCTTGTATATTAAGCTGGAGGTAAAAAAACAGCAAGAATAACATGTATTATATGATTTAATAGCATGTTTTGTACTTTTACCATTGTTATGTATTCAACCGCAAAATGCGTGCAAGGGCGGTTAATTTTGGGTTTATTATAAAATTAATATCTCTGAAGATAATCAAGCGGGATGTTAGTTATACGATATGATTTTTAAAATGGATAATCTACCAATTTTATTTTACCACTTTCTTAAATTCCACCTCTTAAGATGAAAAATAGTAAGTATGGTTGTAAAATAAATATCTTCTGATCAAATCAAATGTAATTTAAGATATTGTCAATGATAAATTAATCAACAAAACTTAAACTACTTTCTCTTATTGACTGTTCTCTAACACAACACGTGACGTCAGTGGCAGTCTCCCACGTTCGGGACTATCTATCTATGTATATGTAATAAGAGTATTTCCGGCGTCTGGAGTGAGGAGTGAAGAGCCGGCCCACCATCTTGGATTGTGACGCCACGGCGGACATCTTGGACGACCTTGACCAACTAAATTTTACAAAAAGACTCTAAATTTGATAAAATTTGCCAAAATGTTTAGTTTTTAGGAAAATAATCCTGCCAAAAAATCTAAAAATATATTTAAAATTCAAAATTTTGAATTTAAAAAATCTTCATATACTTATTTTTGTTTCAGAAAAAAATAAAAATTTCTCAATCAGCCTTATATTCCTCATCTACAAGTCTCCAATAAACCTCTGAGGACATTTGGTTTTGACCCTTAGGATGTCATGACAGCCATTTTGAATTGTGACGTTGCAATTTTCGTTCCGGCCGCCATCTTGAATATCCGTAATTATTATTCAAAATATTTGAAAAAAAATTAATATTATAAAAATTATATTTAAATACAATTTTAATAGAATATTAATTAATTAATGCAATTAGATCATGTCGCTCTGAGTCCTCGATTTGAACCTGGTGAGGAGACTATAAAAATGGTGATGGTTCCTTCCTTCACTGAGGCCATCGACACGCTGACCTCCCACCACTTACACGGTTACACCAATGAATATATTACGTCACGTCTACTATCTTGTTTTCGTCTGCTGGAGGCTGTCATATTTGATTATGACATCACTTCCGCCATCTTGTTTTCGTCCGCTGGAGGCTGCCAATCATCACAGCTGCTATAATGTTTTTGGGTTTTCTGGAGGCATCTTTATTACCTACCAGTACTTGCTACATGGAGCACTAGTATCATGTAGTACACACATCGTCTGCTTGACAGTGCTTCTGCCATCTTGTCATTTCTCGATGGTGTCACCTTGTACACACATTGTCATCTGCTAGAGAGCGCTGCCCCCATATTAGTTAAAATTTTCCCCCGCAAAGTACAGTAGTAGTACTTGCTGTGGCATCCGGCATCCTTTCAGCCATCTTGGCCGCCATTTTGAAAATCTGTAATTATAAAGCTATAAAGTCGGGAAAAATTCTTTATAATTACCTATTAAAAAAATCTGCAATTTATATTCTGGTTGATTCGATACTTGATCGATACAAAAAATTAAATTTTATGTAAAAAAATATTTCAATAAATTCTCCTAGTACGAGCCTCAATTAAGTCAATGATGACATATTGACCACCATCTTGAAATTCTCTTATCATACACTTAGAAATTTAAAAAAAAAATCACACAATTCATTAAAAAAATTACTTTTCAATTTTAACTGATTGATTCGATAACTTGCTGTCCATGCCTCTATCCTTGGTCAATGAAAAATTATTTAAATTTAACGTTGAAGTAACAGGTTTAAGAAAAAAAAGCAACAAAATCACAAATAAACAAATATTACATAAACTGTACAAGTAAAAACAAGGAAATTATTAGCACTGCTCGAGTTCTACAGCCTTCTGAGAAGGCACAGCGATTCCTAGTCCTTTGCATGCCTTGACGTGCATTTCCAGGGCAGTTCGGCACGTCCAGTCGGTGGCCCCATATTTGTTCGCATAAATTTCAGGGCAGTAATAATTATTTAATATTATAAGAAAAGTATGTTATAAGTTTCAAACCTAAATAATATTTACAAGGTAGCATTACTGTATAGTTACTTTATAGATAAAACTGAAAGCATATAATTCATGCTTATTATATTACCCACTACTCTAATAAGTTAGGAGATACTAACTTCTACTCATTAAACTGAAAGTGTATCATTGTCATCGGCGTGAATCGGCGTGGCTGTCCCATTCCCCCCCCCCCCCCTCTCTCATTCTCATTTTCCCCTCCTTCCCTTTTAGTGCATTCATCCTTTCCCTTCGCTTGTTCTAGTCCCCTTCCTGCGCGGCACGCCCCCGCGACTAGTATTTCAGCTCCTTCATTGTAGTTTTTGGCACGTAATGTAGGAGTTTAGTGCGAATTACGGACGACGAGCGGACTGTGTAAGGAAAAGGTTTCTTTGATTCGTAGCAGCTGTTGCTTGGTGCTGAAGGTGGCTCAGCGCTATGTAAGTTAACTTGGATATAATTTCACAGTTTTTCAAAATTTTTATTCGGCCGCCACCTTATAAATTCTCTTTCGGTGTAGTCTTTTCTTTGTAGTTTTGTGGCATTTCAAGTCTTGACGTATTATTTTTGCGTTGTGCTTCGTACGGTCCCACCGCTCGTGTTCGTGTTCGCTGGTTTTTATTGATTATATATTCTATTTGTAACTTGCATTATAAATTTGTAATTGTTTGTCAGGCCGATGCTACCTAATGTCCTCATGGTTGGGCGTGTCTTCGTAGCGGTAATCGCTTTCTTTCAAGTCACGCGTATCAAACTGGGCAGGTAGCCATTCAACCGCCCATTTACCTTGTTCAGGTCGCGTGAGGCTTACTTATTTGTAATGTTTTGTGTAGAGCTTCTACTTCTTGCGTAACTGTTTTTAGTTCATGTACACTGTTAGCCTGCGTATTATAAATATTATAGATTTTCGTGATTAAGGTAATTTTCTTAATTATTGTACCTGTTATATAGACTGTAGCTGTATTTATATTTGTACCTGTAATTATATTGGCGTCAATAATAAATGCTGATATGGTTGTACCATTGAGGAAAACTATGATGGCATACTTCATCAACACACTGAAACCAGACATCTCTAATTGAGCTTAGAGCAACCCCCCCCCCCCCCCCCCAGTATCCTCTCTTCGTCGGCAGATACGGAGGTTGCTGGTTATCGAAGCCAGCACCCTTCAATCCCAAGCTCACTCTAGGCGAAACCTCGCTAAGTGGTAGGGATGAGTTTCACAAAATGATAAATGAATTGGTGTTATTTAAAGTTTGTTATTGCTATCCGATACCTGGGCTCCCACACGATTGACTTCGGAGATCCGCTTTTTAACATTTTTAAATATTTATTTATTTTTCACAAATGTTCGTTTGTTATGCATACCAAATATCTGACTTTAAATTATTAGCTTCGGAAATATGTTTTTATTTTTATTTTAAGCCCAAATTTACCCCAGTAGTATACATTGGGGGCTCCTGCGACTGGGCTGGGTGCGGAGCTGTAGCTGACCGCCATCTTGGATGATGGCGTCAATGCTGCACTATTCGTTACTGTAGAAATCTTGTATTATGATTTCACAGCGCCCATCTTGGATTACCTTGACCTTGACACCGACAATCATATTGGATCGGCCATTTTGAAATTTCCGCCATTATGGTTTTGCTATTTTTAATCCCGCCATTTTGGATTCTGCCTTTATGCTTTTCCGGTATTTTGAATTATAGATATTTCCGACATCTTGGGATCAAATGCCACACTCCCTAGTATTGCAATTTTCTTTATGGCCACCAACTTAAAAATACATATTTTCATCAGAACAAAATTGAATTTGTTTTTAAATTTATATTAAAGTTTTATGAACCTCCGCCATTTTGAAAATGGCCCGCCATCTTAAAAATCCGCATTTTTCATCAGAAAAATCTGAAAATATTTTTTAATGCATAAAAAAATTAATTAATTTTTAAACCCATCATTATTTTGAAAATTTTAAGCTAACATAAATCTATTATTATTATATGGACCAATCAGCATGCTGGATCCCTGGTCCGGCACTCGATGCTGAACTCATTTTTTCCTCCACTGTCGTTTACCCTTCTAATCATCGGAAGCAAAGCTTAACGTCTTGCGAGCGAAGCTCGGCCATTCAGATATTACACAATCAATGAGACATGCCACATACTGGGGCTTTGAGCCGGGACTCGCGCGCAAGGTATGGTACTCGCAACAGAAGGAAAAGTACCATCAACGGGCTAGAAAAAAAAAATAAAAAAAGAGAAAACAAAGCCGACGAGGGAAGTGTTACGTGTATATTTATAGTTATTGTTTATTTCAGAGATTGTTATTAATTTTCCCGCCTGAAATGCTGACAAGCTGGGCGGAGATGGGTTGCTTGAAGCAGGCAATACGAGGTACTGTGGGTATATGGGAACCCTTCTTCTCACAGACGAGAGAGCCAAACGTCCGATCGTGCATCTTCGGTTTTTTTTGTTCATTGTAAAGCTGGACTCCCAATCATCTGTTTCATCCGTCCGTCAATCACGTGACCTGCAGCCAATCAGATGGCCCGAAAAATTCCATCCGTCCGTCCGTCCGTCAAAACCTTGCCAAGCTGTAGCTCTTGACGGACCAACGGATGGTCCACCGCCTTGTTAAGTCGATCGTCTTCATTACGACTTTCCGAAAACAGTGTTCGATTTTTTTAATTTGCTATAAATAGAAGGCTGTGTCATATTAACCGATTATTATCGTCATAATAACGGTAAAAATTGCTTATGAGAATGAGCTTTTCGGAAGAAATGCTGATAAATTACGTCCGGGAAAGGGAGCATTTGTATAATATATATATATATAGCAAAGACTATCGGGATAAACAACTGAGGGAAAAAGCCTGGATAGAAATAGCTTCTTTCAATTTCCTTTAACGCAGTAATAAAAGAAGCATAATTTTATTTATTGCTGGCTAATGTTATTTTTAAGACGGCACCCGTTTAATCCACTTGTCAAAGCACGGTTCCCGCCTGTCAACTTACTATCACATTCATAAAAACAAAAGTTAATTATCCAAATAAATTATTTTCACCAAAAGTTTACCTACAATTGAGAAAGTATGTGGCGGAAAGTTGTAGCACTGATATTTTAGAATAGTGACGGACGGACGGATGGCGAATGGTTGAGAGTCGGTAATAATGGCCGAGAGAAATAACGGACCGAAATTGACAGATGGACGGGTGACGGACGGATGAAACGGATGATTGGGAGTCCAGCTTAACTCATGATAACTAATGGTCAATTAGGTTAGGTTAGCTACATTATAAATACTTTACAACATTGTGGACGGTTGATTTGGTTAGGATAGCTTCATTAAAGATACTGTGAAATCATGTAAACGGTTTCCTATAGCTGGATAGATACATATTAAAAAAGTTATTTGCTAAGCAACCATAAAATGATTTTACGGTATTTTTAATGTTGCTATACTTACCTAAATAACCAACCATCCACAATGTTTAAGTATTTATAATGTAGCTAATCTAACCTAATCGACCGCAAAATTTAATGCCACACCGGTTTATACAATGAGATAGGACGGAAAAAAAAGCTAGCATGAATTTAGGGGAACTTCGGGTGTGGCTATCTCGTCTGTGAAATGAAGGCTTCTCGAACTTTCAACAAATATAGGTACTTTTTTTTTTTTTTTAAATTATGTGGCCTACAGCTTTTCGCCAACGTCCAAAGGGTCATTATATTCAGTGTGTATCTCAATTTCAAATCGTTATCAAATATCAGAATATATATAGTACACCCACGCCTTACCCGGGACTCGAACCCAGGACCCCTCGCACCGTAAGCCGGTGTGCATCCGACTACGCTACGGAGGTCGGCTCATCAAGATTTCGTTTATTGCAGAATCACTTCTTCCAGGTAATACACAAATCAGTACCACCAACTGAGCATTAAACATAATGACAAATTCTCATACACGTCAAAATTGACTAATACCTACCAACATAGAGTAGAACAACTGCACCATTCCATTCATAGCTGCATTTTAATTTAACTTGTAATTTGGTTTTATCTAACAGAACTGTAATTGTATGTTGTTAGTTGTATATAATTATTAGATCTGAGGTATTGCGAATTCAATATATATATTTTTGGCTCAACAGCTTAAACCAGCGACCAACCAATGTTATATAGGTGTTATTAAATATATATATATTTTTTAGTTCCAACACAATCTATTTATTCCCCCAGGGTAGGGGAAACAAGGAAGGTAGTTAGAGCGACACAAGAAAACTGTGTTGTGAGAGTAGCACGATTCATCAAAATGAAATAACTCAAGAGAACAATAAACATGTTAATACGATACACTCAAGTTGTCTTCGAATATAAGTTATTATTCGTTATGGATTTGTCCCGCTTGAATAAGTATATCAGCTGGCTGTCAACACATAATTAAGACATGTATCAACAATTTGTATAATACGTAAAATGACAACATATTTAATTGGTATAAAAGAATTGGAAATATTTATGAAGGACTTAAACTCGCTTTACTCTAAGAAACAATAGCAAGACACATGTAAGGTTATATAGGAAAAAATACAAGATAATATTATATCTCAAGTTATTTAACAAAATATTATTATGCGTTAAAAGTCTCAAGTTCAAGGCTGAGTCGTGGCTTATAACAAAATCTACATGTTTATTGTTCACTTGACAAATCAACCCAAGATTATATTTGTAAATGAAACAAAGGCTAGTTATGAATGGGTTGTTCCGGCCACACAGGATACCATACAGTATATGAGTATTTGGTCTCCAGTAAAACACTGAGCTGTTAGGATCGCTGATTCCTCCCTCAAGCCGCGCGGAAGGGCAGAGGGCACCTCGACACGTGACCACGAGGGAGGGGTCATGTAGGAGCCTGTACACTTCGCGGTTGCCATGGCGACTGCTGACCCAGGAGGAGGGCATCTCCCAGCCGGAGGATGGCGGCGGAATGAGATTATGCCCCGCGAGGTCGTGACGTCACAAGCAGGCCGGCAGCTGGGCCCAGTGTCTCATGTGGTGTCCTTGGTGGGTCCCAGTGTCTCATGTGGTGTCCTTGGTGGGTCCCAGTGTCTCATGTGGTGTCCTTGGTGGGTCCCAGTGTCTCATGTGGTGTCCTTGGTGGGTCCCAGTGTCTCATGTGGTGTCCTTGGTGGGTCCCAGTGTCTCATGTGGTGTCCTTGGTGGGTCCCAGTGTCTCATGTGGTGTCCTTGGTGGGTCCCAGTGTCTCATGTGGTGTCCTTGGTGGGTCCCAGTGTCTCATGTGGTGTCCTTGGTGGGTCCCAGTGTCTCATGTGGTGTCCTTGGTGGGTCCCAGTGTCTCATGTGGTGTCCTTGGTGGGTCCCAGTGTCTCATGTGGTGTCCTTGGTGGGTCCCAGTGTCTCATGTGGTGTCCTTGGTGGGTCCCAGTGTCTCATGTGGTGTCCTTGGTGGGTCCCAGTGTCTCATGTGGTGTCCTTGGTGGGTCCCAGTGTATCATGTGGTGTCCTTGGTGGGTCCCAGTGTCTCATGTGGTGGCCTTGGTGGGTCCCAGTGTATCATGTGGTGTCCTTGGTGGGTCCCAGTGTCTCATGTGGTGTCCTTGGTGGGTCCCAGTGTCTCATGTGGTGTCCTTGGTGGGTCCCAGTGTCTCATGTGGTGTCCTTGGTGGGTCCCAGTGTCTCATGTGGTGTCCTTGGTGGGTCCCAGTGTCTCATGTGGTGTCCTTGGTGGGTCCCAGTGTCTCATGTGGTGTCCTTGGTGGGTCCCAGTGTCTCATGTGGTGTCCTTGGTGGGTCCCAGTGTCTCATGTGGTGTCCTTGGTGGGTCCCAGTGTCTCATGTGGTGTCCTTGGTGGGTCCCAGTGTATCATGTGGTGTCCTTGGTGGGTCCCAGTGTCTCATGTGGTGTCCTTGGTGGGTCCCAGTGTATCATGTGGTGTCCTTGGTGGGTCCCAGTGTCTCATGTGGTGGCCGTGGTGGGTCTCAGTGGCCCGAAACTGCCAGGGTTTGCAAGAGCGAGTCCATACATCACGAACCTTCATGCAACTCCTGTACCTAACAGCCGAGAATCTCCCTCGGCTAACTTGTTGTGACGCATGTCCAGTGAGTTACAGCTTTAGCATAACGAGTTTTATTGTAAATCTTCGTACGGATTGTGTTCATGATGGTTTGTAGTTACTGACAGTGTTGGAGCCTGCTGGCCAAGGAGAAATGTATCGCCGCCCGAGACTCTCTGGGGCGTGTTGCGGCAGCCTTCCCCCGCCCCCTGGAGCAGGTTGTCGACACCACAGCGGCACTAACTCGGTTACCCGGCGGCCATCTTGTCCGGCGCTCCCCTCCGCGGCAAGATGCCGGCTGTAACCGAGTTACCGCCGAGCGCCTGGACTGTGTCACGAGACTCGGGGATCGCGAGCCGGGCTGGTCGCTTTAGGGGGGGGGGGGGAGCCTGGGGCGCAGAACCCACCCACCACCCACCGCTACGGCACCGGGGCTATCTGCTGTCGGGAAGCGTGAGATGTCCATCAAGTTCTGTCCCTGCCCGAACACGCCCGAATAATCACCTTCGGCCAACCTCGGGATTTGTTTATATATATTTATATTTCTCTGTTTATTTTAATGTAGCTATACTAATCTAACTAACCGTCCATAGTGTTTTAAAGTGTTTAATGTAGCTAACCTAACCGACCACTTTTAATATTTGAATTCATTTTTCCTGCGCAAAAATAAAACAAATCCCGAGGTTGGCCGAAGGTGAATATTCGGGCGTGTTCGGGCAGGGACACAACTTGATGTACATCTTAGGCTTCTCATCTGCTATCTAGACATCATCATCGTTATAATAATACAACAATACATTTTATTTCCTCTTTTTTTGAATTGTACGTCTTTAGGCGCGTGAGGAAAAAATGGTGATTATTAATTTTCATGTTGCGCGCGCACCATGCAACGACATTGTCACAGGTTGAAAAATTTTTTATCATACATATAAAAATTTTGTATTTGGTTTTTTATAATACAGGACTATATATTTGATGTAGGCTTTTGGATGTACGCCATTGATAAGCACTTTTTCTGTAGAAGAAAACTAAAAAATACCCAAAAAACAAAAACACAAATTAAGCAAAAAATTGCTGTTGTCAATAGGATATAAACACCACACAATAATCCATAACAGGAATATGTTTTTTTTTCGTTCTCTTCTGTTTTGGAAAACTATTGTGTTTGTTTCGTCTTTTCGTTTTGTCGTGTTTTTGTCTCGTTTCAACTGTAGTGCTGATATTTTTTTTGGGTTCAATATTTTTGTGCTGTCATCATTTGTGGTTTTTTTTCGTTCTCTTAGTCCATTTTTCTTTATTTTTCTTTGTTTGTTGACCATATTCCTGTTATGGAATATTATGTGGTGTTTATATCCTGTTGACAACAGCAATTCTTTGCTTAATTTGTGTTTTTGACATTTGGTTTTTTTTTAGTTTTCTTCTACAGAAAAAGTGCTTAGCAATGGCGTATGTCCAAAAGCCTACTTAAAGTCATGCACTCCCATTGCACAAATCTTTCAAAGATAACAGGTCCATATATGTAAAAAAAACAAATATTTATTGTGAATGTTAGTAATATAAATTGTGTTTATTAACTTTTACAAGTGTATTTTCCAGTGTTTTATAGTTTATAGTTCCATACGTATAATTAATTTGCATTATCAATTATTAAACCGTCATTTAATAAATCATTAAAATTCATAAATTAGAATAAACATTTAGCATATTTATTTTTTCTCATTTAATTAAAATTCATCTATTATTTTAACAAAAAATAATTTACTTTATACGCATGCTTATATTACTATTGAATTCTGAATATTTATTTAAAATTTTCTATTTTATAGTATGTATACTTTACCAACCGTGTTTATTCTATCAGGCTAGTTATTTTATTTTTATTATTATTTGCATGCAAAATTAAAATTTGTTGTTTTTTGCTCCAAGATATTTGTAACTACTAACGCACACATTTTGTTTTACACTTAGACTACAATTCACGAAGTTAAATAGGAAAATTGATCACTCGAAAAAGTACGCTTGTGTGTGAGTGAATATAGTCACCTTAATCTACGTGCGGTATTTTGATTAATGTAAACGTTTAAAAAATTGTAACAATTTACAAATAAATAAAAAAGAATAACTTAAAATATCTAACATAATTTTTTATAAATATAAAATTAATAAAGAACAATTGATTTAAATACAAGCTAGAGTATAACATTGTTTGAGAATAGAATATATATAAATATAATCTAAATTTAATTTTTAAATGAACAGTACAAGTACATAAATTACTGCAGTCTATACAACCCTAATTAAATATTACAGAAATATCACCATCATTTAAATTATCCAGCCAAAGAGTTAAAATTTTGAAGGCAAAAAATATTTGTTATTATTTTTTCAGGAAGAAAAACAACAATTTTGGAAGCAACAATTCTAAAGATCTCTGCGAAATTGTATCATGAAATAGAGAAATATAGAAATAGATATATTTATATTCTGTCTATGCTGGTTAGGATATATTATGAGCTACATTATTTAACTGATTTTCCCTTCGATGCATACTCGTTTTTGCAATTCTAATATACATCTTTGAAAATAAAATGCTATTAAAAGTTTAGAATTTCTTTGGCTAAGTACGTATGTTTTTTAAATGACTCGAATGATAAGTTTTTGAATCGTAGTCAGTAGTTTAGTCGATGTTTCGCTCGTTTCACCCCAGGCCACGAGGGGAGAGGAACCCTCTGATTGGTCGGTCGTTGCATTGCTATCGTAGCGAATTCGACGTCAGTCTGCGGTCTTCAGTGAAGTCGGCTGTTAGAGATGCTTTGCGTGAAATACAAGCAACATTGTTTGAGTGAATGACGCTGCAAACAAGACAGCTCCTGTTCACTGTCTGCGGCAGAGTCGGAGTGAAGTGTTTGCTGGGCTGCGACTCGCAGGTCAATACACGGTCAAACAACTTCATTTACTTACATAGTCACAGAGGACCCGATATCTACCCGCAATAACGTGAAACAATAAAACGATAGGTATTGCTCTCAGCTTCGGCCTTCAGGTATCCACTGAGACACGCACGATTCCTCGCCAGAGAAACATAAGAACAACAATTCACACAAGTAGTTCCGCCCTGAGAGAACATTCCAGCGGATGTTGAAGTCTCCAGTGATCCTCCCTATAGCCGAGACAGAGGCAACTGCAGGATCTTCTACTAATAACTTCTGAATAATCAGTGCTAGCCCAGAGCTGGTCGGCCGCAACCTTGCCTGAAGTGAGGCTAGCACCCAGGACTCCCGCTCCAGGCGACATACAGATACAGCGGTGAGTTCCCTCCGCCTGTCGCCCTATTGAGTTGGAAATACTAGAACCGGCCGGAGTTCAAACCGCCAATATGGAATACCCAGTCAGCTGACAAATGGTCTCTTCTTATACAGCCGCCCAGAACCACTATACAAGCTCTTACCAGCTCTTGCCAGCTCCTGCCAGCTGCTGCCAGCTGCTGCCAGCTCCTGCCAGCTGCTGCCAGCTGCTGCCAGCCGGGCAGTTGGCCCCAGCGAGCGCGCCGAGCAGGGCTGCTGCTGACGTCACCGACCCACCGCCTTATTTGCATGCTAATTGCACGTCGCGCCGCGGTAAGCACGCCTGTCGCGTCGCCCGGCGCCGAGCCGCGTGGCGCTCCCTGGCGGTCAGGGCGAGCAGGGCGGTCCGGGGCCCGTGTCTGTGACGTCACGTGCAGACCTCGGTGCTTCTGCCCGCGAGCTGCAGCCCACTGGGAACTACCGGGAGAACACTGGGTTGTCTACGAGCGATAATTTTACGTGATAACGTCGTAACAAAACATTAATAAAAAATTGCATACTTTTTAATTTTCAAATATTATTTACAGTTTTTTTTGCAAATTTAATTTAAATAGTTTGGTTAAATATAATCACGAACAATTAGTTAAAAAGCCCGCCTTAACCTGTTTGATATTATAGAAGATTTTCTCGCACGGTGGTTGGCCGGTTCTTGCAAGCTCGGCTCAGGCGGAACGTGACAATGAGTCATGCTTTTCCGTGCGTGCAGCCGGTGTTCATCGATTTATAAGACGTTATCACGTCAAAAAGGTAATTACAAACCTAATCGAACGGTAGGCCTATCGCTAAACCTAGACATATTTTATAAAGTGGAAGGCCGGAAGGGAATTTGTAAAAGTATTACTCAGAAGATATAAAGTTATGTACATTAAGAGGTACGGCCACCACATACCACGCAACCCAGAACGAGCAACACTTGCAGTAGGTCATAATGAGCGCCGCGGAACACAAGCAATGCTACTGCCAGAAAGTGGGGCCGCAGCAAGGGTTAGAGCCGTACTCATCCTGACAAGGCGCGCATGCACACGCGAGGGGAGGCACCGACAAGAAAAACAAGTGACTAACAAGAACACCGAGGGAAGGGGGTCATTACAAGTGCACTGATAGAGTCCTTAGTACCGCTTCACTTGTTAAAAATAAAGAGAACATAATAACGAGAGTAGTTCCTTAGTTTGCTCGGAAACGAACATAATTTTATTTAGATATATCATATAGGGAATATATTTTTTTACATTTATGAGGATAAAGGATCAAGGTAACTTAATTTAACGAGAATAAAAAAAATGGTTGTCTGTAAAGTCGGTTTACGGACGATAGTTTAACGTGACGTCATAAAAAAACATTGATGAATTGATTGCATACTTTATGAATAAAATTGAATCATTTTTATTTTAATAATAAACGAATAAATGCTTGAAATTATACTAGTAATCAGATTTTTAAAATGCAACAATAATTAACCTTTTATTGCCGAAATTGTTGTTGTAATAAGCAATGAAAACCACATTAACTTTTCACTTCACTTTATAAACAGTCGAGTGAAAGAGAGATAGATGCGGCGCAAGCGTACAATGAGCGTAACGGGACACAGCGTAACGGAACAATGTGCGTAACGGGACACTTTTTCGTGCGTGCAGCTTGCATTCATCGATTTATTAGATGTTGTCACGTCAAAATTAATAAGTTAAAATAATCATTACTAACATTAAATGTACAAGAGACACGTCGACTGTGTGAAGCCTACGTACACTGCCAACTCGTGTGAAAAGCAGGAGTTCAAACGGCGCCTTACGGGAGCGACTTACAATTCAGGCTCGCTCTGTCTAAAGCCAGTGACGAGTGAGAGAGAGAGAGAAAGCCATTCTTGACCTGCTGGGAGATGTAGAGCCTTGTAATCTCGACGCTGCGCTGTTGCTCTCTAACAGCGCACCGCGCATGCGCCACTCCCCGCCCCTCAAACCCTCCCCCCACAAGGCTGGCGCGACGCCCCCTCAGTCGCCTGGCAGACGCGGCGCGTGACACAGCTCCCTGGCACCAGTAGGTGAGTACCTGCCCTTACCCCTGCAACCCGCCAACACGCCTGCCCAAGTGGTTGCCTACCTCACTATTGCCCCTTCTCGCGCCGAGACGCAACCCGCCAGCACGCCTGGCCGAGTGGTTGCCTACCTCACTTTTGCCCCTGCTTGTGCCGAGACGCAACCCGCCAGCACGCCTGGCCGAGTGGTTGCCTACCTCACTATTGCCCCTGATCGTGCCGAGACGCAACCTGCCAGCACGCCTGGCCGAGTGGTTGCCTACCTCACTATTGCCCCTGATCGTGCCGAGACGCAACCTGCCAGCACGCCTGGCCGAGTGGTTGCCTACCTCACTATTGCCCCTGCTTGTGCCGAGACGCAACCCGCCAGCACGCCTGGCCGAGTGGTTGCCTACCTCACTATTGCCCCTGATCGTGCCGAGACGCAACCTGCCAGCACGCCTGGCCGAGTGGTTGCCTACCTCACTATTGCCCCTGATCTTGCCGAGACGCAACCTGCCAGCACGCCTGGCCGAGTGGTTGCCTACCTCACTATTGCCCCTGATCGTGCCGAGACGCAACCTGCCAGCACGCCTGGCTGAGTGGTTGCCTACCTCACTATTGCCCCTGCTTGTGCCGAGACGCAACCCGCCAGCACGCCTGGCCGAGTGGTTGCCTACCTCACTATTGCCCCTGATCGTGCCGAGACGCAACCCGCCAGCACGCCTGGCCGAGTGGTTGCCTACCTCACTATTGCCCCTGATCGTGCCGAGACGCAACCCGCCAGCACGCCTGGCCGAGTGGTTGCCTACCTCACTATTGCCCCTGCTTGTGCCGAGACGCAACCCGCCAGCACGCCTGCCCGAGTGGTTGCCTACCTCACTATTGCCCCTTCTCGCGCCAAGACGCAACCCGCCAGCACGCCTGCCCGAGTGGTTGCCTACCTCACTATTGCCCCTTCTCGCGCCGAGACGCAACCTGCCAGCACGCCTGGCTGACAGGTTGCCTACCTACTGCCCATGCCGCAGCGGTGAGCAAGGTACAAGGTCTGAGGGGACATCTCAGGCCGTGTGTGACCTCACCTGCCTCGAGGACATGTGTCACTGTGACACACCACTGGCCACGCGGGTATCTGGGTGAGCATCCCGGAGCCACGCCTTGACGCGTGTCCGAGCTGGGGTCGACCCCGAGCATACTTGCCGAGTGCAGTGAAGGGTCGCATGGAGGTAGGTACTAGACTTCACACTCTCACAAGACCAGATCGCGACAGTAGCGCCTCCTATCACTCCATACCGAGTTGCTAGGGAACATGCGTCACAAGGCAGTGATACAGTGCTGTGTGGCGGAGCATATGCTTCACACGACACTGGCGCACATCTCAGAGACGTGCCTACCTACACAAGTATTAGAAGATTCGTGGCTTATGAGTTTGGCGTGAACGTGCTCAGTTTTTAATGTACGTGATATTGCCACGTCGTCGTCTGATACGAGCTATGCTTGAAAGGAATTTAACAAATCCACTATCATGTGTTAGTTGGCATGATAATTCTACAAATTCAATAAACTATGTAACTATGACTTCATTATACATCAACCACCATCCATTGACATATATATTAATAAAATGCTTGCTTTAAACACTAGGCTGTACCAACGGACCACACTGCTGTTACAGTTTTCAGGCTCACAGTCGAAGAAGGTGCGTGGAAACCTCTGGGTCAGTCTTTCATTGCAGTTTGCAAGAACAAGTGCTTGAATTTTCCTTGCAACGAACTATCCGAATTCCAGTATATTTTAATACTGATAAAATAGTTCTATTTATAGTTAAAAAAAATTGGTTGTCTGTAAAGTCGGTTTACGGACGATAGTTTAACGTGACAACGTCATAACAAAACATTGATGATACGATTGCATGCTTTTGTGAATCAAATTGAATCATTTTTATTGAATTATCACTATTTTGTATGGATACAAAGAAGGAGTGAAATTAAATCTACAATTTAATTGATAAATGTACTCTTATTTGCACTCATTAATTCAAATATGTTTATTACTTTAACGAAGAGGTTATTTTAACTATAACTTTTATACATGTTTGCTATTTAACATCTTCCAATATGTGTTATTCTTTTAAGGATAGGACGATGATAGGAAAAGTAGGAAACGATTGGGAGTGTTTCAAGTTTAATTTGCCTCGAAAAAGTCAAATCGATGGTTGTTCCAATCGAGTGGAAGAGAGATAGATGCGGCGCAAGGGTACAATTAGCGTAACGGGACACAGCGTAACGGGACAATGTGCGTAACGGGACACTTTTTCGTGCGTGCAGCCAGCGTTCATCGATTTATTAGACGTTGTCACGTCAAAAAATTATAAAATGTTTTTGGATGTTTAATACTATTGAATGAAATGCAGTTTTAATTTGTAAGTAATCAGTTGATTACAAATGAAACGAGGTAAATGTGAGAACAAAGTGTGAATGCATGGCGACACGCACGCCGGCTCGGTATTTAATTGGTTGTTGTCACTCACGTTAGCAGCGGATACGCAATTAGGACACTCATCACTGTGGACCGCCCGCAAAGCGAGCCAGCCCGCTTTAATCAATACCGCTCACAGAAGCTGTTGACATTCACTAACGAAGGGCGACGTCCAACCACAGGGGCAGTAGCGCGTCAGGGTAACAATCTCGTTACAGAACTGTGCGGTGTCACTACTGCCGCACACTCACTGCTGGCACGTCCTGTCCACCGCTGGCTGGTGACAGTAGTCAGTGACACTACTGCCACATTCTGCTGGCAGCTCCTGTCTCCGGATACAAGGCACTGGCTGGTGACAGTAGTCAGTGACACTACTGCCACATTCTGCTGGCAGCTCCTGTCTCCGGATACAAGGCACTGGCTGGTGACAGTAGTCAGTGACACTACTGCCACATTCTGCTGGAAGCTCCTGTCTCCGGATACAAGGCACTGGCTGGTGACAGTAGTCAGTGACACTACTGCCACATTCTGCTGGCAGCTCCTGTCTCCGGATACAAGGCACTGGCTGGTGACAGTAGTCAGTGACACTACTGCCACATTCTGCTGGCAGCTCCTGTCTCCGGATACAAGGCACTGGCTGGTGACAGTAGTCAGTGACACTACTGCCACATTCTGCTGGCAGCTCCTGTCTCCGGACACAAGGCACTGGCTGGTGACAGTAGTCAGTGACACTACTGCCACATTCTGCTGGCAGCTCCTGTCTCCGGACACAAGGCACTGGCTGGTGACAGTAGTCAGTGACACTACTGCCACATTCTGCTGGCAGCTCCTGTCTCCGGATACAAGGCACTGGCTGGTGACAGTAGTCAGCGACACTACTGCCACATTCTGCTGGCAGCTCCTGTCTCCGGACACAAGGCACTGGCTGGTGACAGTAGTCAGCGACACTACTGCCACATTCTGCTGGCAGCTCCTGTCTCCGGACACAAGGCACTGGCTGGTGACAGTAGTCAGTGACACTACTGCCACATTCTGCTGGCAGCTCCTGTCTCCGGACACAAGGCACTGGCTGGTGACAGTAGTCAGCGACACTACTGCCACATTCTGCTGGCAGCTCCTGTCTCCGGATACAAGGCACTGGCTGGTGACAGTAGTCAGTGACACTACTGCCACATTCTGCTGGCAGCTCCTGTCTCCGGACACAAGGCACTGGCTGGTGACAGTAGTCAGCGACACTACTGCCACATTCTGCTGGCAGCTCCTGTCTCCGGATACAAGGCACTGGCTGGTGACAGTAGTCAGCGACACTACTGCCACATTCTGCTGGCAGCTCCTGTCTCCGGACACAAGGCACTGGCTGGTGACAGTAGTCAGCGACACTACTGCCACATTCTGCTGGCAGCTCCTGTCTCCGGACACAAGGCACTGGCTGGTGACAGTAGTCAGTGACACTACTGCCACATTCTGCTGGCAGCTCCTGTCTCCGGACACAAGGCACTGGCTGGTGACAGTAGTCAGTGACACTACTGCCACATTCTGCTGGCAGCTCCTGTCTCCGGATACAAGGCACTGGCTGGTGACAGTAGTCAGTGACACTACTGCCACATTCTGCTGGCAGCTCCTGTCTCCGGACACAAGGCACTGGCTGGTGACAGTAGTCAGTGACACTACTGCCACATTCTGCTGGCAGCTCCTGTCTCCGGACACAAGGCACTGGCTGGTGACAGTAGTCAGTGACACTACTGCCACATTCTGCTGGCAGCTCCTGTCTCCGGACACAAGGCACTGGCTGGTGACAGTAGTCAGCGACACTACTGCCACATTCTGCTGGCAGCTCCTGTCTCCGGACACAAGGCACTGGCTGGTGACAGTAGTCAGTGACACTACTGCCACATTCTGCTGGCAGCTCCTGTCTCCGGACACAAGGCACTGGCTGGTGACAGTAGTCAGTGACACTACTGCCACATTCTGCTGGCAGCTCCTGTCTCCGGACACAAGGCACTGGCTGGTGACAGTAGTCAGTGACACTACTGCCACATTCTGCTGGCAGCTCCTGTCTCCGGACACAAGGCACTGGCTGGTGACAGTAGTCAGTGACACTACTGCCACATTCTGCTGGCAGCTCCTGTCTCCGGATACAAGGCACTGGCTGGTGACAGTAGTCAGTGACACTACTGCCACATTCTGCTGGCAGCTCCTGTCTCCGGACACAAGGCACTGGCTGGTGACAGTAGTCAGTGACACTACTGCCACATTCTGCTGGCAGCTCCTGTCTCCGGACACAAGGCACTGGCTGGTGACAGTAGTCAGTGACACTACTGCCACATTCTGCTGGCAGCTCCTGTCTCCGGATACAAGGCACTGGCTGGTGACAGTAGTCAGTGACACTACTGCCACATTCTGCTGGCAGCTCCTGTCTCCGGACACAAGGCACTGGCTGGTGACAGTAGTCAGTGACACTACTGCCACATTCTGCTGGCAGCTCCTGTCTCCGGATACAAGGCACTGGCTGGTGACAGTAGTCAGTGACACTACTGCCACATTCTGCTGGCAGCTCCTGTCTCCGGACACAAGGCACTAACTGGTGACAGTAGTCAGTGACACTACTGCCACATTCTGCTGGCAGCTCCTGTCTCCGGACACAAGGCACTGGCTGGTGACAGTAGTCAGTGACACTACTGCCACATTCTGCTGGCAGCTCCTGTCTCCGGATACAAGGCACTGGCTGGTGACAGTAGTCAGTGACACTACTGCCACATTCTGCTGGCAGCTCCTGTCTCCGGACACAAGGCACTGGCTGGTGACAGTAGTCAGTGACACTACTGCCACATTCTGCTGGCAGCTCCTGTCTCCGGACACAAGGCACTGGCTGGTGACAGTAGTCAGTGACACTACTGCCACATTCTGCTGGCAGCTCCTGTCTCCGGATACAAGGCACTGGCTGGTGACAGTAGTCAGTGACACTACTGCCACATTCTGCTGGCAGCTCCTGTCTCCGGATACAAGGCACTGGCTGGTGACAGTAGTCAGTGACACTACTGCCACATTCTGCTGGCAGCTCCTGTCTCCGGATACAAGGCACTGGCTGGTGACAGTAGTCAGTGACACTACTGCCACATTCTGCTGGCAGCTCCTGTCTCCGGACACAAGGCACTGGCTGGTGACAGTAGTCAGTGACACTACTGCCACATTCTGCTGGCAGCTCCTGTCTCCGGACACAAGGCACTGGCTGGTGACAGTAGTCAGTGACACTACTGCCACATTCTGCTGGCAGCTCCTGTTTCCGGATACAAGGCACTGGCTGGTGACAGTAGTCAGTGACACTACTGCCACATTCTGCTGGCAGCTCCTGTCTCCGGACACAAGGCACTGGCTGGTGACAGTAGTCAGTGACACTACTGCCACATTCTGCTGGCAGCTCCTGTCTCCGGACACAAGGCACTGGCTGGTGACAGTAGTCAGTGACACTACTGCCACATTCTGCTGGCAGCTCCTGTCTCCGGACACAAGGCACTGGCTGGTGACAGTAGTCAGTGACACTACTGCCACATTCTGCTGGCAGCTCCTGTCTCCGGACACAAGGCACTGGCTGGTGACAGTAGTCAGTGACACTACTGCCACATTCTGCTGGCAGCTCCTGTCTCCGGACACAAGGCACTGGCTGGTGACAGTAGTCAGTGACACTACTGCCACATTCTGCTGGCAGCTCCTGTCTCCGGACACAAGGCACTGGCTGGTGACAGTAGTCAGTGACACTACTGCCACATTCTGCTGGCAGCTCCTGTCTCCGGACACAAGGCACTGGCTGGTGACAGTAGTCAGTGACACTACTGCCACATTCTGCTGGCAGCTCCTGTCTCCGGATACAAGGCACTGGCTGGTGACAGTAGTCAGTGACACTACTGCCACATTCTGCTGGCAGCTCCTGTCTCCGGACACAAGGCACTGGCTGGTGACAGTAGTCAGTGACACTACTGCCACATTCTGCTGGCAGCTCCTGTCTCCGGATACAAGGCACTGGCTGGTGACAGTAGTCAGTGACACTACTGCCACATACTGCTGGCAGCTCCTGTCTCCGGACACAAGGCACTGGCTGGTGACAGTAGTCAATGACTCGGCAAGGGCTGAGTGTATAGGCAAGGGTATAGTTGCGCTCCAACAGCCTGAGCCACTAGGGAGTTTATCTTGATGTCGTAAACCAATTACTCACACGTTTCTTTGAATCGTTACGGAATTTAATATTCAAAGACATTTTAAAAGAATATTTTGAGCTCTATTTTTCTTTTACAAGTTAGGGCAACTTTCTCACTTTTTCTTTTTCTTTGAAATGTTACAAATGGCCGAGTTGTACTTAGTGAATGGAGAAGCTAATGCCAGGGCACAGTCCTGGCTGGCGACTAGCGCCTGAGGGCAGCTCATGGCAGTCGCGGCGAGCCGAACATGCATGTCCGTGCTTGTTCTCGTGCAAGCACGGGTCGAGAGGCCACAGCAGGCCGGGTCCAGGACAGGCGCTGCGAACACTCTCACTCGACTGCGCGCAGGCACGAGGTCACAGGGAACATTTCCTGCACGAGTTCAGTGAACTCGATATATTCCAGCCAAATTCAGAAGGAAGTGTGGATGACTGTTTTTGACGTAACGACGTCTAATAAATCGATAAACGCCGGTTGCACGCACGAAAAAGTGACACGTGACGCACATTGTCCCATTACGCTGTGTACCGTTACGCTCATTGTACGCTTGCGCCGCATCTATCTCTCTTCCACTCGATTGGAACAACCATCGATTTGACTTTTTCGAGGCACATTAAACTTGAAACACTCCCATTCGTTTCCTACTTTTCCTTTCATCGTCCTATCCTTAACAGAATAACACAAATTGGAAGAAGTTAAATAGCAAACATGTATAAAAGTTATAGTTAAAATAACCTCTTCGTTAAAGTAATAAACATATTTGAATTAATCAGTGCAAATAAAAGTAAATTTATCAATTAAATTGTAGATTTAATTTCACTCCTTCTTTGTATCCATACAAAATTGTGATAATTCAATAAAAATGATTAAATTTTATTCATAAAAGTATGCAATCATTTCATCAATGTTTTGTTATGACGTTGTCACGTTAAACTATCGTCCGTAAACCGACCTTACAGGCAACAAATTTTATTGGAAATGTTTAAGTAAATTTGTCTTATAACTATAATAATTTTTCTTTCATTTTTACTTCAAAAGATTTACATTTTAATAAAAAGTGATCTGTTCTTTTAGCACTCGCCAGTGAAGTGTTAACATCTAATCTCGCTGACGAACAAATTCATTTATTCTCATGTTGTATATGAACTTATGGTACGAAACTAGATGCACCAAATTAAACATAAAACAATGCCGAGCGTGATAAATATATGAAAAGTATTCATTTAGAGAAATATTGTAATTTTTTTCCTTTATGAAATATATCTATAATTCTGTTTAACAAAATAGTACTATCTTTTTTTAGGTTGTATTTCTTTAGGCGCGTTTAGGTTCAAACTTAAGTATGAATTAGAAATTCAAAAAAAGAGCGCGCAATACACTGCGGGAATCTGACAAGCGGGAAGTCCAATGCGCATGTGTACAGAAACTGCTATAGCAATGAGCAGTAGTCGTCAAGATGGCGGACACACGGGGGATGTACCTACTAAGTGTATTGGTGTGCCACAGTAAACTTTATGGCAGTGAAACTATCCTGAGATACACGTGTAAAACTGAATAGTCATAACAAAATATAATAACTTAAAAAATACACATAATTTATTAGCCAGTGTTGGGATGAACATGGCATCACAGATATTTAAAAATTAATATTGTGTTTGCTCTCTAAAGCAAAGCGAACGTGGCGCTCTCTTTGAAGTATTTTTCCAATTAAAAGTCGCGGTCCAATAGATTTGGACTTGATTTTCGACAAGGTATTATATTAAAATAATGCCCAACATGTTAAAATTCATTAAAAAGGTAATACTATAAATTTGCACATTAAAATATTAACGTAAACATTTTATAACACATAACACTAAGTATATGTTCATGTACTCGTTTTTGCTTAAACGACAGAAATCAATCTGTAAATACTTCCTACAAACAAACCTTAACATTATTGAGCAGTTTCAAGATTATTATAGAATATATTATGTTATAAACAGGTAAAGAATTTCTTGTTTCGGGGAGAGTTGAAGCACGGACCTCTCGAAACACACACCTTCCCACCACGGCACCAAGACCGTCGGGAAAAAAGTGAAGGGATTCAACTTGGGGATGAGTTTTACTATGAATATTTTAGTTTACAAAATATAATACAGGATAGTTTCAATATCATATAGTTTCATTTGACACACTAATACGTTTCGAATGTACCCTAATATTTACCTAAAGTGACGATGCACGGGTCTGTGTTGCTACACGTTCGTCCGCCATCTTCTCAAGGTTTCTGTGACTTCTGCGCAGACACAGCACCGTTGTCTCGCATTTCCGTTCCGTTCTCATGAAATGACTCCTGCCAAGTGTCTTATGCCCAGAGCTCAGATGTTTACACATCAATTATACAGTAGGTTAACGCCTGTCTAGCAGAGAATATTATTTGTCTACGGCCAACCTTTCTTAGTTTTGTATGAGACAAATGTCATAATTTAATATACACGGGTATCACTAAAGGAACAGGAAACCCTAACAAGGCAGGAAAGAACGGATGCGAGTGTGTCAGAAAATTAGGTGCCAAGTAGAATTCGTAAATACAACAATTTATTAACAGGAATATTCTCACAAACGAATATCTCATCTCATTCTCGAACTGACATTGATCGTTATGAAGCTGTACCCCTGCGTGGTGGGGTTGAATACTCGTTACAGGTCGGCTATAACAAAAACACAAAAAATTAACAATCTGACAAAAATATCAAAGCAGCACCCTTAATCAAGTTTGTGCCAGCCTCGGCTCAACCTACTGTGTATACACTGTCAATCACAACGGTGGTTGGCCATAGATTTACTGGGTGACATTTACAGTCATTAACAATACCAACATAATTTTTATTGGTGATATGGATGGAACTTTATTAGTTATTTTCCAATTAAATTAAGCTTTCTTAATTAACTGAGATAGTTTTATTTTTACCATGTAGAACAGATTGTTAATACCAAATGCCGTGTTCTTGGTTCAAAAAGTGTTAAAGAATCATTATTGTTTGTTGTTACCTGTCCGATCATTTCAAACACTAACTCTCAAAGGGTAGTTACTAAATATTATAAAAATGGCTAAGTCAAATTAAAATATGCAAAATTCATACCACTTTAAAATTTTAACTACAATATTTCTCGTACAGACTGCGTTGAAAAAATCCCTCTCGTCACATCCTACAGGCGTAAGTAGATTATTTGGAAATGCTCTGGATACTTATATAAATTTCTGGAACATTTTAAGAACAATGTTACACCCTGGATAATGAGTGTAACGGTCTTAGATGATAGTGAGGCGTGGCTCATAGCCAGGGTTCATTCACAATGCTCAAAACACAATTTTATTATAGGATTCAAAAAAAGACACATGATGTGTGCATTATAGCTTGGGTTCAAGCCTTGAATTCTGTCACCCACCTCAGGCTGCGAATTCACGAACCTTTGGGATTAAGACTCAAGCAAATATCTTACCAAATGAAAACATTTACTAACATTTACGGGCTGATAATCAAAACAAGTGAGTCAAGAGAAACAATAAGTGTTTCAAAAACGATTAAAATTGAAATACCTGCTCGTTAAGACAACATCTCAAAACTGACAATAAAAAAAGGGGGTTGTCTGTAAAGTCAGTTTACGGACGATAATTTTACGTGATAACGTGAGTGGAAGAGAGACAGATGCGTCACAAGCCGATCGTGCCTCTCTATCGCTTGTTCCGCGCTCTCGCTTGCACGCTCGGCTCAGGCGGAACATGACAATGAGTCATGCTTTTTCGTGCGTGTAACCGGCGTTCATCGATTTATAAGACGTTATCACGTCAAAATTTAAAGTCCAAAATAAATCACGTAAAATGAAGCTCCAGCATGTACTATCATTTAAGGAGCAGCCATAGAAAAAAGCGCTAATATGGTCAGGCGTAAATAGTATGACGAGGACTAACAACGCCACTACAGACTTAATAAAATATAAATATAATAATGTTTCACTCTTGGTTAATTGGTAAAATGAAACAAAGACGTAATTGTGTTTCTCTATTTAAAGAAAGAAACAACATTTAAAGCCCTTATTTCAGTTTTTTTTCTTCATATTTTTACAAATATAGATAATATATTCTCTTCAAGAAAGTATATTGTTCACAATAATCATAACCCACTCTCACTTTTCATTTAATTAAATTTAATTAAATGTCACAATATTTAGTAGGCTTTGTTTATATCGCGCCAAAGACAAACTGAAAGAAAAGAAATTGTTTTCTTTACATAAATATAACTGACTCACTTTACTAAAGTTTTGTATCACAAGATGTTTAACAAATAGAAAACCCACCACGCCGAATGCGGGTGTTACTGACGCCGTTACTCGCCTGGTAGCGGTCTCGCGCCGTCCAACGCCAGGAGTGCACAGACTTGAGGAGCGAGTAGTCCGCCTCTGAGGCCCGCGGCCTCCCAGCCTGGACTCGCTCTCTGACTGGGCACGAGTCCTGCGGCCAGGTCTCGCTGGAGCTGCAGCACGCAGTCCAACTCGCCGCCCGTCGTGTGCGGGTGACTGAGGGTCCCGGTGTGATGTGGGCGCCAGCAGTGCTGAGTGACGTCTATAGAGCTCAGGACACAGCCGCTGAGTGAGGCAGGGGTATGCTGGGATGGGTAGTCTCAGCCTCTGGACATAGCTGGATCTCTAACACCTCTCCTGTCTCGAGTATCCACGCCCGAGGGGGCTCCAGCTCGGTAAGGCTTCGGCTAAGAGGGCTGGGTTAACAAACAAAAGGGGGAGCAGTACCTTTGACATTCGTGTCGTGTGTGGGGTTGGCACTGGGTAATAAGCGTCGACGAGTGTCCTCAGTGTTGGCGGGCGCACGAGTCGACACTCGCTCTCGGCTCGGCTCGGGCCTGCAACTCGCCGAGCGAGTTACAACATCTACTCGCCGGGACGTCCAGCACTAGGCCGGGCCTACCCCTGCTGACGACCAGGTCCCTGGGCCGGAGTGTCTGCTCCTCCTCGGCTGCCAGGCTGGGCCCAGGAGTCCTTAGTCCCCTGGCGCAGTCTTCCAGGTCCTCTACCTCGCAGGCGCAGTGCGGCGCTGCTGGTGGCGTTCCGACAGCATCAAGGGGCAGAGCACGTGGCCACGACAACCGCCACAACCCAGTGTACATGACAGCCTGTACGTGCTCCAGTATTCCAGGACGAGCGACTACGCATCTTCTCACATTCCGTGAAGCGAAAATGTTTCCAATATTTATAACTCTATGCATCTTGGTACGGAATTAATATTATGAGTACTAAGGTAATTATTCATTTTTGACTTTTCAAACACCATTTTTCTTCTCTTGAAATAATACGTGGTCGAATAAAAATTTCTTTTGGAACAAGATTTAAAATGATATTAAGATAGTTTAAAATAAATTCGGAAGAATTTTATAATAAGGAAGATTTGATTTTTTTATTCCAAACCCTGTTTTTACGGCAGTAGTCCGTCTCATCAAAACTGGTTCAGACAATAGTTTTAGATAATGTTTGTGATTTTTACAATACATTATAACGGATTTGATATAATACCTGCTAAACAATTTACGACCTATTTTTTCTTTCAAATCTTGTTCTTTTTATGCAGTCATGGTTAGTTACATAAAAAAATTAATTTAAACAAATGTTTTAGCAATATTTACACAGTCACAGCCACGGCCACAACCACGGCCCCAGCCACGGCCACAGTCATAGCCACAACCACAGCCACGGCCACAGTCATATCCACAACCACAGCTACGACCACGACCACGGCCTCAGCCACGACCACGACCATAGTCATAGCCACAACCACAGCCACGGCCAAAGCCACGGCCAAAGTCATAGCCACAACCACAGCCATGGCCACGGCCACAGCCATGGCCACAGCCACGGCCACAGTCATATCCACAACCACAGCCACGACCACGACCATAGTCATAGCCACAACCACAGCCACGGCCACAGCCACGGCCAAAGTCATGGCCACAACCACAGCCATGGCCACAGCCACGGCCACAGCCATGGCCACAGCCACGGTCACAGCCACGGCCACAGTCATAGCCACAACCACAGCCATGGCCACAGCCACGGCCACAGTCATAGCCACAACCACAGCCACGGCTACAACCACGGCCACTACCACGGCCACAGCCACGGCCATGGCCACAGCCACGGCCACAGTCATAGCCACAACCACAGCCACGACCACGACCACGTCCACAGCCACGACCACAACCATAGTCATAGCCACAACCACAGCCACGGCCACAGCCACGGCCAAAGTCATAGCCACAACCACAGCCATGGCCACAACCACGGCCACAGCCATGGCCACAGCCACGGTCACAGCCACGGCCACAGTCATAGCCACAACCATAGCCATGGCCACAGCCACGGCCACAGTCATAGCCACAACCACAGCCACGTCCACAACCACGGCCACAACCACGGCCACAGCCACGGCCACAGTCATATCCACAACCACAGCCACGACCACGACCACGGCCACAGCCACGACCACGACCATAGTCATTGCCACAACCACAGCCACGGCCACAGCCACGGCCAAAGTCATAGCCACAACCACAGCCATGGCCACAGCCACGGTCACAGCCACGGCCACAGTCATAGCCACAACCACAGCCATGGCCACAGCTACGGCCAAAGTCATAGCCACAACCACAGCCACGGCCACAACCACGGCCACAGCCACGGCCACAGTCATATCCACAACCACAGCCACGACCACGGCCACAGCCACGACCACGACCATAGTCATAGCCACAACCACAGCCACGGCCACAGCCACGGCCAAAGTCATAGCCACAACCACAACCATGGCCACAGCCACGGCCACAGTCATAGCCACAGCCACGGTCACTGCCACGGCCACAGTCATAGCCACAACCACAGCCATGGCCACAGCCACGGCCACAGTCATAGCCACAACCACAGCCATGGCCACAGCCACGGCCACAGTCATAGCCACAGCCACGGTCACAGCCACGGCCACAGTCATAGCCACAACCACAGCCATGGCCACAGCCACGGCCACAGTCATAGCCACAACCACAGCCACGGCCACAGTCATAGCCACAACCACAGCCATGGCCACGGCCACAGTCATAGCCACAGCCACGGTCACAGCCACGGCCACAGCCACGGCCACAGTCATAGCCACAACCACAGCCATGGCCACAGCCACGGCCACAGTCATAGCCACAACCACAGCCATGGCCATAGCCACGGCCACAGTCATAGCCACAACCACAGCAATGGCCACAGCCACGGCCACAGTCATAGCCACAGCCACGGTCACAGCCACGGCCACAGTCATAGCCACAACCACAGCCATGGCCACAGCCACGGCCACAGTCATAGCCACAGCCAAAGCCACGGCCACAGTCATAGCCACAACCACGGCCACAGCCACGGCCACAGTCACAGCCACGGTCACACGCAGGGAACAGTCGTGTCTGCGGAGAGACTTCGCACGGGCAGCTCCTGTCCCCAGAGACGCCGAAGCAGACAAACACGGAAAACGAGAAACAAAATCACCAACACTTTGTTTAGTGTGGTTGGCAAATGGACGGTACTGTCCCCGGAACCTAATGCTTTTCCGTATTTCCTACAGTGAGTTAGGTGGTTACTGCACTCTGCTGTGTCGGACAGACTGGGACAGAGGTGTGAGGCGAAGACAGTTACCTAATCAGACTTCAAGTTTATGGACAACAACCTCTCAAAGTTCTTTACCGCGGAACTTAAATTTCTTTTCCGCGCCTCTACACCTCTTACCTGCGATCTCTTTTATAATTAATTAAACATTTTGTTGATTAATGTCAGAAAGAACGTAAAAGAAGAAAAATAAAAAAATTCTCTTTTGATGTTTACGTACTTTCATGTTCTAAGAACCCCACACGAAACCTTTTCTAAAACTTTTGAAATACGAAATAACGAACCTGGAGTTGCTTTTTAAAACAAATGAATTGTTTTGCGGTCTTATATCATTAAAGTTGAACACAAAAAAGTCAGTCAAGTTAATTTTTGTATTTTGTGAGTATATGCTTCAGGGCATAATAGCTCGGGTCAGCTTCACATTTTATGTAAAGGCGTACACAACAGTTATTCTACCAAATAAAGCGAGTGAAGTGTCAAAGTTTACACTCAAGCAAGTAGTTGAATATACAGCCTTTATAATGTTAGTTCTGTGTTTATCGATACTGTAATAAATACGACGTAAAATTTATTATAAAAATTTGACATCGTGCTTTAAACATTATTTTGTTATCAATTTGTGCTTGAAGTTTTGAAACCATTTAAATGTTTTAGTTAAAAATTTTAAACTAAAGGAAAATCAAGGTTTCATCTCCTTTTCGTACAGTATATCTAGATAGTTTTTCAAAAGTACTTTTCTTTGTTCAAGATTAGTGGACTCTCATATAACACATTCCACACTGAATCATGAGTTAATAAACACTCTGAATACATGATAAGTGTATCACATCAAACATATATGTACCTTTGGTTTTTAATGAAAATAAAACGCTAGGAAAGGTTCTAATGAATTATATGCCGCATGCAAGATGATTGCATGGATTCGGTTTCGGCAAGGAAATGTAACACAACTATCAGCAAAACTGAAAATTTACGTTGCATACATTTCATTTGCTATTAAACTCACATATTAGATAATTGTTAGCTAAGTATGCGAATGAACACCGAATATGGATAACAGACTGATAAACTGGTGGTCAGGAAACCAGCACCTTGCCCCTGAAGGTGACAGAGGCTCGCTAGGACGGTGTCTCGCCAGACCAGACCTCCAGCCAGTCGTCAGATATGCGCATAGCAACGAGGCGGCAGGACTCGATAAGCGCGGCCACGCTCCGGTGAGCCGCACAGCACATGCATAATGCATAGCGGCCACACAGCTGCCGTCTTGGAGGGCCCGCTGCGGCAAGGGCGACAGTCAAGGGGGCGACACCCGCTCCCTCGCCCCTACGCGCGACACCCTCTCTCGTCCAACTGCAGCTCACCCAGCTGACGTGTGGCGGTCCGAGCCAGACTCGACTGGAGACCTCCCCCTCCCCCACTTCCAGAGACACACGAGGCCGGCTCCCAGTTGTCTCGCGAGTTCACAGAATCACACAGACAGCCACCAAACACAATCACAGTCTGCGTTGCTTCAACGCGTTTTCACGAACTGTCAGTACATCTACAGCCCGGCCTGAACGATTACACCATCACAGAAAGAATTATCTCACAGCCGCGAAAATAACCTAACCTAACCTGAGGTCAAACAAAAAGGCTGGCATCCAACACACGTGAAAAAATTGAAAAACTCAAATACGTAAGCCAATGAACGACTGGGTAAGCCTACATAAAGGTATCCTCGCCGCAGTGCCTGGTCGGCTGCCGTCTCACTCGAGGTCAGTGACCCGAGCAGGTCAGCCCTAGCATGGGGGTCTAGGTGCTAGGGGTCCATGTGGTTCATGTGGGGGCACCGGGTCCCGGGTCGGGAGCCGGGGAGCCACGGCGGCCATCTTGGTTTCCTCACTTCCGGCGGCCATCTTCCACACACAAATACATATCACAATCAGTCAGAAGCTCTAGTCTTACTCCTGTAGTACGCAGCATGGCGTCGAAAGCAAATTCACGACAAGTGATGTGATGTGATGTGAAGGGTTAAAACTGTGTGTCTCCAAGCCCAGACTACGGAAATTTTCGAAAACATCTACCAGGTACAGAACATCGGTCTTCAGTTTCAAATCAGCATAGTCGCCCAAAGCGGTACACCGAAACTTGCCCCATACCATTTGTGCGTGAACATAATCTGCATCAGGAATCCCAGAATCAGTTAGGATGTTGCAAAACTCAATAATAGATGGAAGACTAGTTTCACCTAACCGAGAAAAAGAATAAACGAGATCATACGGGAAGACATCCTTGCAAGTAACCAGCTCTAGCTCATCAGGTGCGAAAAATTCAGCAGTGCTCATAAACTCTTCTGCAGGCAAAAACTCGGCGAGACAAGCGAGACTACGACTCATAAAGCGGAACGAATAGACAAAGTGGATACTGAACTTGTAACACAACTTCTTAGAAAAAGTTATCATATTCTCCTCTGAATTAGGAATGATGTATATATATGTACTATCGTAACCCAGTTTCCTGATAATGAAGTTCTGGTAGTATGCCAGGTTGTGGAAGAATGAAATCAATCATCTTCTTCAGCCTGCGTCTGAGAAGGTAGCAATAAATACACGCAGCCCCCAGATATTCACCGTGAAATGATTGTGATCACGGACTTTCCTTGCCGTCGCCGGCGGGACCACGGGACAATCACTACCTCGCACACACTACTCGCTCGGCGAGCTGGCGGGACCACGGGACAATCACTGCCTCGCACACACTACTCGCTCGGCGAGCTGGCGGGACCACGGGACAATCACTGCCTCGCACACACTACTCGCTCGGCGAGCTGACGGGACCACGGGACAATCACTACCTCGCACATACTACTCGCTAGGCGAGCTGGCGGGACCACGGGACAATCACTGCCTCGCACACACTACTCGCTCGGCGAGCTGGCAGGACAACGGGACAATCACTGCCCCGCACACACTACTCGCTAGGCGAGCTGGCGGGACCACGGGACCATCACTGCCTCACACACACTACTCGCTCGACGAGCTGGCGGGACCACGGGACAATCACTGCCTCGCACACACTACTCGCTCGACGAGCTGGCGGGACCACGGGACAATCACTGCCTCGCACACACTACTCGCTCGGCGAGCTGACGGGACCACGGGACAATCACTGCCTCGCACACACTACTCGCTCGGCGAGCTGACGGGACCACGGGACAATCACTACCTCGCACACACTACTCGCTCGGCGACCTGGCGGGACCACGGGACCATCACTGCCTCACACACACTACTCGCTCGGCGACCTGGCGGGACCACGGGACAATCACTACCTCGCACACACTACTCGCTCGACGAGCTGGCGGGACCACGGGACCATCACTGCCTCACACACACTACTCGCTCGGCGACCTGGCGGGACCACGGGACAATCACTACCTCGCACACACTACTCGCTCGACGAGCTGGCGGGACCACGGGACCATCACTGCCTCACACACACTACTCGCTCGGCGACCTGGCGGGACCACGGGACAATCACTACCTCGCACACACTACTCGCTCGGCGAGCTGACGGGACCACGGGACAATCACTGCCTCGCACATACTACTCGCTCGGCGACCTGGCGGGACCACGGGACAATCACTGCCTCGCACACACTACTCGCTCGGCGAGCTGGCGGGACCACGGGACAATCACTGCCTCGCACACACTACTCGCTCGGCGAGCTGGCAGGACCACGGGACAATCACTGCCTCGCACACACTACTCGCTCGGCGAGCTGGCAGGACCACGGGACAATCACTACCTCGCACACACTACTCGCTCGGCGAGCTGGCAGGACCACGGGACAATCACTACCTCGCACACACTACTCGCTCGGCGAGCTGGCAGGACCACGGGACAATCACTACCTCGCACACACTACTCGCTCGGCGAGCTGGCGGGACCACGGGACAATCACTGCCTCGCACACACTACTCGCTCGGCGAGCTGGCGGGACCACGGGACCATCACTGCCTCGCACACACTACTCGCTCGACGAGCTGGCGGGACCACGGGACCATCACTGCCTCACACACACTACTCGCTCGGCGACCTGGCGGGACCACGGGACAATCACTGCCTCGCACACACTACTCGCTCGGCGAGCTGGCGGGACCACGGGACAATCACTGCCTCGCACACACTACTCGCTCGGCGAGCTGGCGGGACCACGGGACAATCACTGCCTCGCACACACTACTCGCTCGGCGAGCTGGCGGGACCACGGGACAATCACTGCCTCGCACACACTACTCGCTCGGCGAGCTGGCGGGACCACGGGACCATCACTACCTCGCACACACTACTCGCTCGGCGACCTGGCGGGACCACGGGACCATCACTGCCTCGCACACACTACTCGCTCGGCGAGCTGGCGGGACCACGGGACCATCACTGCCTCGCACACACTACTCGCTCGGCGAGCTGGCGGGACCACGGGACAATCACTGCCTCGCACACACTACTCGCTCGGCGAGCTGGCGGGACCACGGGACAATCACTGCCTCGCACACACTACTCGCTCGACGAGCTGGCGGGACCACGGGACCATCACTGCCTCACACACACTACTCGCTCGGCGACCTGGCGGGACCACGGGACAATCACTACCTCGCACACACTACTCGCTCGGCGAGCTGACGGGACCACGGGACAATCACTGCCTCGCACATACTACTCGCTCGGCGACCTGGCGGGACCACGGGACAATCACTGCCTCGCACACACTACTCGCTCGGCGAGCTGGCGGGACCACGGGACAATCACTGCCTCGCACATACTACTCGCTCGGCGACCTGGCGGGACCACGGGACTATTACTGCCTCGCACACACTACTCGCTCGGCGAGCTGACGGGACCATGGGACAATCACTGCCTCGCACACACTACTCGCTCGGCGAGCTGACGGGACCATGGGACAATCACTTCCTCGCACACACTACTCGCTCGGCGATTTGGCGTGACCACGGGACAATTACTGCCTCGCACACACTACTCGCTCGGCGAGCTGACGGGACCACGGGACAATCACTGCCTCGCACACACTACTCGCTCGGCGACCTGGCGTGACCACGGGACAATTACTGCCTCGCACACACTACTCGCTCGGCGAGCTGACGGGACCACGGGACAACCACTGCCTCGCACGCTATTCGCCTCAAAGACCACAAGTCTGAAAGACTGGAAACTAAACGTTGTTCTTCTGTACCCGCAATAATTCGGAGATTACACTGCCATCTATGAATCTACAAATGAAGTGACATGATCGGAATGAGTGACGATAAACTGTATTGTAAGAATAGATTGTCAACTGTTATTTTTAATTCGAGCAGAGGCATTAAAGAAGAATCGGGCTCGCATACAATATAATTATTAATATTAATGAACGTCTCAAGAATTGTTTATTGCTAGGATGCTCTATATAATATGAGAACGCAGTTAGGGATTTAACACTAATGACTGACTATATTATACACGCTGATTTCATTTTCTTCAATTATTATAGAAGCAATAATGTGGTAACAACTACCGTAAAAGAAACCCACTTTCAAAAACAATAATTTAAAATAATAATTTACTTTGTTTATGCACCATTTTTTATTATTTATTTAATAAATTTAATACCGTCATAAACATTTCAAGTATGATTTAATTATAACCGTTAACCCTCTCTAGGAATTTTAAAAAAAAGGAACTAGTTAGCCACAGTAGCACTATCCACCGGGTCTACTTGAAACACTACTTGGGTACATATCGAGCTATTCGAGTCGGCGGGAGTGTTCTCTCTCGGCGCCATTTTGTCTCGACTGAGCCCGACCGCCGCAGGGCTGTCCTAGGGTAAACACATTACAGCTGTTGGCGCGTGCCCCCCTCCCCCCCTCAAGGGGCACAAGGGCGTGCGAGCGGGCATGCGAGGGATATCGATTACACAGGTCGATACGCACCCAGCTCTCTCGACCGCTCGATCCTCCAGCATGGCGGAAATGGAAACAGGCAAATAAAGTAAGCATATTTTACACTTCGGACACAAGCGTATAGGAAATTTCTAATGCCAGACAAAAAAAAATTGTACATAAACACTTTTAGAGTGCATTTCCTCAAAAAAATACGTCACTGAAAACGAGTGACAAGATTAATCTTTTTTTTAGAAATAGTCTGAATCATTACTTAGTTTTATATGGTACTTTGTTATTTAGTCCAGTGGTATGGCGAGTATACTTTTATACCTGGCTTAAGAAAACCGATGTTCCACCTGACAAACGTCAGCACAGCCGGAGGGAACACGCAGCTACCTTCTCTGAGCGCTGCAGCTGTGCACGTGGCACGTGGCACGTGGCACGTGTCTGCTGATAAGCGTGCAGGTTGGCGTGCCTGCTCACGTGACCGGGAGGTCGGAGTGCTGACCTCGGGCCTCTAGCTCAGCCAATCACAGCGCGGCGCCCAGTCCGCTGGCCAATAGCGCTGGAGTGTGTTCTCCGGTCCACGAGAGCTTACAGACATCAGCTGGCAGTTCAGACAACTGGTGTATTCTAACTACTATTTCCTTATTGTTTCAAAGTGAAAACGCCTATTCGCTTGTTACAGTGATATTCGCTCGAACTTTCTTGTGTGACAAAATACAGTTAGATTTGGACCGCTGATTACTACGAGACCAATAACGCATTAACAATGGTTTCGTCAACAATAGATAAATAAAAACAGATTGATAATAAATTATGTATTAAAACGAAATATATGATTCTATTCCAACGTTTTCACGAAAAATTTACAGCGTGGGCCCAAATTGCCCCTCTTTGTTTGTTCGTTTGTTGCCGGCGGACGTGTCAAGATGTGTCAGGGCGTGTAAGGGCTTGTCAGGGCGTTAAGGGCTTGTCAGGGCTTGTCAGGGCGTGTCAGGGCGTGTCAGGGCGTGTCAGGGCGTGTCAGGGCGTGTCAGGGCGTGTCAGGGCGTGTCAGGACGTGTCAAGACGTGTCAAGACGTGCCAGGACGTGTCAGGACGTGTCAGGACGTGTCAAGACGTGTCAGGACGTGTCAAGACGTGTCAAGACGTGTCAGGGCGTGTCAGGGCGTGTCAGGGCGTGTCAAGACGTGTCAGGGCGTGTCAAGACGTGTCAGGGCGTGTCAAGACGTGTCAAGACGTGTCAAGACGTGTCAAGACGTGTCAAGACGTGTCAAGACGTGTCAGGACGTGTCAGGACGTGTCAGGACGTGTCAGGGCGTGTCAGGATGTGCCGGGGCATGGCGAGATGTGCAGCTCTGCAGTGGATGCTCGATGGAGGAGCGGGAATTGGGAATAACAAAGAATAAAAAGAGTCAGACTACGGCAAGACTCTTTGCAGGTTTTTCGTTGCCACATTTGTTAGGTGAACCTCTATTATGTACGCTATCGTTTACTTTCGTCGTTATAGCATGCTAATAAATATTTTGTTTTATCGTTCAAGCTGTAAAGCAGATTTTTTGAAGTACCTACTCTTAGTACCTAATATCATTTTCTATATTTTACTATTCTTTCACCAAATAAAATATATGTTCTTATTTTGTAGTCTGTGTACTAGTGTTGGTCAAACACCAAATCAGTCTCGTAACAATATAATACGTAATATTAAATCAGTGGAATGCAATATAATATTTTACCTCAATAAATAATGTGGCAATGTGAAATAACATATTGTATATTATTGGTGAAGTATGACAAGAACAATTATGGCATAAACACTATGACATACAACTCGATGTATACTCTATAATCAAATAACACACAAATATAATATTACCCTAATAAATTACCTCACCCTTTTACAATCAAATAAATTATATATTGAAAATGACGATAGCTAAATATTTACATGAATATCCTACAAATGAGATTGAGTCATGAGCATTATCAGACTTCAAATATACTTGTTTCAATAATTTATTCTTCAACTTAAATAAATTAGTAGTAGATTTAATCTTTCAATATCTGTCCGATAGGTTTCTCAGCCTGAGGAACACAACGGACCACTGAGTTGAATTTCAGTTAAGATTTTATTTATAGTAGAATGCCATAAAATTGTATTAACGTGTTTCAATTATGTTCTGGCATAGACACAGTTTTTAATAATTTGCATCACAAATCTATACATTTCAGTCTGATTAAGAAATTAATATCATTAGGCAAATTTATTTCTCACTCAAGATGGCTATTTGTACATAAAAACTAGAAGTATATGTACGCTTGCGCCGAATCTATCTCTCTTCCACTCGATTGGAACAACCATCGATTTGACTTTTTCGAGGCACATTAAATTTGAAGCACTCTCATTCGTTTCCTACTTTTCCTATCATCGTCCTATCCTTAACAGGATAACACAGATTGGAAGAAGTTAAATAGCAAACATGTATAAACGTTATAGTTAAAATAATCTGTTCGTTAAAGTAATAAACATATTTGAATTAATGAGTGCAAATAAAAGTAAATTTATCAATAAAATTGTAGATTTCATTTCACTCCTTCTTTGTATCCATACAAAATAGTGATAATTCAATAAAATTATTCAATTTTATTCATAAAAGAATGCAATCATTTCATTAATGTTTTGTTATGACTTTGTCACGTTAAACTATCGTCCGTGAACCGACTTTACAGACAACCATTTTTTTTTAATATCAAACTTTGTGAACTAAACGTATTGCAGGAATATTATAACATTCATATTCTTCAACATCATAATGGCCGCGAGTAGTTCTCCCAAGAGGCGCCATGCTAGACAGGAGAGGGGGATACACTACACCTCAGCTACGGGCGTGTGTGCTGCCCCAGTCACGCGACTGGCAGCTGCGAGAGGAGCGCGGCTGAGCTCATCCCGCAGCGCAGTGGGTTCCCGCCGCCCTCCGCCTCGGGGGAAATCAGGCCGCAGACACCCGGGCTGTCTCAGGCCGACCCACACAGACCGCAGTTCTTCTCTATCGCCGCGAGCAAGCGCTCCGCTCTTTGAGGATATCTTCAACCGACTCAAAGAAATAGCACACGTTAAAAAAATAACGCCACAATACACCGGGCTACAGAGATATATGGTTGAGATAAAAAATAAAACTTTTCCGCATTGTTTTCCCAAAAAGTAAATTTCACTCCTTGGGTGTACAAAATTAAGAGATTCAAAATTAATTCAAAATTGAGTACAGCTAAACGAAAGAGCATCCCGTACAAAATTAATCACATTACTCCTTAAAAAGTTACAAATCAAAATAAATAAATATCCTAAATTTACAAAAATATATGTTGCAATTACACTCCTCATGGTGATCCTCGAACAGTTTAAAAGTCCATGTGCCACTTAGGAGCGCTGAAAACTCCAACTTATGTTATTTGTTGCAAAAATTAAAATCATCATTACATTTCACTATTGTCATTGAAACGTGTTGGAGAGTTAATAACATTCCTTGTCGAAAATCAGGTTCAAAGCTGGTGTTATTTTTTTTAAAGTCTGTTTCGCTTTTATTAGAGCCGTTTCATTATATAGTTTAAAATTTCGCTCTGCAGATCAAGTAATTCGACAGTCGACGTAGCTGCTCCGGCAGCGCGTTCTAGCGGTAAATGCGGAACTACGTGTGGCTCGCGTCCAGAAATGTAGTTTACAACACAATTTGCGTGTATTTATCACTCTAGGGATTATTTTAAGGAATTTTACGTTAAATTTCGTGTCCAGGTGTCACATGACAAGTGTATTTGGAATATGAGAACACCTTGTACCGAGGCTATATGTCACTAAGCTCTGGCGAGACCTGAAACACTCGCTCAGAATTCCTTTATTCTCTCCATGTTTCCTCCAGGAGTTTCCCGCCCGCCTGAGCGCTCTGAGACCTCAATCTCTTCACTGGCCATCCACCTCGTCAAACTGCACTAATTAAACATGCTAATTAATTACTTGTTTCTATTACATACACTTGAATTCATCTCTCACCTACAACTTAACTCTTATGACCTCAATCCTACATACCCAATATTACATTTGAACTGACAACACTTTCCAACACTAACTTCATTACGTTTAGTACAAACTACTGTTCCTGTCACTTACTTTACTTTAGAATAATTAATTTCCAATACATTTTTATTAATATTTTATTCTTCAATTCAAAATTAATTTTACCTAAATGTCTTTTTTTGAGACTGTCTCTACTTTGGACACCAAATGTTACGCTTAAGAATATAGATCCGGGAAGAATAGCCCAATTAAATTAATTAGTGTTTCATTTATTGACTAATATCTACATTATTTAATAATTATAACAATCGGAATGACTATCCACGAACTAATAAAATAGTATGTGCGTGGATTCCGCGCCGACAGAAGCGAAACTTCTTGCTTATTATATGATTAGGTACAGGAAACAACATTCTCATTGGCTGAGGTCGCAAATAAAAAAATATATCAAAATATGCCAGCACTAACATACTATTACGCAAGTGTGCAAGTGTGAATTTATGCAAGTGTGCAAGTATGCAAGTGTGCGATTATGCTGCGTCACATCTATCTCTCCCCTGCCGTCTACTCAACTCCCGGTTCCCCCACCCCGTTCCTAATTATTCCCCTCATGGGATCGAAATTTTAGTTACGCTCGTAAACTGTAGCTCCCTCAGCAAAGAAGTTTCACTTCAAGAATGTAATATGTAGGTCCGTTACTTGCTCTCCCCACAGGAGCTGGACTGACAGTGGCCCTCTCTACTGGCCGTCGCACCTCGGTCCCGACACACTCGTATGCCCCGGGCCACCGCCCCCCCTCATGCTCCGGTCTTCGCACGAGGCTCGACGCTCGTCGCCCGCTATCGCTCGCCAAGAGCGATCACCCGCCCTCTTAGCTTCACCCGGGCTCCGGAGTAGTAGGCCAGGGGAGGTTAATGCAGTAGTAGACGGGAAGAGGTGAATTCAGTAAGAATACAGGCTGGCTGGTATCGCTTATAGCAGCTGCCAAACAAATGTTTTAATGGCTGATACTTAAATACCCGAGGATAAATTTAAATGTGTAATGGTTGAAATTTGAATTAGATTTTAAAGCATAGGCTCTAACTTATTTTTTAACAAAAAGATATAACAATGCAATTAACTTTAAAGTAATAAAACAAGTATAAATAAGAAAGTGGCAGGGAATAACAGTAGTGGAAAGTGGGAAGGGGGTCGCAACGTGGCGCAGTGAACAGCAGGCGCACATCCACGAGTCTCCAGTCGCCTGCGCACTCTGTCTCTCTCCGTGCAAACAGGCCTGTCAGCGCGCTTCTCTGACAGAGGACAAGCCTGTGACTGTGAACCTGGGGCCAGGAGGTTAAACAAAGTTACAGCCAGTAAACCGACCGTGTATTCACTATCTCCGGAGCTGTGACGTTTACCTGCAATGTCACTCACTAGATAACCAGCAGACTCGCTGAGTGTACAGATTATTCCGACCTTACGGCCGGCATTCTCACGTTCCCCTCCCACATATGCGCCCTTATAGAGTAGGGTGGGAGTAACTTTCCAGTTCTCTTGATTGAACATTCCAGAGCTCATTATTTAAAACAGAACTGTTTGGGATCGCTCCATGTTGTTTGATCGGGAGGGTATTAGAGAAGAGGCTAGGGCCACCAACACAGCATAGTCACCGCTTCAGCCCCTCTAACGCACTCAGCTGACCAGACACTGAGTGTACAGTGTTATGTACCTGGCTCCTGCCTTGAGAGCGGCTGTGCTAGACCCGGCCTATCAGCGGCGCCTGCACACCCCCCCGCTTCAGCCGAGCCATGACCACACCCTCTGGACACAAGGCCTGCTTTCAAGCGCGTGACGTCATCAAGAGTGGTCCCTCACTCCGCTCTACGGCGCGCCTGTTTCACAGCGTTTTAGCTGCTTTTCGCTGTTATTTTATTACTGTTATATTCTTATAATTCTGTCTCACTGTATGGACATCACATATAACATCAAATGTAATTGTGGATTAAAATTTAACTAGTTAAGTCACGCGATTAAAAAGCCGGATTACAAAATCAGTAATTTCTCGAAGAGGATATATTCGATACACATAATCTTAGCTTCTCTAATATAGTATTAGACACATTTCATTAAAGCGTATTCGTCAATCATTTAAAATTTAATCGTATAATGTTATTAAAACGAATATTTTTAAGAATGAAAATGTGCGGATAAGATAAGCATCACAAAAACGTATCAGAGTGTTATAATACGGTTTTAAGAAATTGACCTAACTTTTATAGCCATAGTCATTTTTTTAATTTATTATATTTTCTTAAGTGCGCTTTTAAAATATACTTTGAATGTTTTGTAAAAACCTTTCTCCTCACAGCAGTTACAAACTGTTTTATCAGCAGACTACCCAAGCAAACTCTATTTTCTTTATGTTAACGAATTTTAGGTTGCTTGTCAAGAAGCTAGTTCAGTTTGACTAAGCTCATCGAAACAAACGAACTCTGCTGAAGTAATTTAAAAAAAATTCTGTCATTCCATTTATTATCCATAAACTATTTTGGCTGTTTTAAAATTTATGTTGACAATATGTTTAAAAAGCAAAATAATTACCACTGGATTTATTTTATAATGACACTGATTCCAGCAGTAATAAGTGAGCCGAACTTAGAGTCTTACCTAATCAGTAAGTATAAAATACTATAAATTTTTATTTGATACCAAGCAGTGGTATCATTGACTAAGCATGTTCGTTTATTTTACTGGCTTTGTGGGGAAAGAGCAAGTTAAATTTGACAGTCTTAGCGATAGTTTAATGCATTTTAAACCACTTAAATCCAATGTTATTAAGAAATCAAAACAATTTCTGGGCAAATTATTTTAGTAATGAGAATCAATATTCGTTAATTTTGTATCAAAATAATACGAAAAAATAATACCACGAAACTTTTAATAATGTTTATAAAACTATGACTAAAAATTACACACCAACGTAGTTCATGGTTTCACGAATAAATAGTCATATTAATTTTGAACCAAAATGAGCTTTAGTTATCAGAGTTACCGAAAAAATGTTAATTTAAATGCAATTTATGTTAACCGGTATTTATTTGTAAAAAAACAAACAAATAAAAAATCGTTTTCTCTTACACTATGGATCAGAATTCTCATGTTTATCTACAAAAAAGGCCCATACAGAAGATATGAACATATAACATTCTATACATGAAACAAAGATGTAATCGAATAAAATGTTTATTTTATTTTTTTCTCTAAAATCGTTAAATGATGATTTTTAAAATCAGGCATTTTTATTTAAGAGAAAATTGTTCCTTGAAAAGTTTTAAAGTATTTATAAAGAATTAATAATTTAACATTCATGCATAACACATTTAAATATTAACTTCTTCAATATATATGGTAGTTTAAATATCAATAGCATTATAAATTTGAAAGTGAATGTATATGTATGTAAGTATACATGTAGCCTATATATAGCGTGGGTATTAGTGACTTGTATATTTAATGCTTCTTACAGGAAATTTCAAATATAATTCTAATAGGCCTTTGCTTTACTGTATTATATTTATTTTTTCTCTTTGGTTATAAATGCTTTTGTTTTATAGTTACAAACTAACCGTGAAGCTGCTAAAACCAGGTAAATAAGAAATTTAAAGGTGAAAAATCTGCTGTTTGATGTTCATTAATACAAAACCTTTTTAACAATTATTGTAAACTAAAAACATGCATAATAAAAGTGATCGAACAAAAGTTCACTGTTTACGAAGATAACAGAGGAAATAATGATTTTGATAGTGGTTTACACTTAATACGGACTATTTATATTTTTCATAAAAATTTAACTTACCCTGTAAGAATCTGATGGTTCGAAATTGGCACGAATTTTTCGCAGCCAGAGTCGTTTTCGGTCATCGTTTTTAGGAAAACTGAATACTTGAACACGAGGCCCATTGCCATAATTACCGTTACATCCGGTAACACAACAGCGATACGACATGTTAACTGATCTCTCAGTTACAAATCACATAAGAAACCCACATCCCGACAAAACGGCTATACGGCATGTTAACTGATCTCTCAGTTACAAATCACATAAGAAACCCACATCCCGACAAAACGGCTATACGGAATGTTAACTGATAGCTCGGTTCGAATTGCAGCAAAAACCGACATCGAGTAACAAAGCAGTGAACCAGCATGTGAACTGACCGCTCAGCACGGAATCTGTACAAGCTACAGAAGGGAAGGAACACGTGCGCGCGCTAGGCTAGGACCACTTCTGCTGACGTCACACGCCTCCCTCCGTTTAGAAAGCAGGCCTTGTGTCCAGAGGGTGTTGCCATGAGCGACTCCGAGGAAGAACACAAGGGCGTATCTGGCTCAAAACAGATGAGAAGGGGAGGGAAATGTTTTCGGAGTTGTACCTTTTTCATGTAAGAGGGTTGTCTAGTGCCACACAATAATAAAATAATTAGAAAATCATTAATTGATAGTTTCTGATCTATAGAATGCAAGGACTAATTACATCTACTTGCTCCTTGTTCGTGCGAGTCATATTCTAATCATTCGAAAAATAGTATAGTCGTAGTTCTCTTGACTGCTAACAAATTACGCAATGTTTTTATTACGTGATTAGTTTGTTTCGAAGTGTTAAAATATACATAATCAACCAAACTGTTTATACAGGTTTCTAGAATTTTTCCGCTTGGAAAGGATTGGCTTCTGAATTCGTCCTTGCTTGTTACTATAGGATTAATATTTCTGATAACCTCTTATAGAAGTACATAGCTAGCCTTTAAGTATGTATCAAAAACTACCTCGGTACAGTTTAAAAACCACGCTTAACTGCAGCTTTACTTGGGCGTTTACTATCTGTCAATGTATACTGGCACAGCGATGAAGCCCGTCCCACTGTGACATGAACCTGCTTGTACTCGCCGTGCCATGCCCCTGAGAGGTCCGCCACCCGCTTCTCGCGCCCGTCCGCCGGGATGCGTGTCTCCGCAGCGCAGGCGCGGCTCGACATCCCGGCAGGGCCGGCATGGATATGCTTACTGTCGTGCCAGCTCGTGCATGCTCGTGCCAGCTCGTGCATGCTCGTACCAGCTCGTGCAAGCTCCTGCCAGCTCGTGCTGGCTCGTATCAGCTCGTACCGGCTGTTGCCAGCACAGCTCGTGTAGCGGCTTGCTGTCATGCCTACTGTACGCAGTTGACTATCCACCTAACCTAGGCATACGAGTATGTAACTGAGCATAAGTAGTTGGTAACAATAAACACACTTTAACATTGTGTAAATCCACTAATAGTATATTTAAAACATTTACATTTTCTTTTAAACTAAGACGTGTCAGTTACTTTGTCGAATAACGAATGGTTATGATGTTGTGGTAGTAAATGTTTCGTTTGGATTTTAAGTTTCGAACAAACTTTTTTTTTTAATTGGCAGGAATCACGATAAATAACAAAAGACTCTATTACCACATAGCTGCCTAAACCACAAAGGAAAATACGTAAACTAGCTCACTAAAGTGTCAAAAGTAATTAAACTCATGAACCACGGTGCAGTAATATTACATGAGCCGAAATGGTTTTCATTTTTTTTTGTTTCTGTAATTTTGCAGGCAGATTTTTCTTACATCATTCCACCCAGTGAAAGTCTTTCTCTTAGTAACCCCCCCTTATCAGAGATGACAGGAGTGAGACACAAGAGGGTAAAAACTGGCAGGGAATGTGTACAAAGGGCTAAGAGGCAACAATGACATGTTTATTACACATATCACAACCCTTTGACAAACTTACGATAGTTAAATATCTGTGCAATGCATATGGTACGTTGTGTTCAGAAAATCGTCGCAAGGCTTAACTTCACGCATGATTATTCTGCGGGCGAACAATGTATCAGCAGTAGAGAGCCCTGACACAAGCGGGCACATCAGCCTGGGGCCGTGGAGTAGCGCTCTGCCCGCCCTCCACATCGGCGCGCGCTCTGCTGGAGCGAGTCCACTCTCTCGTCACACACAGACCACTTCCTTTCTCAATATATACAAAACAGAATTCTCGCTGAAAAGAAAAGTTCCATTCAGTAAGCACACTTCAAAAATATATTTTGTTGCATGGGAGCATTAACTAAGCATTTTCCAACGTCCAAATTCTCAAAGACCATGACTATAAAACAAGCAACGTGATAAATATGGGCATTATCTTGGCCCTTACTAAGATTGAAATATAAAAAATGTATGCATGAGTAAAATGGTTTAATTTCAAGGAAAGGATTTTTTCAATCAATTTTCTTTCCTGCTTATTTCGTTAAAAAATTTAATAATAAATCGTAGATTTACACCTGAAGCGATGACAAGTGGGCTCGCAAAAATAAAAACCACGTCTTCAGAGCATTGAGTCTGTTTCACACGAGCACAGCCATAGGCCTGGTTCACACGATCACAGCTAGAGGCCTGGTTCACACGAGCACAGCTATAGGCCTGGTTCACACGAGCACAGCTAGAGGCCTGGTTCACACGAGCAACCCCGTGTCACAGTTTAGAGGCCGAGAGTGTGGCACGAGTTATAATGTTTTTATTAATGACTAAGTATCATACGAGCGTCTCAAAATAATTGTCACATTTATGTGGAACACCGAGGCTGCAAGAAAAGTACAAATCTATTAGCTAAAAATAATAATCCTCTAATATTGAGGCCTCCACAGCTAGCGCCCTAATTAACTGGCTGTTGCAGTTATTACGACACGCCTGTGTGAAATGTGTTCACCTGAGAGAAAGAGGTGTGGGCGCTGAAAGAGCCGAGAGTGAACTATAAAAGGCAGAGGGCGGGGTATTCAGGGAGGCGGTGATAAAACACGCGGGCTGAAAGGGCGGAGGGCAGTGTCACGGGGGGTGAAGAGGGGGGGGGGGGGTGGTCTGGCCTGGAAACAGACGTGTGGCTACGAGCGGCTCGGCGCAAACACAGAGGCACGACTCGGCGCAGTAGCAGGACCGTGTAATGCCGGCTCCCAGCCCGCGGGCACAAGGGCGCTAATGAGTCAGTAGTTGTCCTGTCGGCCCGGTTACAACTGGCGGAGTTCCCGCTGTGCCATGCCAACTCCACAACTGCTTCCGAATATTCCGCGATGCCGCACCTCGCTCCCTTGCTCGGAGATACTATGTCGTTTGTTTACTCCCTTAATTGCCGCACAGTTAAAGTTTTGATGAGTGACATGTTAGCGCTCGGTATGTGGCGCTGGTGGGGGTGTTTCCGTTAGTGTGACGGGAGTGTGCAGCTGCAGCTGTCAGCAGAACCTGCATCTCCTAGCTGTTTGGAGAAAGAGAGACACAGCTGTTTACCGTTATTTCCGCTAACAGCTTTCTCGAACATGTAGCTGTGAAATAATAATGAATAATTTATGGTATATGGAAATTCAAAATTTTATAAGTTTTGTAATAAAATACTTGTATAGACACGAATTACTTCCAGGAAGTTATTTGTATAAAGTGAATATTAATAAATAGGTACTGTTATTTATATTATGCATTTTTAAACGTTGAAGTTCATTCCTTTAAATGCAGTTTTAATTACTCCTTTTAAAATTGGATCATAATAAATAAACGAAATAAATAATTATGACACAAGTAAATTAGTTAATTATAATACCCTGAATCAATAATATTTTGTTTATTTTTTAAAACTATTTAGGGATGGGTAAACAAGAGTAAAGTACATGCGAGAATTCTGGTAGCGTAAACTTGAGGAAAAATTGCAAACTGCAGGAAAAAGTTACTCCTACCTCTGCTCAACGTAAACGGGATTTCGCTCGTTACCGAGGTTAGATGTTACACATCACTGGCAAGCATTTTTCATTTTAACATTACTACAATTTTACACGGAATGTTAAGAACATTTTAATTATTAAATATAAAAACAGTAAAACTTAGATTATCCTCACTCGTTTAACCGTCAGTTACTGCTATCCGTCATGGTCTGGATACCAACAAACAAACAAACAGCCATGTTGAAAGTGTCCGCGGGTTACAGTGTGAACCAGGCAGCGACTGTACTGAACCAGGCGGAAGCTACTCACCTCCAAAGAGCCACAAACCTTCACTGACAGTGGCTGGTGTGTTTGCATCAGAGGTGTAAAAGTAACGAAAAAAAGCGTACCCGTATGTATTCGTTACTATAACAATTAGTACTCGTTACTATCGTATCGTGACGTTGTTACTCGTTACTTCTGATACCTCATAACATGCTATGCTATGTTAGAGCAACTAATCGAGTCGTATTGCGTACGCGTACAGTATGACGTCGCGACCTCGCAACATTCGTAATTTGTAGAAAACATACTTACACATTACATACCAAACTGCGTAAGGTGCATTTTATCACTTTTACTATTTTGAACCAGACTTGTGTTTAAGTCATTCTAAATTACATTTTATTTAATAGGTAAAGAGTAGAACTACAAGTGAACTGTTCACGGAATCAACAAATTTGCAATGGATTTACTATTTTGAAAATTTTAACCGTGAGCTCATGTTATATCACAATAACATCGCAATCCATTATGCGTCGATTATAATGAAAAAAGCAACAAATAGGTGTCGAAAATTATTTACTACAAAAAAATTTAAGCATTAAAACGATAAATCCCATACTACGAAAAACGCGAGTAACGAAATGCATTCGTGTGTAACGTTTCGTTACTCGGTACTGGATGGCGCACCCGTTACTCAGTACCGAATACATGCGGTTTGCTACAGCTCTAGTTCGCATGCAGTGCTGGTCTTCGTGGCGTCACAGTAGCGCGTGAGCTCACATGGATGATTTGTTTCATCTTTCTCGGCGTAACGTGACGATAGTGCCACTATGTTGTATGTATGTTTAAGCTGTGTGCATTAAGAGATTCCTCTAATCAGACTGTTCCGTTATACGTCACATCTCTAGACCGGGCGGTGACGGTTCATCTAACTTTTACTCTTAGGCATTTTAATTTAGAGTATATTGTCTTGCAGCACTCGTTACGTATGACTAGATCATGTGATTGGCTTCTCGGCGAGTACTTGCCTCTCGACACGAACACACTCCTAGTGCACGCCGGGGAGCATAAGATGTACATCAAGTTCTGTCCCTGCCCGATTACACCCGGACAATTCACCTTCGGCCAACCTCGGGTTTATTTATATATATTTATATTTCTCTGTTTATTTTAATGTAGCTATACTAACCTAACTAACCGTCCATAGTGTTTTAAAGTGTTTAATATAGCTAACCTAACCGACCACTTTTAATATTTGAATTCATTTTTCCTGCGCAAAAATAAAACAAATCCCGAGGTTGGCCTAAGGTGAATATTCGGGCGTGTTCGGGCAGGGACAGAACTCGATGTACATCTCAGGCTTCTCACATGCAGCAATGGGCACCGTCGAATAAAAACTATCGACTGAAACGTTAGTACGAAACAATCGGTATTCGTTACTAACATTAAAATAAGTCGATTAAATTTAGTCATCATTCATTCACTTGTTGTTCCCGGCCAATTGATGTGTTGTGTTTGTTGGTGTTTGGTTCTTATTAACTAAAGTTAATCATTGTGCGATTATACTCTATGATGATTATACCCACAAATATATGTCACACTAGAGTCTCCTAGCACCATCCTTGTCCCAGAGCACCACTAGGGTCTACTAGCACCACCCTGGTCTACTAGCACTACCCTGGTCTACTAGCACCACCCTGGTCTACTAGCACCACCCTGGTCTACTAGCACCACCCTGGTCTACTAGCACCACCCTGGTCTACTAGCACTGTCATAGCCAGGAGAGACTATGGTCGGTGGTTCGCAGCCTTGCCCACTGCGGTCTTGTATATCTGTTACTGCATGTTCGCACTCGTAGAGGCGGCGCAGCTGTCCTTGTTTACACTGAGTGACCGCCCACTGACGGAGCTGCGGGTGAACAACACACCGCACTGTGGCTGTTGTTGCAGGCCCCGCGCCGACAGCAGAGCTCCCAGCTGGCCAACATGGCGGCGCGGCGACGCAGCTAGACACCACACGGCTCGGTGAGTGTTCCGCAACCAGCTCTGCTATGCGCCCCTAGCACGCGCGGGCTACATCACGGCCGGTCGTGTTCCAGCTGCCACGTCACTGCGCAGTGTAAACAACCTTTCTCTTATCCTCCATTTCTAAAGGCGACGTTAGTATTTCAACTTCAATAACGTAATCAGTTGTCAGCCGACCGTAAGGTAAGATTGATGAAACTTGTACCTAGGATGTTTCAGAAAAATGTACATTATTCATATTGAAGAATCACGCAGATTTGAAAAGACCTGAACACCGCGGTCTGGTGGTTGGTGCAGTTAGCGGGCGCGTATTGATTGATGAAGGAAATGTTGGTGCCCATTTGCATTAATCGAGCAGACGAGCTTCGTCGGAGGGCCGTCATCAGGGGGGGGGGGGGGGGTGTTAGCTACCTCCCGGAGGTCAGGACGAGGTGTTGTCTGCTCCCACCGTCAACAGCTCACTGCTGCTTCGTCGTCACCCCGTCGCAGTAGATGAGTACATATAACAAAACATAAAACATACTGTATGCAAGAAAGAAGCCCGTTCTAGTCGCTGCGGATAACGCACTCCGCAGAGTGACCAAGAACAGAGACAATGCTGAGGGCGTAGCAGAAGAGACGGTGTTTGGCTGAGCTACTGCGGGGGGGGGGGGGGGGGGGGGGGCGGGGGTAGCTGTGACGTCACCGCGTGCTGCCGCGACAACAACAAGGTGTCGGGTTCGCTCGGCCGTCTTCCCTCCGCAAACAACCCCCCCTCCCCCCAACCACGCCTCGTCGAGGCGGCGAGGTCTGCTCGGGGGAACAGACACCAGAACACAGCCAGCAGCTACGCAAGAGCACAGACAGGAGCTAGTACACGGACATCTCAACACTCACGTGACACTGCCCTGCTAGCACCGAGTCTGTGCTCAGGTCGGGCCGTGACAGGCGAGCAAGACTCAGTGCTGCCAACTCCTCGGGAAAACAACGATCGGCAACCTTGTAATCACACTTTTTGACGTGACGTCTTGTAAATCGATGAACGCCGGCTGCACGCACGAAAAATTGTCACGTTCCGCCTGAGCCGAGCGTGCAAGAACCGGCCAACCACCGTGCGAGGAAATCTTCTATAATATCAAACAGGTTAAGGCGAGCTTTTTAAACTAATTGTTCGTGATTATATTCAAACAAATTATTTAAATTAAATTTGCAAAAACTGTAAATAATATTTGAAAATTAAAAATTATGCAATTTTTCATCAATGTTTTCTTATGACGTTATCACGTAAAAATATCGTCCGTAAACCGACTTTACAGACAACCCTCTTTTTTTCTTGTAACTTTCCTCTTGTTAAACTATTTCCCCGGACGTGAGTCGCTGTGCCACGAAGACTTGTATTAATTAAGGCCGAAACAGGGCGGACATGCGGAGGTAAAGTTCCGTGGTTTATTCTTCGTGGTCTTCGGCGGCTGTAAACAAAAGTAAATATTGTTATTCAGAGCGCACTTCGCGAGGAGTTCACCTCCCCCTCCCCCCCCAGCGCTGAGTGATTACTTGTGTTGTAGTCTTCGTCCCCGAACAGTGGCTTTCTGAGCACCAGGCTGCTTTCTTAGAAAACAACGGCGATGCTCTGGAAACAGGAGATGTATTAGCTGCAGTGCGAGTCGCCTGCCGACAGCACTCCAAGTGACAGGGAAGCCAGACACGAGATGGTCGGAACAAACCATCCACAAAGAAGTAAAGTTGGCGCAGGTACACGTACTGTACGTGACTTATGGGAAGATCCCTAGACACGGGTATGGTGGAGTTGGGGGGGAACCGGTCCCTTCCCGGAAACAAGTGGGGTGGGCGCCAGTTATCGCTTGTCGCCTGAGCAGTGTACAGTTCTGCGCGCAAACATCGTTTATTGTTTTCAAGTTGATTATAAAAATTTAGCATAAGTGGGAAGATGCATTTTTAAGTTACTATATTAAGTTACATCGTTTTTTATTTCGCGTGACTATCAAGAAACACGAGTACATAAGCAAATTCCACCAAGACAAATTCGCAGCCTTCTACACAGCGACTCAGCTTGCCTCTGCCTATTTGTCTATGCAACTGGAGTCAAGTATAAATTGTGAGTTAACATACATGTATGTCATTTTTAATTGTAAGTTAAATCAATGAAATGATTTTTTAAGTATGGATGTATTGTGGTGAATGAAATATCCGTTATATATTTCTAAAGGCGAGTGTCAGCAACTTGCCAACATCATTTATTTACAATAACTTCTGCTTTTAGATTATTTAGGAAAGAAATCAATTTGAAGCTATATAATGTCATGTCATTATAAAAAAATACGTATAAATATTGGTTTGTTATAAAAAATAAGGAAAAATGTTTACTATTTTTTTCCTCGTTAACTACTCAACGAGCGTATAAAAATAACAGCTTCTTCGGAACGCGCTAAGTTTTTAGACAATATGACGCTTTTTTGACGAAATTGGTTTCAATAGCATGAAAATAGCAGCGCTCCATGGGTTTGTCAGCGCTCTTTTGAATCTTTTAGCAAAAAAAATTACGGTTTGTAACGTTGGTAGTAAATAATTGTTCAGGTTTTCTTCTATAACATTCGTGTTTCGTGTTACTGGAAAATTTAACGTTGTGTACGAGGCTAGTAAATGTTTTCGCTCTCCGTAGTAGCGCATATTCCCTTGTCTGTCTGACCTTGAGACGTCAGAGCTAGCCTCGGCAACCGAATTCCTTCCAGGGATCTTCCCATCAGACATGGATAGTACAAGCCTTGGTTCATCCTGAACTCGAACTACGTATTTTCAAGAACTGCCTCCTGCGCCTGTAGACTTCCTGCTCACCGCAGCACTCCCCTGCACGGCGGAATTGCATACCCCCCAGGCTAGAACAACAGATAAAGGGAACGACAATTATTATTGAAATGTGTGATTTTGAAGTTATACTGCTTTATACGCGTTATGGGAAAAAAATGACGAGAGTGAATTTTTAAGATGCGCGCGCACCATGCAACGACGTTTTCACATTATGAAAAAAAAAAAAAAAAAGCTACATACGAAATAAAAGATGCATACAAATGTGTAATTGTATATGTGCTCTTAAATAATATAGTTAAGTGATTTATATTGAATACTGGTCCATATAATTTAAAATATTTATTGTGAATATTTATGATAGAATTTGTGTTTTTAAACGTTATCAAGCGTATTATCAAATGTATCATGTAAGTGAGGTTATATTCCCGTATGCGAAACGATGTCAGGTTGCTTGTAAGTTTCCATTGTCGCTGGTACAGGGTGTTCGTAAAAGGATTAGCAGTCTCCTGGCCATTTTCATGGGAGTATTTGTAAAGTTATGTTCCCGTATGTATTATTTATTTGCGTTATAAATTATTAGTTTTTTAATAAACAATAAATTAACAAACTATAAAAAGCAGCATATTTAGTTATTTTCATTACTAATTATAATATTTATCTCAGTGTTTTACGAAATAAAATAAACTATTTTCTACGCGTTTTTATATTAATATTAAATACTGAGTATTTATTCAAAAATTTTATTTGACTGAATTTATACTTTACTAACCATATTTATAATATCACTCCAGTCCTTTTATCATTTTATTTCTATTAATTATTTATCCAAAATTAAAGTAAAATTTTATTTCGTTAAGTATAACTTCTAACGCGCGTATTTTGTAACATCGGTCACTCTGACAGTCAAATGTGGAACATGAATATAAAGCTGAATTCTTAAATATTTTCTGTGTGTTTTGAACGAATGTAACTAAAATACATTTTACGTTAAGTATTGGAGCTCACGAATGGACCGTAACAATGACATCTGTGTAGACTGACTTTCAGAACATTAACTCTACGTTAAAAAAACTCCAATGAAATGGCATGGTCATCAGTTTGGGCAGACAGGCATCTGTTCTCTACTCCGTTGCGCTGGAAGTAGTGTGTTACAGCCGTAAAAAGGTTCACATGGGCGGTTCTCGGACCTTTATTAGCTCGTTGGTGACAGTTTGATACGGCACTTTCTTTGCTTCATGGACGCCACATTGTTTACGAGTCGACGTGTGGAACATTGAGACGTCAACCAGCACGATGCGTCAGCGACAGAACAATAGCTTCCTGCACCGACGAGTACAACACCCTGGTTGCATCTGAGGTTTACTGAACTTGCTTCCAGAGAAGCGAATAGAATAATTAAATAATTACACTAACTCTAGGAGAAAATAAAATTGGAATTAACTCATATTAAAAAGGTAACGTATTCATCGCAAAAACCACTTTTGGTATTTTGTTGCTAGTTTCGCTAGTGTAATTGAGTTATTATCATGTCAACATACTTAAAATTCAAATAAGAAAAATTTCATACCCGATTATGTACAATAAATTTATCCTACTAGGAAGCAACTATATTTCATCAGCGGTAAAGAAAATATTTAAAACATAATTTAATAACATATTATCGTTCAGCTACATAATTTATTAAGAAAACACCATAAGAAAATGAATTTAATATTCACGTTAATATTGGCCCCGTGAAAATCATAATTTAATATTTAGAATTAGCAAATCTTCCAGGTCTCTAGATCTTATCTAGATATATTTATTTATTTTTTGTAGAAATAAACTTTCAGTTTTTAAAACGAAATTTATGACGGCGTTCCAGAGACATGTCCTTAAAGACTCTACTTTGTTCGCTTGTTCATTTATTTGAAGTAGTCATGAGCCATGAATACAGCTGAACGTTAAATTGAAGGACATTATACTAAACATTTCCGGAGGAAATATTTACAACGAAACAAGTATCAACTGCTTTCGAATGACACAAACCACAAACGCCATTAACTCTGCAGAGCTTAACCTTTCTTCGTTTTTACCGAGAAAATTACACATCAAACGAGTTCACGCACAGTTTTACCTGTATCATTGTACAGCGAATCGGTACTTACCTGCAAAGAAGAAGTTTGGTATTGCCATGTTCCAACACCAGTGTACACATGAATACGATAGAGCTATGTATATATGTGTCAATGCACAGGTACATACATATATGCAAAATGAATTCACATCAAAAATAAACGTTTTATGAAATAAGCATTTGCAACATTGTTTACTTTTTATATGCCTTGGTTAATCCTCAGTCTGGTAATTGTCTCGATGGCCGTGCGTTTAAAGGCGTATATTCTCCTACGCAGAGGTCAGAGCTGTGTTGATTCGAATCACAGCGCTTCCATTGTATTTTGTATCAAAATAATAATTTAATGTGTTGATGAGGACCACAACAGGCTCTGGTATGTCATGGAACATCGACCTTTTGTGCAAGAGACAGAGCAATACTGGCGCTCTCTAGAAACAAACACCAAAAACAAAGATGATGGAATCCAAGGTGGCAGCCTCTAGCAGAACAGAATAACCAAATGGTGGCTGTGACATTATCCAAGATGTAGGTCTGCAGACGAAAACAAGATGGTGGCTGTGTCGTCAGTATCAGAAAAAGTGGCTGTGACATCAGAACCACGATAGCGGACATGTTATTAAAATTCAATATGGCGATTGTAACAAAAAAACAATGTTCGAGGATTGGGGTGCTCGATGTAAAGATGGCAGAATCCAAAATGGCCACTGAGGTCAAAGGTCAAAATCAAATATAGAGGTCAAGGGTCAAATTTAAAGGTCAATATCAAAAGGCAAGGTCAAAGTAAAAGGTCAAGGTCATCTAAAATGGCCACCATGCCATTATAACCCAATATGTTTGATACGGATTTTCAAGATGGCAGCCACAACGAAAATTTCAACACTAGGGAGAGGTGAAACCGACTACAATATGGCGATAAAACAAAATGGTGAATTCAAAATTGTGGGAAAACCAAATGACGGATCCAAAATGGCTGCCGGAGTCAAGGTCAAGGTGATCCAAGATGCCGCCGTGACATCAGAGTGATCTATCATTTACCCCACCTCACACCTCATACCGACTCCATGTTCCCGGACATACATACCTATACTACTAACTAACGACTGAGTAAAGCATTTCTTTAGTCAGTAGCTACGGAGAGTGGGCTGATGTCATGAAATGTAACTGGACACATGAGGTCTAACACCTGAGAAGCGCTAAGGGCGACAGTGACTCGCGCCCAGCCGCATCTTGGTCTCTAGTCACATGGAGCTTGACTGTCGCGCGCGCGGAAACTGAGCCGCGGACATCTAGATACAAGTGAGGCACGAGGTACGGACGGTGGATCAACCACAGAGTGGTTGTCTTCGACGTGCGCAGACCCCAGTGCCAGGCGGCGGTCACGTGATTCTGCAGGAGAGGAGTGGAGGGGACCAGTTGCCAGTTGAGCACTGTATGGACACGCCGCTCCCGCAGGTCGGGTTTACACGATGCGGTGCTGCGTCAGTGGGGAACACCTTTCAGCCACATCGCGAAGAGAGTGAAGTGTGTTCGTGTACGTTGTCCTTGAGGGAGGGGCGGCCCTCCCCTACCTGCGGACGATTAGGAGGGGAAGGAGGGGTGGGAGTTAGGGTGGGCGGAGCTGCGCGGAACGGAAATGTCCAAGGTCAATTAGTGTTATAGTCGACCACCGCTCGGAACTGTGCTGAGGGATGCTGGTAAACACCCCGCCTCTCCCCGCACGAGGCTGTATGGACCAGCAGGAGGCAGGGGGTGGGGGGGGGGGACACCTGCCGCGGCATGCAGGCGGAGGGACTCACAACAGTCCTTGCTAGGAAAGTAGTCCCCCGTGTGACCGGCAGACAACCCGGGGTGTGACCCACGCCTCGCTTCAATAACAACATGCCTCTTCCCCCGGTGTCGATGCTGCCTGGCTCCAGGCTTGTCCTATGCCCGCCAGACCACGGGTTGGGACGGCCCGCACGCCCTCCTATGTAGCACCCCCCACCACCAGGGTGATGTGCCGGCAGCAAGAAGACGTTTATGAGTGTGACGTCATCGCTGAACAAGAACCTTCCCTCCTTCCTCCTCTCCTTCTTATTGCCCCCTCCCTGGTGGTCTGTACTGCCTCCCCTCCTTTTCCCCTACTCCAGTCATCTCTCTGCGCATGCGCTCTAGCGGCCGGTCGTCCTGGTAGTTGCAACGGCTGCCTGACGTTCTTATTTTTTTTAGGTTCGAACGAGGCAACATGTAATTAATTGGGTAGCAGGTAGTTCTCCGTGTCCGAAGTGTGTGGGCAGCACGAAGGTTAGGGTATGTGATTAACTTTGGATTAGCCATTTTCCTAAATTTGATTTTTGGATTGCCTTTGGAAAAATTTTTTTTTGGCTTACCATTAATTATATCGCGTAGGAATCATCTGCGTGCGTTAATGTAACTCAGTCGTTTTTATTGGCTGTGTTGCCTTTGGGCTTTGCCCAGTAATATCAAGTTCTTTTTAAGGTCAACTTGAACGTGACCTTGGCGGGAGGGGAGGACGGGGGGAGGAGGCCTGGCGCCAGGCAGTCGCCGCGAGGGTTGAGGGAACACTGGTGCTACACCGTCAACACGCGGCCTCGCCTCTTCGCCTCGTGGACACAGGAGCGGCAGCTGGCCTCAGAGCTACTCCACACTTGCAGGTCCACCTCGAGCCCCGCCCGTGTGTCAGCGGCGAGCCCTTCCCTCGGCGACCAGGGACACCCTCGTGCACGGCAGGGCGCTCTTTGTTCCACCGAGCGAAGTTAAATAAGTGAACACGCGATATGTATGACAAAAAATACAACACTGCTGCCTGCCGTGTGCATAGTTGATGAGTATTTAAAAAAAAGTTATAGGAATATATCTATTATCTTTGAAAGATTTGTGCAATGTGAGTGCATGACTTTATGTAAGCTTTTGGACATACGCCATTGCTAAAGTACATGTATGTCTGTAGAAGAAAACTACAAAAAACACGAAAGACAAAAACACAAACTAAGCAAAAAATTGCTGTTGTCAACAGGATATAAACACCACATAATATTCCATAACAGGAATATTTTTTTGTAGTTTTCTTCTACAGACATACATGTGCTCGTATGTCCAAAAGCTTACATAAAGTCAGGAATATCTCTCTTCAAGTATGGAGGGCGGAAAAGCAAGAAGTTGTGAGTTTGTCGATGCTTGCGTTGCGGTTTTGCGACTTGCGTGGTTTATGAACGGGTATTCGAGAAGGTCGGTGTTCCACTGGACTCCCCCCCTCCCCCCTCCTTCTAGGACCTGGCCTCAAGGGGGTTCGAGGCATGACCTTGCACCATCCTCCTCAGGGACCCCACTGCCCGACACACCTTGAAGGAGGAAGCTTCCCTGAACAGACCACACTTGCACCCCCTTCTCTCCTCAGCAGCTCACAAACATGGAGGCCACTTCCCGCCCAGCACAGTCGCTTCAAGATATGTGACCCGGACGAATAACCGAACTCAGGGCCTGGCTTGTGGAGAAAGAAGGAAAGACAGAGGATGAACTGCAGCAGCAAGAGGGGATGAACACTGGAACACAGAGGAGCAGGCGGATAACACGACCGCCCACAATCGCGGCTATGAACCACAACGCCCCACTCGCAGACACTGCGACCGCTCCACCCCCCCATCCCCCCCACAGGTATGATTACCATGCCCACTTCGACACAGCAACTTGATAAGTAATAATAATAATAATTTATTTCCCATTTTTTTATACTTTGTTAACAATATTCACTAAATTAACCAGGAAATGTAGCACTCACGAAAGCAAGCTTGTATGTGAGTGCATCTAGTCACATAAAATAACATGCGGTATTTTGACGATTGTAAAAATTTGTAAATGTATAATAACTGAGAAATAAATATATAAAATATAACCTAAGAAACTTTACATTAGTTATATAAAGATGAAAGGTAAAAAGAGCAAGAGAGTTTTCTGCTATTTTATTTTGTTTGTAGGATCTTAACATTTTGGCTAAGTTCGTGCAGAAATATTTTTCACTTTTTTTTGAAGTTTGTTTGAATTTTATTATTTGTGTAACCAGTCGGGTGTTTAGATTCTGCTGTCTACCTTGTGAATGAGGTTAATGCAACAGGAGTCGCGTTATTTTGGAGATTTTTTAAATTAAAATAAGTATTAGGTAATTGTTTTGAACGTAACTCCTGTCAGAGAGCGATGAAGTTGTGCTGCACTGTCGGTTAAATGGTGCTTGACCAACAGGGTGGGTAGAATAAATCAAGTTTCAACACTGCTGCATGGGTTGGGCCAGTGGCTGCTCGACATGTGCAGTCTGACACACCCGCCATGACGCAGTTGCCACGAGCACACGTGACACGTGTCACGGGACAGGAAGACCAGCGCAAGGAGGGCGGAGATTGAGTTTCAGCGACCCGCGGTGACTTCCTTCAGCGGGAGAGAGACTTGCAAACCCAATACTGCTGTTCGCCGCCGGCAATCGAGTTTACCTCGCACCGGCGCATTTAGCCCAGCAACACCCTTCACTGTCTCACTTTGCCCAGCAACACCCTTCACTGTCTTACTTTGCCCAGCAACACCCTTCACTGTCTCACTTTGCCCAGCAACACTCTTCACTGTCTTACTTTGCCTAGCAACATTCTTCACTGTCTTTCTTTGCCTAGCAACACCGTTTACACTTCACTTCGCCTAGGAACACAAACTGTCTCTCTATGACTAGCAAAACCCTTCACTGACACTCTTTGCCTAGCAACAACATTTACTGTTTCATTTTGTCTCGCAACACTCTTCACAGATTGTGGTTGTATTTTGGTTCAGCGCAACGTTATTCATTTACTAGCGATTTTGTTCCCCTGAAGGCAGACGAACCGCCAGACACCTAAGCGCTGGAGGTTGCCTAGCTCCTCGGCCAGCTAGTGCAGCTGTCACGTGACCGGGACGGGAGTGGGAGTGGCCACAAGTAGTCCGGGAGGACGGACTGCCGGCAGAACAGGCACTGCAGCGGCCCAGCAGTGGAACCCTGTGCTCCTGACCTCGGACCAGGCCAGAGCGAGCAGGAGGCAGCCCGCTGCAGAGGTGACTCGCCCTACTAGTTGGTTTCCGCGGAGAGAGCTGAATGCAACAGCACCCCACGTTCGAAAAGTCTCGCCGGTGACGTAACGGAGCTCTTACTCGCCGGGCGAGTGAAAAAGCTAGCGAGTAAGGTGAAGGGCGTAAGTAAACACATGACGGTTGTGGCGGTCTGAGGCACGAGTACAATCCACTTGTGACTACTCGCTGCTGTTACCCGGACAGAGCGGCTGGTTGAATAGAGACGTGGGCGTGTTGTTCCGGGAGATGAGGCGGGTCTCCGGTGGTGCCAGCCCCGCCAGCGCCACCTGGCGCCACCTGGCGTGAGTGGTTCATGCTTTACGAACCGCAATGCCCCACTCGCAGACACTGTGACCGCTACACTTCCCCCCCCCCCCCCAGCCCCAAAGCATGATTTCGATTTCACGAAATGCCACTTCGACACAGCAACTTGATAAGATTTCTGCTATTTGATTTTGTTTATATTATCTTAACATTTTGGCTAAGTTCGTGCAGAAAGGTTTTTTCACTTCTTTTTTTTTTGGAGATTATTTGAATTTTTATTATTTGTGGAACCATTCGCGTGTTTATATTGTGCTGTCTACCTTGTGAATTATGTAAATACAACAGGAGTTGCGTTATTTTGTGGATTTTGTTTAGCTAAAATAAGTATTAGGTATTATTTCTGAACACAACTTCTGTCAGAGAGCGATGAAGTTGTGCGGTGTTGTCGGTTAAATGGTGCTTGACCAACAGGGTGGCTCACAAACGTAGGCTGTCTTCAACACAAACGAGTAGCTGGACATTGCACTCGTTAATATGTTATTTATATATTTAAGTTTTTATTACGAGACGTAACACGTAAGAGTGACGTAAAGAGGTGTTTCCTGTCTCGTTACATGGTAAAGTTGTTTTGCAGAGTTATTTAACACAGTCAATGTGAAATTGTTGCCGCACGAAAGTTGCAATGTGTTTTGTTCCGTTTTCAAGTCTTAGATGAGTATTGATATTCTTAAAGTTATTAATGTTGTAATATTCTATCGTGTGATTGACTGAAATTAAATAAAAGTAAATATGTGGGATCTATGTAACATTGGTTCATTGATAATAATTAGGTCTCAACAAAAGAAAATCATCTAATTAAATAATCAGTGTTATGGTATTTATTATATTTATTCTCAAATAATCTTAGAGTAAATTTACGACAACTTTTAATTAATAATCCATTAAGTAGACATATTATAGCAAATAAACAGAAAAGGAAATAATTATTTTAAATCAAATTACATGCAAATTTACCTATCTCGATGACCCATTGATACTGATGAATTATTCATCATTTAATTGTAAGTACGTGAGACTCTAAAATGATTAATGTTTTTAATTTTTGACGAAATATGCTCCGGCTTAGTTCAGGGGAGGGACAAAGGAGACACCGTTCTCCCAAGACTTCTGGTCTCGTCCTCGACCTCTTCAGGATACTCGTACCGTCTTGCTGCAGAACAAAAAAAAAACTAACTACGACCCAGGAGGAATTCTACTGAAGACCACTCTTCTGGACATCTTTCAGGATGGGCTGATAAGTCTGTATATTGGTTGTATCTCACCAGCGTCGACAGGAATCGCTGCATGCAGAAGATCGGTCGTTTTGAAGCACACAAATGCAGATTACAATTCCCTATAGCCCGTTTGGGGTAAAGTCGGACTGTATTTACTGAATACTGACAGAAAAGCTAGCTAAATATGCGATCGCAGCGTCTCTTCTGGTACTCTGCGCACAATTCCCGCATCCAGGAACTGCAGAACGCACGGGGGAATTCCGCTCGCTTAGCCGATCCAAATTTCCAGTCTCTCCTTTTTTATCACTCTCAAACAACCAAAAATGTCTGCCCAGCGAAACATACCAACTAGGAGGAATAAATCAACAAACTCTTTCTTTACCTGACGAGAATGCAAAACTTAAAGACTCTAGCTAATAGCGCCCATATGCTGAATCGGTCATAGGCAGAACAATATATATGAATTAATTTTGATAAAGAAGAATAACATAACATATATCGCTGACACCTAGTTACTTGTGGCGTATTTCTGGGTCATCGCACTCAGTATTACCATGCATTAAAGACAAAATTTATACATATTCTTAGTTATATAACAAAATATACATGAAGCTAAAACATGATAATAATAATAATAATAATAATAATAATAATAATAATAATAACAACAAACATGTAAACATGCTTCAATGGTTACAATGTCTAATGTAGTGGAGCATTTGCGCTGTAGTATTTCAAGTGGATACGCATTCTCATGTCGCCATAATATTATAATGTTTGGCATATTTACTTTTGGTGGATCCATTTTGTGAATATTGTATGATAACATTCAATAAAAATAAACGCCGTTCTCACAACACAGTTTTTGTGTTCTATCTATTTCAACTCCTTGTTACCCTCCCTCGGAGGATAACACACTGTCTCACATTACCTAGCAACACTCTTTCTCTGTTTCACTTTGCTTAGAAATACCATTACTGCCTCACTTTGTCTTACAACATCATTCATGTCTCACTTTGCCTGGCAACATCCTCACTGTCTAACTTTGTTATGTAAAAAAATGCTGTAATGCTTCTGACGCATACCTATTCTTGCAAACAATTCGTCTTCAAGTGTGGGTTGGCAATTTTCCTCAAAGCTGTGATTCAGTTATATTCTTGCAGTAAGTATTTTTATATCCAGCATTCGTATTAATTTATTTGTAGCAAAATATTAATTGCATTGCGATTTGTCACTTGAAGTTTGCTTTCGGTATCATTACACCTTGTAGTTTTCGATCAATTTTTTCAATAATTTATAGCAATATATCACGTAGCTTAGGGGTCTTGGTGGCGAGCTCATGTCTATGAGCCCCGTGTCGGCTCAGACCCGCTGCTATGAAGCAGGCGCCGCGCCCAGCGAAGCTACGTGGAAGCGAGTACCCACAGGTGCTCGGAGCGGTAAATACGTAATGAGGAGCTGCTGGCATCGTGACAACCACCTGTTGCTAGCCGCTGGCACAGTGACAACCACCTGTTGCTAGCTGCTGGCACAGTGACAACCACCTGTTGCTAGGCCCGCGAGCGGCTTGCTTGCCTCGGACACACGTGTCTCGGGCGGGAGTTGGCGCGCAAATATTCAGTGTAACGTCCAGCACGGACACACCCGTGAAGTCACTTATGAAGCTTTTCCATTTTGTGGACGTATTACTTATAATTATATATAAAACTTTGAATCTATAAAATAAGTAAAACTTAGTTGTTAGGGCATAACAAGTGTTCATTTTACTAAATTTTACAACTTCTCCAACAGATACCGAGAGGTGACTTACACGAATTATGTTTAGAGTGTAACAAGTCTTAACAGAGAAGAAACTCTATATCTAAAAATTTACAACATTAACGTTAAAAATTATAGTTAAAAAAATAAGCAAACTTAACAAAATTGCTAAAATGTTTATAAAGCATAAGTCTAAAGTAAAAATATATCAACATTTATTTTAATAGCTGGCAATAATGGCGATACTGGATTTCTTGTGCATAATTAGAAAAAGTCTGATTCATGTTATGATTATTAAATTTGACAGTTCTCAAAAGTATTCCTCATCTCTCAGATGAAATTTGTAAATTAAAAAGCAAAATACAACATATTTGCATGGAGTTCTATGCAAACACAGTTGAAAGTACGACTGTGTCAGATGGCACTGCAGACCAATGGTTCTACTTTATTTAGAGAAATAGAACTATAACTGGTCAATTTAAGACAGGTTCCAGACTTTAATGCTTTCATAAAGGTGTATGGATGCTATGCTATGCTATATTTACCCTATAAAATATTTTATCATTTGTATAGGAAAAATGCACCATATTATATTTTGGAAAAAATAATTATCGACTCTACGGTCCAATTGGTTTTTAAAATCAAACACTAATTCAACATAGATCCTTGAAGTAAAACCTAGCGGAGCTTGCTATGGCCCTTATAAAAACAAGCTTAATATGTTTATGTTTTCATGTTTTACGCGCTTGTGTTCTAAATACACCATTAACTGTTCGCATGCCCACTCCAAGTGTCTGCAGGTGAAACAGATAGTTTTACTCATTCCACGTTTTTAATTCCCTCCTGGCGCGACTGTCAGTTAAAATCTCGTGGTTGTACAGCCCTGTTGTGCACCCTACATAGTTTGTACACTCTTGTACAGCTACTTATCTAAGTTTGCTGCCCTCTTTTGAATGAGGTAACAGCTTGCTACTCAAATACTGCGGTCAAATTATTGACAAACTTACTGCAGAATCTTTATGGAGATTAATTTATACATGTTACGTAATGAATTTCAAGGAGAATAGACCAGACTATTCCTTATTGGCACGTGAAAAAAATTGAATCATCATATCATTCAACGTTTAGTAGAATAATTTAAAACGTAATCACGATTACAACTGATATATTCTCAATTCGTGGAGTAGGCCTTACTGTCTCACCTGACTGTCGAGCTGAAGCCAGACTTCTGAAGAACGGACGGATACACCGACACAGTGGTTTCAGCAACAGCATTCAGCACTCTGAAGTTGGTAACCCTGGCAACAATGGAGGCGCTGCTGTAGACAGAATTGGGCGTGGAACCCAGACTATTCGCAATGCGGTGCAGGCCCTCCTATTGAGGCACAGGAAAAATTCGCGGAATTGTATCGTGATACGCCAAAACTAAAATTTATTTATTCGTTTTTCCATTTGAACATATAAATATTTTACACAAAGGTATGCGACATGTTAAACTATCAGTTAAAATTTAAATAAACAATAAATACAGACATGTAAATAACAATAATAATAAACAACAAAATACTGATAAAAATATAGCTTATAAACTTAAAGTTTATACAAGTATACACAGACGGTTTTTAAACAGTTTTACAGGTAATATAGAGTGTAAGGACAAAAATAGATACCAGTATATACAAATAAATTTAAAACAGTAATACAGGTACATATATATATTTAAACAGTCAACATAGATATAATTATACACACACAAAGGTAAAACATCTGAGTTAAAGATTGAACAAGATATATGCTAATTACGTAATCTTGCAAACATTCAAATAGTACTGTGAAAGGAAAATAAAGAAAAAAGAGTTTTTTTTACTAACAAGGTTTGATGGTGACAATTTAAGTTGGTCTATTTAGATATTGAGCTGTGGAGTTGTAACATTTTAGCAGTAGCAAGTTATTTTAAATTGAAACCTAGAAAAAAGGGAAGGGGGTGGCAACTTGGCCCTTAGTTCCAACAACGAAGAATATAACTGAGATTCTTGATGGGGAATCTGTGCTGTGTCACCTCTTGTGCGAAAAAAATTTAAAAATCAGAGAACAGGCAAATTTTATGTTAAAGCTATTCAATTACATTACTCAAATCAACATATCAATACGGTTAGAGATTTCATTAGGTAAACATAATATCATAGTCTTTACGTGAGAGCACACTTACACTCCTTTGGTGAATACAAATGCTAATTACCAAGGACCAGCGCTGAACTTTAAGATTACTTACAAATCGTTCAGTTACGACAACTGCTCGAATACAAGAAGCAATGCCTAACTTCCATATGCATTATCTCGCACGGCAGGTAAATATTATACAACACGTTCGCGCCAGCATTACTTATTTTTGAAAAATAAAACTTATGCCCTTCAGCACGCGAATAAAGACACGCGTGCTTTAGTTGAAAAAATTGATTGCAAGAAAGTCGGTTTACGGACGATAGTTGACGAAATGATTGCATACTTTTATGAATAAAATTGAATAATTTTTATTGAATTATCACTATTTTGTATGGATACAAAGAAGGAGTGAAATGAAATCTACAATTTAATTGATAAATTTACTTTTATTCGCACTCATTAATTCAAATATGTTTATTACTTTAACGAAGAGATTATTTTAACTATAACTTTTATACATGTTTGCTATTTAACTTCTTCCAATCTGTGTTATTCTGATAAGGATAGGACGGTGATAGGAAAAGTAGGAAACGAATGGGAGCGTACAATGAGCGTAACGGGACACAGCGTAACGGGACAATGTGCGTAACGGGACACTTTTTCGTGCGTGCAGCCGGCGTTCATCGATTTATTAGACGTTGTCACGTCAAAAAAAGAAACAACACATCTACAGCAAGAATCATATGCCCAGACGCGATCTCTAGCGTATATGCGCACAGCAAGTGTCAACTCTTCAAGGACGTGCAGTGCAGACGACAGTGGATCTCAGAAGCGCACATGGAGCACACACGGGTCCGACACGCAACACAAGGCAGCTCCCCCCTCCCCCCTCGAACCACACCGCCGCAGTTACGACCATCGATCCGCCGATCCGCGGCGGGGAAACACACGCAGGTCGCCTCTTCCGGCGGAAACACTCAGATTGGCTATGAAACATCAGACTGACATTTACCGTGCCTTCGAAGAAAACAGAGCAATAGAGCCTCACACACACACACACAACTATTAACGAGAAGCCTAAGATGTACATCAAGTTCCGTCCCTGCCCGAACACGCCCGAATATTCAGCTTCGGCCAACCTCGGGATTTGTTTTATTTTTGCGCAGGAATAATGTATTCAAATATTAAAAGTGGTCGGTTATGTTAGCTACATTAAAGCACTTTAAAACACTATGGACGGTTAGTTAGGTTAGTATAGCTACATTAAAATGAACAGAGAAATATAAATATATATAAATAAACCCGAGGTTGGCCGAAGGTGAATATTCGGGCGTGTTCGGGCAGGGACAGAACTTTATGTACATCCTAGGCTTCCCACTATTAACATGGTCCTAGTGACGTACCACCCTATGGCTTACCAAGCAGGTTCATGCTAAATCGCACTTGACGGAAAGGCAACGGACTAAATATCCGGACACTGTTGCCAGCTCGCGCGCGGGTCTGAACACCGCAAGCACTGACGTCACTGCTGCTGCGAGTGTGAGTGTGTGTGTGTGCGCGCCGTGCTGAGAGCAAGCCACCGCCAGCTACACAGACTGTGGGAGCTGCAGACACAGCCCCGGCGCACTTAGGCCCTCCCGGGGCGCAGGCATTACGGAGCTGGCATCCAGGCGCCGCCAGCAGAGGGAGACAGGGGCGGGGTCTGGTTGAATGCTCCCACGCGAACTCATGAAGCCCAGCACAATCACTGGCTTCAATCTGGCGGATATGCGAGTTGAAAACCTATAATGCTGTTTGAAGCCTTTCATTATTTGAATGACTAATATTTAGTATGCTACACTAGTAAACTAAGTAATAAAATTATTACATAAAAAATATATTGCTTGCGGCAAAGTGTCGAATAGAGATAGGCGAATAGAGCAAATAGATCATTTGTGGGGGTCATAGTGTTTGTGAAGGGGGGGGGGTGGTTTATTCTCGTAATGATAATTACAAGAACAATGCAAGGCGCTAAGAGAGAATGTATTTATTAACAAGCTTATGTATCCCGAACTGAGTTACAATAAGACATGAACCCTAGCTCCGTGATGCCAGGCGTGAGGACTCTTCCACACGAGCGTCTGTGAGCAGAGAGCGTGGAACCAGACTGGTTCTGTACATGAAGTAACACAACACCCGTGTAAACAAATGGCTCTACCTTTACAACTACTTTCGGCTCTAACTTGAATTGACAATGTCTGCATAATTTAATATCGAATTATTTAAGAGTTACGATATTTTTTTCCGCTACACATGTAAAATGAGACTTTAAAACTTTTTTTCATTCACAATAGCGAAATTTATATTACAAATATATATGACACATATATTACAAGACTTTGCCCGCTGCAATAAATATTATCTAGTATTGCAGTAGTGCTTAGCACCTCGCCCACAAGGTCATAACTTACAGTGTCACACAGAAACCACGTCTATTGCGCCAGCTATCTGCATGTCAAACGGTTTCTGACCATAAACCACGTACGAATCTTTCTCTGATTCCTTCTTTTCTTTATGTTTCCCTAGTAAATGACATGGATTTAGAGGACAAGTATAAGTAAAATTAAATATGGAAACATTTAACCCCAAAATGGTTAGCAAGCAAGTAAAAAAAAACAACCTATCTTAATATATATCAATCCAGTGTCCTGATGTTTGTTTCCAGTGAACTCTTCACCAAGTCAACCGATTTCGATGAAAATTGGCATTTATGTGTAATTTTTTCCAACTTGAGAGATAGGATAGTTTTTATTTCGATTAATGGTCTTAATAATTTATAATTAATAATAAACTGATTATCAATGTTGATTGGTGTTTAAGCCCGGGAAACAGTGGGTACTTCGTCTCCATGACAACGTTGCGTGCTCGAGAGTCGAGAAACCATCGGTGCTATTCGTTTTTTCTTCGGTACATTACAAAGCATTGTATTAAGATTTTGTCAAAATTAATTAGTTTTCATTTTATTTCATTTATTATAACTGTAAATAAGAGATTTGGTCTCATTTCCCCCCCAGTAATACAACCGTGCGAAGCCGGGTCGGGCAGCTAGTTTTTTATATTTTACAACGAAATATTGGGTCATCACGAAGTTATTTCGTTTGCCAGGACTAAATATTTAATTGAACAGGGCGGATGTGTGGCCACCGCAGTGGTTTTTAATTGACGCCGGTGTGGAATATCTCCCTTGGCGGTCATTGGCCGCAGAATCTCCTGCCCGAGCGCTGAAGGGGCTGATTGGCTGGAGGATTAGTTCCCGAGGTGCTGATCCAATTACCACTCCCCCCCCCCTCCTACCCGGCCTAGTGGCATGGTGTGACACTTGTCTCACTCCTCTCGGCGGTCTAGCGCCTCTCAGAGCCTCGCATCAGACAAGGTTCAGTCCAACGAGATGCCACATATCACACGGCACTCTGACAAGGGTATCAGTTCTTTGCAACATACTGTTTTCTATGTGCTACTGATACCTGTTTATGCACGGAACTGAAGTTGTTTATGAAAGTCACGACACTTTATATGAACAGTGTTTTTACGTAAATATTTTAGTAAATAGAACACTAATAAACTTTATAGTTCTGTTGCCTTTTTGACGTGTCTGAGTAGTTTATGTAAATTAATATATGCCAATATGATTTCGTTCTTAGGGTTGCTATGAAATAATCATTTACAATTATTTGCTTGATAATGTGCTGATATATTTTTGCATGTCAAACACAATTTTAATAGTTTTTATAAAAGTTTTAAAATGCATATTTATTATTGCTTTAATGTATGGCCAGATTAGTGATAATGTTTGATAATATTAAAATTAATAAATGAATAGCCTTTCATAATAATGTAGTAGCAGTCATTTTTGCATAAGTTTGGTTTTTACATGAAAACTGATTGCTAATAATGCGCAACACTAAATTGTTGCTAACGTCACACACACAAAACTTTGTGCACAAAAGTTCTAAAACATACCTGCCTTGTGCTAAGCATTATTCACAACTTCTTTTCTTAAAAATTCAACTTATGATAAAATGAGGGCTACAACATTGTTCTATAAGACTATTTAAATACTATAAAATATTTATAAATTTAGTTGTACTATGTTGGCTATCATATAACTGTTGGGTTTTGTTTAAATATTTGTATTTTAAAACTGGTTTCACGGGCAAAGTTTTATTAACATGTTTTCCATGTAACGAATATTAATTTTCGCCACAGCCCACAACCACAAGGCTGTCACCCTCTGGGCTGACTCTGATAAGGATACGTGAATGCTATGGCCGGCGAGCTCTCAAGGGGTGAGTGGGGGGGTAGTGAGTTTCCTTAGCCACGTGGCTGAAGACGGCAATTAAATGAGAACAGGTCATACGGTAACACATGACATAATATAGCAAAACATAAGAACGCGTACGAACTATATTCATCGGATTGATTATCCATCTGGCACGGCGGAGGAACACATGGACACTTGATAGCCGTGCGGGCGGCTATTGACTCATCGACCTCAAGGTCGTTCTCCTCGCTGCACCACGCTGCACTAAGCTGCCCCGGGGTGCGTTCGTTTCACACGCTCGTCTGAGGCGTTTATTGGGCGTAGCGGCCTGTGCGACCAGTGGCCGGCATCAAGGCTCGTCTGCCAGAACTTGTAATATGTATTAATAGGATCAAGGGCATTGGAGCTATGAGGGCAAGTCTAAAACATAGACATGCTTAAAGTAGAGTTGTAGGGTACATAGATGCTAAAGTGAAGTGTTCTATGTGTCACATGGTGAAGCTAAGGTGGAGTGGTGCTGGGACTCGAACCCACGACCCTGGCCTTTTGTTCTGAAGGGTCGCTGGTTACAGCCTGCTTCAGGCGAAAAAGGTGTGTCCCAAGTGATATTGCATTTTACCGGTCTCTATTATAAATTTTATGTGGTCCAAGCCTCATCGTCAGTGACATTTTTGCGACAAAGAAGAAAGGTGATGTAATGTTACTTACATGAGTAATACTGCTGAGTCTCTGTTGGAATGCAATACTCAGCAGAATGATCAGCAATTCTTCCCATTGCGGGTTGCTAGAGCTGTGTGTATATCTAGGTGCTGTAGGCAGACAGGTTATCAGTAGCTTCATGCTGCAGGTAGGCAAGTGTGTGTCTCGGTGTTGCAGACAGGTGGGTGTATCAGTAGCTTCATGCTGCAGGTAGGCAAGTGTGTGTATCGGTGTTGCAGGCAGGTGGGTGTATCAGTAGCTTCATGCTGCAGTTAGGCAAGTGTGTGTGTCTCAGTCTCGGTGTTGCAGACAGGTGGGTGTATCAGTAGCTTCATGCTGCAGGTACGCAAGTGTGTGTCTCGGTGTTGCAGGCAGGTGGGTGTATCAGTAGCTTCATGCTGCAGGTAGGCAAGTGTGTGTATCGGTGTTGCAGGCAGGTGGGTGTATCAGTAGCTTCATGCTGCAGTTAGGCAAGTGTGTGTGTCTCAGTCTCGGTGTTGCAGAGAGGTGGGTGTATCAGTAGCTTCATGCTGCAGGTAGGCAAGTGTGTGTATCGGTGTTGCAGGCAGGTGGGTGTATCAGTAGCTTCATGCTGCAGTTAGGCAAGTGTGTGTGTCTCAGTCTCGGTGTTGCAGACAGGTGGGTGTATCAGTAGCTTCATGCTGCAGGTACGCAAGTGTGTGTCTCGGTGTTGCAGGCAGGTGGGTGTATCAGTAGCTTCATGCTGCAGGTAGGCAAGTGTGTGTCTCGGTGTTGCAGACAGGTGGGTGTATCAGTAGCTTCATGCTGCAGGTAGGCAAGTGTGTGTATCGGTGTTGCAGGCAGGTGGGTGTATCAGTAGCTTCATGCTGCAGTTAGGCAAGTGTGTGTGTCTCAGTCTCGGTGTTGCAGACAGGTGGGTGTATCAGTAGCTTCATGCTGCAGGTACGCAAGTGTGTGTCTCGGTGTTGCAGGCAGGTGGGTGTATCAGTAGCTTCATGCTGCAGGTAGGCAAGTGTGTGTATCGGTGTTGCAGGCAGGTGGGTGTATCAGTAGCTTCATGCTGCAGTTAGGCAAGTGTGTGTGTCTCAGTCTCGGTGTTGCAGACAGGTGGGTGTATCAGTAGCTTCATGCTGCAGGTAGGCAAGTGTGTGTATCGGTGTTGCAGGCAGGTGGGTGTATCAGTAGCTTCATGCTGCAGTTAGGCAAGTGTGTGTGTGTCTCAGTCTCGGTGTTGCAGACAGGTGGGTGTATCAGTAGCTTCATGCTGCAGGTACGCAAGTGTGTGTCTCGGTGTTGCAGGCAGGTGGGTGTATCAGTAGCTTCATGCTGCAGGTAGGCAAGTGTGTGTCTCGGTGTTGCAGACAGGTGGGTGTATCAGTAGCTTCATGCTGCAGGTAGGCAAGTGTGTGTATCGGTGTTGCAGGCAGGTGGGTGTATCAGTAGCTTCATGCTGCAGTTAGGCAAGTGTGTGTGTCTCAGTCTCGGTGTTGCAGACAGGTGGGTGTATCAGTAGCTTCATGCTGCAGGTATGCAAGTGTGTGTCTCGGTGTTGCAGGCAGGTGGGTGTATCAGTAGCTTCATGCTGCAGGTAGGCAAGTGTGTGTATCGGTGTTGCAGGCAGGTGGGTGTATCAGTAGCTTCATGCTGCAGTTAGGCAAGTGTGTGTGTCTCAGTCTCGGTGTTGCAGGCAGGTGGGTGCATCAGTAGCTTCATGCTGCAGGTACGCAAGTGTGTGTCTCGGTGTTGCAGGCAGGTGGGTGTATCAATAGCTTCATGCTGCAGGTAGGCAAGTGTGTGTCTCGGTGTTGCAGGCAAGTGGGTGTATCAGTAGCTTCATGCTGCAGGTACGCAAGTGTGTGTCTCGGTGTTGCAGGCAGGTGGGTGTATCAGTAGCTTCATGCTGCAGGTAAGCAAGTGTGTGTCTCGGTGTTGCAGGCAAGTGGGTGTATCAGTAGCTTCATGCTGCAGGTAGGCAAGTGTGTGTCTCGGTGTTGCAGACAGGTGGGTGTATCAGTAGCTTCATGCTGCAGGTAGGCAAGTGTGTGTCTCGGTGTTGCAGGCAGGTGGGTGTATCAGTAGCTTCATGCTGCAGGTAGGCAAGTGTGTGTGTCTCGGTGTTGCAGGCAGGTGGGTGCATTAGTAGCTTCATGCTGCAGGTACGCAAGTGTGTGTCTCGGTGTTGCAGGCAGGTGGGTGTATCAGTAGCTTCATGCTGCAGTTAGGCAAGTGTGTGTCTCGGTGTTGCAGGCAGGTGGGTGCATCAGTAGCTTCATGCTGCAGGTAGGCAAGTGTGTGTCTCGGTGTTGCAGGCAGGTGGGTGTATCAGTAGCTTCATGCTGCAGGTAGGCAAGTGTGTGTGTCTCGGTGTTGCAGGCAGGTGGGTGCATCAGTAGCTTCATGCTGCAGGTAGGCAAGTGTGTGTCTCGGTGTTGCAGGCAGGTGGGTGTATCAGTAGCTTCATGCTGCAGTTAGGCAAGTGTGTGTCTCGGTGTTGCAGGCAGGTGGGTGCATCAGTAGCTTCATGCTGCAGGTAGGCAAGTGTGTGTCTCGGTGTTGCATGCAGGTGGGTGTATCAGTAGCTTCATGCTGCAGTTAGGCAAGTGTGTGTCTCGGTGTTGCAGGCAGGTGGGTGCATCAGTAGCTTCATGCTGCAGGTACGCAAGTGTGTGTCTCGGTGTTGCAGGCAGGTGGGTGTATCAGTAGCTTCATGCTGCAGGTAGGCAAGTATGTGTCTCGGTGTTGCAGGCAAGTGGGTGTATCAGTAGCTTCATGCTGCAGGTACGCAAGTGTGTGTCTCGGTGTTGCAGGCAGGTGGGTGTATCAGTAGCTTCATGCTGCAGGTAGGCAAGTTTGTGTCTCGGTGTTGCAGGCAGGTGGGTGCATCAGTAGCTTCATGCTGCAGGTAGGCAAGTGTGTGTCTCGGTGTTGCAGGCAGGTGGGTGTATCAGTAGCTTCATGCTGCAGTTAGGCAAGTGTGTGTGTCTCGGTGTTGCAGGCAGGTGGGTGCATCAGTAGCTTCATGCTGCAGTTAGGCAAGTGTGTGTCTCGGTGTTGCAGGCAGGTGGGTGTATCAGTAGCTTCATGCTGCAGGTAGGCAAGTGTGTGTGTCTCGGTGTTGCAGGCAGGTGGGTGCATCAGTAGCTTCATGCTGCAGGTAGGCAAGTGTGTGTCTCGGTGTTGCAGGCAGGTGGGTGTATCAGTAGCTTCATGCTGCAGTTAGGCAAGTGTGTGTCTCGGTGTTGCAGGCAGGTGGGTGCATCAGTAGCTTCATGCTGCAGGTAGGCAAAAGTGTGTCTCGGTGTTGCAGGCAGGTGGGTGTATCAGTAGCTTCATGCTGCAGGTACGCAAGTGTGTGTCTCGGTGTTGCAGGCAGGTGGGTGTATCAGTAGCTTCATGCTGCAGTTAGGCAAGTGTGTGTCTCGGTGTTGCAGGCAGGTGGGTGCATCAGTAGCTTCATGCTGCAGGTAGGCAAGTGTGTGTCTCGGTGTTGCAGGCAGGTGGGTGTATCAGTAGCTTCATGCTGCAGGTAGGCAAGTGTGTGTGTCTCGGTGTTGCAGGCAGGTGGGTGCATCAGTAGCTTCATGCTGCAGGTAGGCAAGTGTGTGTCTCGGTGTTGCAGGCAGGTGGGTGTATCAGTAGCTTCATGCTGCAGTTAGGCAAGTGTGTGTCTCGGTGTTGCAGGCAGGTGGGTGCATCAGTAGCTTCATGCTGCAGGTAGGCAAGTGTGTGTCTCGGTGTTGCATGCAGGTGGGTGTATCAGTAGCTTCATGCTGCAGTTAGGCAAGTGTGTGTCTCGGTGTTGCAGGCAGGTGGGTGCATCAGTAGCTTCATGCTGCAGGTACGCAAGTGTGTGTCTCGGTGTTGCAGGCAGGTGGGTGTATCAGTAGCTTCATGCTGCAGGTAGGCAAGTATGTGTCTCGGTGTTGCAGGCAAGTGGGTGTATCAGTAGCTTCATGCTGCAGGTACGCAAGTGTGTGTCTCGGTGTTGCAGGCAGGTGGGTGTATCAGTAGCTTCATGCTGCAGGTAGGCAAGTTTGTGTCTCGGTGTTGCAGGCAGGTGGGTGCATCAGTAGCTTCATGCTGCAGGTAGGCAAGTGTGTGTCTCGGTGTTGCAGGCAGGTGGGTGTATCAGTAGCTTCATGCTGCAGTTAGGCAAGTGTGTGTGTCTCGGTGTTGCAGGCAGGTGGGTGCATCAGTAGCTTCATGCTGCAGTTAGGCAAGTGTGTGTCTCGGTGTTGCAGGCAGGTGGGTGTATCAGTAGCTTCATGCTGCAGGTAGGCAAGTGTGTGTGTCTCGGTGTTGCAGGCAGGTGGGTGCATCAGTAGCTTCATGCTGCAGGTAGGCAAGTGTGTGTCTCGGTGTTGCAGGCAGGTGGGTGTATCAGTAGCTTCATGCTGCAGTTAGGCAAGTGTGTGTCTCGGTGTTGCAGGCAGGTGGGTGCATCAGTAGCTTCATGCTGCAGGTAGGCAAAAGTGTGTCTCGGTGTTGCAGGCAGGTGGGTGTATCAGTAGCTTCATGCTGCAGGTAGGCAAGTGTGTGTCTTGGTGTTGCAGGCAGGTGGGTGCATCAGTAGCTTCATGCTGCAGGTAGGCAAGTGTGTGTCTCGGTGTTGCAGGCAGGTGGGTGTATCAGTAGCTTCATGCTGCAGGTAGGCAAGTGTGTGTCTCGGTGTTGCAGGCAAGTGGGTGTATCAGTAGCTTCATGCTGCAGGTAGTCAAGTGTGTGTCTCGGTGTTGCAGGCAGGTGGGTGTATCAGTAGCTTCATGCTGCAGGTAGGCAAGTGTGTGTCTCGGTGTTGTAGGCAGGTGGGTGTATCAGTAGCTTCATGCTGCAGGTAGGCAAGTGTGTGTCTCGGTGTTGCAGGCAGGTGGGTGTATCAGATGCATCATCCTGGAGGTAGAAGGGTGTATATCGTGCGGACTAGGCGAAGCTTCCAAAGAGCGTTCGCTGTAGTTCTAGCAGCATCATGCACCGCTCGCTTTATCATCACCCTTATCAAATATTCACGTGAAGAGGCGAAAAGTTAAAAAAATTAGCATTGCAATTGTTTTATCTGTTGTTATTTGCATAACGTCGAAGCGAAAAAAAACGCGAATAAACATTTATTCAACTGTAGAAATACATTTACGATTTTACAAATTTAAGGGAATCTTGCCGCCACATCCATGGCATTTATTGAGGGTATACTCACAGTTAGCTATATTTTTCTGGTGTAAGTAGTTACGAAAACAAATTACTTTAAATTTCTTAGCTACAAGTAATAATTAATGATATTTCGTACAAAAAAAGGCGCATTAACACAGTACCTACACGTGGTAGAAGTGAAACTTCGTTAGGAATTAAAACCTTGTCTCGTAATTTAAGGGGTAAAACAGCAGAGATAGGAGAGAAAGAGAGGGAGAGAGAGGAGTCAATTTTCTAAATTAAGACGAACTAACCAAATTATTATACACTTCAAAATAACTGCTCGGGATATCAATATTTAAGTGTCTCAATGATGCAGTTAAGCGGGTGTTTAGTTGGGACTCACGAGTATCAGCGGCGGGGCTGCCCTATACCTGTTAGAGCTGGCCTGCTCTCCTTTAGTCCAGAGGAGGCGCTCATGAGTGTGTGGGGGTGGGGGAGGGGTGGTGGGGCAGGATCGTCTCTCTCTCTCTCTCTCTCTCTCTCTCTCGGCAGCTGAGGGCTGGCGTACATAATGAGCAGGCCAGCAGAGAGCTCGTCCAGGGCGTAGACCATTGTTCTGTAATGCTACTGGTGCACTGGCGCACAGCTTGCAGTTTAAGTTCCCAGTTAATATCGTGCATCACCCTCGCGAAGCTTCATTCTCTCGTTGAAGTCATTAGGTGCGAAACATTGGCCCGAATGGTAGGTACTTTTGTTTTTTAAGTTTAAAAGGCAATGAGTTTCGAAACCTGAATCATTCGGTTTGTGAAAGTGAAGACACGGATAACAAGAATATGTGCACTACACGACACCTGAAGATGCCGAATGAAAGTTATTGAGTTGCTACAGGTTTATGTTACCTGCCGCGGTTCTGTCTCCTCGTCTACTGTCGGCAGCTGTGTGAATCTTTGCATCCCTTTATTGTTAATCCTGAGACTAGTCCCGCCTGGTCCCGAGCACTGCACGCTAAGGCGTGTCTCAGCTGTCCAGGAGCTGTCCCAGCTGTCCAGGAGCTGTCCCTTGAGCTGCTCACGGCCGCTCCGAGTGACGCGAGGGCTGACGTCACGTGTGCGCAGCGCGCGACCTTGTAGATCAGGTACCCACGGCGCCTCCCAGTAGCCTTCGACTGCCAGTCCTGTCAACAAGAGCACATTGCTCAATCTACCGCGTGTTCCAAGTGACGTTAACACAAGTTGTTTTACATACGTGCTAAAGTCTTATTGACTGTAAATCTGTAAAAAAAAAAGGGGGGGGGGGCTTGTCTGTAAAGCCGGTTTATGGACGATAATTTTACGTAATAACGTCATAAGAAAACATTGATGAATATTTGCATACTTTTTAATTTTTGTTACCGTTTCACGCGAACGTGGCGCGAATTGGTAACTGTCTCGCTTTAGTTAGGGTTTATTTTTTAAGTTGGTAATTATTTTCCTTTGATTTATTTATTTGTTACTACTTCATTTGTATTATTTATGTTAAATATTAATAATTTTATAAATAATGACGTGACCACTTCTAATAAATCGATGAACGCCGGCTGCACGCGCGAAAAAGTATCCCGTTACGCACATTGTTCCGTTACGCTGTGTCCCGTTACGCTCATTGTACGCTTGCGCCGCACCGGAAGAAGTGAAAACTTAAAACTTTGTTTATAAATGTGTAATATGAAATAATTTCTACGTCAAATGTACGTAAGGAAATGAATCTGATTACTAGTATAATTTCAAGTATTTATTCTTTTATTATTAAAATAAAAATGATTCAATTTTATTCATAAAAGTATGCAATCATTTCATCAATGTTTTGTTATGACGTTGTCACGTTAAATTATCGTCCGTAAACCTACTTTACAGACAACCAATTTTTTTTAGGGTGTTTTTTTTTTTTTTTTTAAAAATTCGCTATTTGACGTGCGAGTGGTGTCGGTGTTGGCTCGGGTGTTTCCGGGCTGGCAGCGATGTGGGCCGAGCGGCCGACAGTCGCGCGGGAGTGAGGGACTGCTGCTCCGACTGCCGGCGGGTCAACACGGGTCTCCTGCACTGCTACCTACACCTGCTGCCGTCACTGGCCTCGCCGACTGTCTCAGAGCAAGGAGCATCCTTCCCGTCTTATTTGGGGCCTAGAGGCCGAACAAGTTTTAGTACTTTTGGATGATAGTACAGAACTGAATACACACTTCCTCATCAAAATAGTCAATGAATGGATTGCCGTACAAGCTATTTGATTTTGTGTATGTAGCCCCACGCATAGTTAAATGAAGAGGCGTGTGAGTATAAATACGTTGTGCAACACTTAAGATAATATTTAAAGGATTTCCTGAAGTGATTTTTTTGTGCACAGAACTTGTACTATTTCTTTTTTGAGTAACTACTCTTTGGAATTTACCTTGTTGGAGACGTTCACGCCCTTTTCGGACTTGTGAATTGAGAACTGATTGCCAGCACTCGAACGATTGATTTTTTATTTAATATTTTATGGGGACCCCTTTACCTATTTTCGAAATTTAAAGAAATCTATATATTTATATAGGCTAGCTTTTCTATATGTATTTATTGTTGGGTAATATTTTTTGTATTTACAATATTAGCTTTTGGTAGTTGGTTATTTAGCTGGAATGAGCCATGATCCATATTATAACTATTTTGCACAATAAATAAGACAGTATGTTTCCGTTATTTTTGCTCTGCTAATTTTATTTTGCCTTCAGTTCGCACCGCTGGTAAAGAGGGGGTTGGTTTACTGACAGTACAGGTTTATATTTGGCCTCTCTGGCGAGCGTGTGCAGGTTGTCAGCCCTGGTCTTGGACGTAGAGGTCAGCCGGTGGCATTTTCAAATATTATTTACAGTTTTTGCGAATTTAATTTAAATAATTTGTTTAAATATAATCACGAAAATTAGTTTAAAAGCCCGCCCTTAACCTGTTCGATATTATATTAGATTTTCTCGCACGGTGGTTGGCCGGTTCTTGCACGCTCATCTCAGGCGGAACGTGACAATTTTTCTTGCGTGCAGCCGGCGTTCATCGATTTATAAGACTTTATCACGTCGAAAATAATTCCAAAGTGCTCAGATTAACTTGAATGCAATACAATGGCCTTAATAATGCTTGCCTCTCGCGAGCTAAAAAGTGCCTAACCTCGCTGCGAGCTGCTAACACGCGGTGTAGCTTGAGCAGGCGCCACGCGGCAGACACAACCAGCATGCCCCGCGGCGCCTGTAGTCAGCTGCAAGCAGCCCCAGCTACAGACCAGCTCATGCTTATGGGAAGCCTACGATTCACTCGTCCTTCTGGACATACCCCAATACTCACGTTGGTAAGCCTTCTTTCAGCAGACGAGAGAGCCAAACGTCCGATTGTGCATGTTCGGTTTTTTTTTTTTTTGGTTCATTGTAAATAAATATTCAACTCATGATAACTAATGGTCAATTAGGTTAGGTTAGCTACATTATAAATACTTTAAAACATTGTGGACGGTTGATTTCGTTAGGATAGCTACATTAAAGATACTGTGAAATCATGTAAACGGTTTCCCCCAAATAAATACACCTGTTGTGGTACGGAAAAAAAAAAGCGAGCATGAACTTCGGGGAACTTCGGGTTTGGCTCTCTCGTCTGTGAAAAGAAGGTTTGCCAACGTGAGTATGGGGGGGGGGGGGGGGGTATGTCCAGAAGGACGAGTGAATCGTAGGCTTCCCCATGCTTATACTGCAGTACACGGCTACCGGCGCGCGCTGTTGCCAGACATCCGGCACTGTCATTCTGAGTGCACGAGAAGCATTTGAAAAATCCAAATAGTAATTTATAATGTATTAAATGATCCAAGCTTATAAATCTGTTGTAGAACACGTCTTTCTACTTAACACCAGAACTAATTCACGCACATCATCCATTGATACGAATTAATACAAAATGTTTGGTGTGAACTTGATAAATAAATGAATATCACGTCCCTTCAACTTGAAACACGTCAGACACCTTGCAAGAGCGCGCCGAGAGACGAGGTCAGAGACTGCGGCAGAAGCAGATAGCACTCCACACACTCGCGCCAGCTGTCTCCTGCTTATTGACTTCCACGGCGCAGCCCTCACTGTGCGGTCTGCAGCCCGTGCAGTGTTCGTCTGCATCCACTGTGACGAGGAGACAGAACCTCTGTTTCCAAGACGACACACCTCTCGTCAACAGATTAGTCTTAGATTAGTCTTTCATACAGATAACATCGTTTACAATTATATATTTTGACGTGACAACGTCTAATAAATCGATGAACGCCGGCTGCACGCACGAAAAAGTGTCCCGTTACGCACATTGTCCCGTTACGCTGTGTCCCGTTGCGATGTGTCCCGTTACGATGTGTCCCATTACGCTGTCGGCGAGTGCAGTAATAATATGTTATGTTACAATTGACTAAAAAAAATATGGTGATTCATATAATTGATGATAGATATTTGATTACAGTTTATTTATATGAAAACTTGTCCATAATTATATTTAAACTTTATAGCTAAACGCCAGTTTTAAAAATTAATTACAAGTCATCTACACGTGAGCTGTTTCGTCGACTGTTTATAAAGTGAAATGAAAAGTTAATGTGGTTTTCATTGCTTATTACATCAACAAATTCGGCAATAAAGGTTAATTATTCTTGCATTTAAAAAATCTGATCACTAGTATAATTTCAAGTATTTGTTTTTTTATTATTAAAATAAAAATTATTCAATTTTATTCCTAAAAGTATGCAATCATTTCATCAATGTTTTGTTATGACGTTGTCACGTTAAACTATCGTCCGTAAACCGACTTTACAGAAAACCAAATATTTTGAAGTGAAACTTATTTGCTTGGGGGCCGGGGGCTACAATTATCAAGCGTTACGATAATTCCGACGGCACGAGGGGAACAGTTAGTCACGTGGTGGGGGAACCGGCAGAGAAGGGTGCGTCAGCGGCGACGCCACTCCAACACTGCACTAGCAGGCACTGGCACGGGAAGACAGCAAGGAAGGGAAGTTACAGTTACGTAGCGGATCATGTTGTACGCTAGTTGTACCGGCCGACAGGGGAGAGGTAGAAATGACGCAGCAGCGATGCTACAGAATCCTCGCAACGGCTAACGATTGACGCTACAATATTTATTTTATTTAAACTATCCACAATTTTTTGACGTGATAACGTCTTATAAATCGATGAACGCCGGCTGCACGCATGACTCATTGTCACGTTCCGCCTGAACCAGGGCATGCAAGAACCGGCCAACCACCGTGCGAGAAAATCTTCTATAATATCAAACAGGTAAAGCCGGGCTTTTTAACTAATTGTTCGTGATTATATTTAAACAAATAATTTAAATTAAATTTGAAAAAACTGTAAATAATATTTGAAAATTAAAAAGTATGCAATTTTTCATCAATGTTTTATTAGGACGTTATCACGTAAAATTATCGTCCGTAAATGACTTTACAGACAAACCCCCCCCCCTTTTTCTTATATTCGTTTGGTAAAGACTTATTGATATGTGTGGTTTGATTTTTTGATACCGTGATAGTAATTTTATTGTACGTCTGTTTCGAGTCTCGTAGGCATACTTAAATTTGTTATGGAAATATACATTTTCGTATAGCGATGATGCTAATTATGTGTTTCATGATATAGTTATGATTTTTTTTTAAGTAAACATCTATTTAAATTTTTTTGAGAGGTGTTATTCGAAAACGTGTTTCGGGGCAGGTTGTCTCACGTTGACGGGGGTTGGTAGTCACATGAGACAACCGGCCCCCGCTCATGCGTGTTGTGAATCAGTACACTAGAACCCCGATGTTACTTAGGCTCACGGTTCCACAGATTGCAATCGTTAACTCTCTACTTCGTGCCCATTACATTATAACCCACCCCCCCCCCCGAATAAAAATATAGTTTTACTTTATGAAATAAATATCTCTTGCATTATTCATGTGTGTTTGTTTTTAACAACTAAAATACTATTAATAATAAATACAAATGCAAGGGGAGGAAATGTGAGGGCACGCGAGTGAACACGGAATGCGCGCCCCCTAGCCACCCGGCGGTAAGCCAGAAGTCTTCTCTCGCGCTCACGCGGCGGGTCGTATGTGTCACGTTTGCAAGTCGAGGGAAAGGCGAGTATAGTTGATTTGCGGCAAAAGAAATACTTTCACGGCACTGCTTGATTTTTACATCCAATAAATTTCAAATTTTCACTGATTTCCCAGCAGAAACACTGCTGTGTGACTGATGAAAAAATTGTATCATAATAACGTACACGGTATTTATCAATGGTAAATTGCTATCGCTGGGCCTGAAAAATATTAATTTTACCAGGAATGGACTATACACAACTGTGTGGTGTTCTTGTTTTTGACTCACACCGCAGGTATCCGGGAAAGGGGGAGGGGGAGGGGGGGAGGTGTGGAAAGAAGGATGTTGACAGTTTCTCACGGTCTTTATTAAAAAAATATTGCGTATATTTATGATTTACTATTATTGTCCAAAAAGATTAGTGGCTTACTATGTTTATCTTTACTGTTATTTGCATTACCATAATTCTAAGTTCGCTAAGCGAATATTCGTTTGTTTTTTTAATGAAAAATGAATTTATTTAGGTTTATTCTTTTATAAGATTAGTTATGTTCGTCATCTTATGTTTAATAATGTTACTAATATAATTTCAATAATTGTTTGTTTTTAGATTCTCCCTTTAATTCACCATGTGCTTACCTACCCCCGACACTGAGGCATCCTTCTCCGACGCGGGGTTAAAAGTCACACTTCTCTTTTTTCTAGTAATAGATAATAATTATCTATTTTATTATAGAATTATTATAGAAGAAGATTTTTTTATTTTATTAAAGTATATATCACTATACATTCATATATAAATCTTATTGCTTAACTAAAAATATGAGAATGAAACACAAACAAAAAAAATGGTTGTCTGTAAAGTCAGTTTACGGACGATAGTTTAACGTGACAACGTCATAACAAAACATTGATGAAATGATTGCATACTTTTATGAATAAAATTAAATCATTTTTATTTTAATAATAAAAGAATAAATACTTGAAATTATACTAGCAATCAGATTTTTAAAATCCAAGAATAATTAGCCTTTATTGCCGAAATTGTTGTTGTAATAAGCAATGAAAACCACATGAACTTTTCACTTCACTTTATAAACAGTCGACGAAACAGTTCACGTGTAGATGACTTGTAATTAGTTTTAAAAACTGGCGTTTAGCTATAAAGTTTAAATATAATTATGAACAAGTTTATATAAATAAACTGTAATCAAATATCTAACATAACCTATTATTACTGCACTCGCCGACAGATGCTACTTTTTTTAATAATAAAAGAATAACTAGGCCTACTTGAAATATACTAGTAATCAGATTCATTTTCTTACGTACATTTGATGTAGAAATTATTTCATATTACACATTTATAAACAAAGTTTTAAGTTTTCACTTCTGCCGGTGCGGCGCAAGAGTACAATGAGCGTAACGGGACACAGCGCAACGGGACAATGAGCGTAACAGGGCACAGCGTAACGGAACAATGTGCGTAACGGGACACATTTTCGTGCGTGCAGCCGGCGTTTTTCCTGTAAGTTCTGTGATTCAAAATGTAAAAAAAGGCATATCGACTTAATATTTCAGCTTTATGAATGTAATTTATATTTGGTATGTGAATATATGTGATTAGAAAGGTCAAAAACACTTATATACTTGTGAGATAGACTTTATAAGTGTAATGTATGTTCTAATGGAATGTTTTTTGAAGTGAAACTTCTTTACTGAGGGGGCAACAATTTTCGAGCGTTACGAAAACTCCGACCGCATGAGGGGAACAGCTAGGCACGTGGTGGGGGAACCGGTAGAGGAGGAGAGTGCTTCAAGCATGCACTAGCGGGCGAATGGGAAGTGGAGGGGGGATATGTACGTACCGGAGCATGCTGTATGCTAGTTGTAACGGCCGGAAGGGGGTCCGGCAGGGGAGAGGTAGAAATAACGTAACAGTGACGCTGCTTGTGTTTGTCTACTCCTCAGTTTTCATAACGGCTGAGGATTGACGCTGCCATATTTCTTTTATTTTATTTAAAGAATCTACAATTTATTTATGTGTGTTGAGCTGGGGATCTTTAAGGTTTCACAATTTTAAAATTAAATGAACAGAAACAAGGTGTGATTCCGTCTGAATATAATTACGTCAAATTTATTAAAGGAAAATTTATAACAGGTATTAAAAAAATATAAACATACAATATTAATTACGTACTTAAACAGATCTCAGGTATATTCAGAAAGAAGGAAAAAATATGGGTTGACCTGAAATTAAATTATAAAAAGGTTTCATTAAAAAAAACATAAACCAATAAAAAAATACAAATATATTTAAACCATCCCAGTATATATACTTAAATCCAGAAATAATGTTTATCTGATGAACTTCGTCTGACGGCGTAGTTTAAGAAAGTTCAGAAATGGTTAAAACATACACTAGCACCGGAGGTCAGGGCTGCGTTTCCCGGAGATCACGCGGGAACATGATGCCAGGGCGCCTGTGTGTTGTAGAGGAAGGGTGATGAAAATGCCAATTCGGCGTCCGGCTCTCGGACCTGTCTGCGAACAGTCCGAATCAAAACTGATCAGAACTAGAACACAGACAGTATAAACCGGGCAGAGAATGCCCGCAAAAGTTAAGGGGAGGTTGGGGAAAGTCGCGGATCGTCACTCACCAGACAGGGAAGTTGGCTTCTATTTTCCGATGCGTCGCCAGCCAGGAACTGGATCCCACGAATACGCGGCTGAGCGCGGATGTTTCCACCATTTCAAAAGAAATAATTTAAAATAAAACTACTTATTACACTTTGTACTATGCAGACGGACTAAACTACTTAAAGCAGATTACAAGGATAGCAACCCTTATTTAATGGACTACATCGTCGGTTGCGGGCGGATGGAAGTCTTGCAGTGTCTCGTCAACTCGCCGATAATCGCAAACGGTCCGTCTGCAATCGCGACGCGAAGTGTCTTGCGAAGAACCGCGTCTCGTAATTAAAAGTAAATGTTCTATCAAAAGTGGAGGGGGGGACTGGGACGTCCGGACCGAAAGGTTCCGAAGTTCCCCGAGTGGGCATCATAAAAAACTCTGACTTTGATGTCTCGAAGTTGGTAGCACTGGCCGACTTTAGCGCTACCTGTTGAGGGGTGTCTGGAATAAAAAAGAATCGACTCGCCCAAGCCGTCCTGCTAAAACCAGGGGCTAAAGGGGCAGTCAGGTGCTGCACTCTCGCGGCCTACAGGGGAAGTTAGCTGTGAGGTTAGTAGTGTTGTCCCCAGATGTCGCGGGGGTCCATCTTTGCACACACACTTTTTATGCAAGTCGTCCTTGCGCCGGCCAACGCTTGGCGGAGTTAACGGCAGGGCAATGCTCCGAAGCTGAATTCTTAGAATCATGATGGGAGGGGGTGGGCAAAAGCGCAACGACGCTGGGAACAAGCATCCATGACGTGACTTTCAAGGAGAGAACCTAATACGTATTCGTGACGGTAAAGGCTATGGTCAGCTCGTCTCTGAGAAATTGTAACAACTCGTCCAGAGCTGTTGTATGCAGTTTTAGTCATGAAGGTAAGTAACGTTACAGGCCTGGGACGTGCCTGCAAGCGGGAGAAATGTCAAACGGGCTGCCAACAAAGTCTTAGATTTGCAAAAGATCCGATAGGTCTCTGGGAAAGGTGCCTCAGTCTACTGGCACAACGTTTAACTACGTAGAGTACACCAGCGTAACAAAGAGTAAATCGCCCTTTAGTAACCAAATTATAAAGAAAAATAAAATTTCCAAAAATAATTTAAAATGATAATAAAATTTAAAAAAAAAACGTGTCGAAATACCAAATTTCTGGCACAGTGTGTAAAATAGTTTTTTATTTGTGCCATTGAATTTCTAATTACCATTCATTTTTATGTGGATTTTTTGATCGAAAATGAAAGTAATCTATGTCTGTCCACACTAACAAGCAAGAAGTTCTCTTCCGCCGCGCGTCAGTCCTCCAATGGAATCTCCACGGACAATCTTATAATGAGGTATATTCACTTGCTCTACTCCCAGCAGCTCAGTGTAAAGTGCTGAGGCTTGCCTCTGTGGCCTGCTCGTAGAGGCGACTAGCTGCCGGCCGCACGTGCCACAGTCGCCCTAGCGCTCCTGACCTCACTACAGTCTCGCCCTTAGACGGGTCTCTCGATGTGGTTGGTCCGCGGCAGACAGCAAAAAGAGGAGGTTATGCTTCGCTTTATTTGTGCTTGAGTGTGTTCCTAAACTGACCTACACTCGGGTGGCGCTGGAAGACACTCCACGCCTGCTCCACTCTTCTGTGATCACGTTACCTGTAAGTAAGGGCGGGTATCCGATAACACGGCTGCATTCCAGCGCCGAGGCTGGGGAGCACACGGTATTTGCGCTAATATCAGTCGGCGGAGAGAGTATTGGATTCCAAGCAAACTCTGCACTCACGTGAACAGGTGAGTAGGCACTTGTTTAGCTCGAGACCTCGCTGCCTGCTGCCTGCTGCCTGCTGCCTGCTACCTGCTGCCTGCTACCTGCTCGCTCAGGCGACACTTCTTCTTGCCACTCTTCATTGATGACAGTTTTTTGACGTGATAATTTCTTATAAATCGATGAACGCCGGCTGCACGCAAGAAAAATTGTCACGTTCCACCTGAGCCGAGCGTGCAAGGAACCGGCCAACCACCGTGCGAGAAAATCTTCTATAATATCAAACAGGTTAAGGCGGACTTTCTAACTAATTGTTCGTAAATTATATTTAAAACAAATTATTTAAATTAAATTTGCAAAAACTGTAAATAATAATTGAAAATTAAAAAGTATACAATTTTTCATTAAATGTTTTCTTATGACGTTATCACGTAAAATTATCGTCCAGAAACCGACTTTACAGACAACCCCCCTTTTTTCAGTTTTACTTATTGTAACCCTTCTTCCTCCTTAATTGGAAGAGGGGTTGCGTCCCCGACTCACTCTGGGCGCGAAGGGAAAAAATAAATATTAAAAAGCTAAACAAAATAAATTCCCCACACCACTGCCCAGGGGTCAGGCCAAAAACTTCAAAGGATATAATAGCAGAGTAACCATTAAACAAACAAGAGGCAAGACTTTGGACGTATGTTATTAAAAAATAGAAATTTGCAAAAATAGTATTTACTATACATAACCATACAAGCTTAGTTACAAAAGCTGACGTTAATAATGGCAGCATCTTATCCCCATTTGCGATACTAACAATAACCTTTAAAAAATCGTAAAAATATAAATACTGATAACAACAAGTATAAAAATATATAAGGGCGTGAGGCGTGGCCACTATAAAATATCAAAATTTACTGACTGCCCTAATACCAAAAATCAAACAAGACAAACAATACAAATATATAAAAAATTCTACAATAATAATACTGAAGTACAAAAAATTTATTTAAATAAAGTTCTTAAACTCTCAATCAACGGTTTAGTCTTTCGTCAGATGTTCGTTGCTAAAGACTTGCCAAAAAAAAAAAGTTAATATCCTAGGCGTGCGCTGGCTTCCTGACCTTCCTCACCAACTCCAGAGTCTAATGCCACGCCGGGCCATAGGTACGAATTCACAAAGGCGTGAACGATGATCAAAAAAAAATTATCTTATTTTTAAGGGAAATGTAGCAAAAACTCTTCACGTAACATAACTATGTTACCACAGAAGTATTTATCATCTACTTCAAACAAAGTCTTACTTCTTTATTAACTTGCCAATGATTTCATAAAAACGTAGAATGGCCGCACCAACCAACATCAGGCTGCGCATGTAGTCCAATACCGATCGCATACATTTTATAATACTGCACAAGCTGATTATATTAGCTAAAGCCAACTTAAAGTATGCAAATTCCGAAGACAAAGTCTCAAAAACAAATTGCAAAATGTTAGTTTCTTCCAAACTTATACTTTTATTACAACTACAGGCAAACGGGCGACCTTTTTAAAAAATCCCACACTGGAACAACGTGTGAAACAAATGGGCCTCTTCACCAAACAGGCTAATAAAAGTTCCGTCCAAATAAAATTTAGTATGGGAAAATACACAGTTCACTAGGTTTGCCAAAAACCAGTGCAGCACCACGAGGGTAAAAATCAAAATCGCGGCCTCTCTTTACCTTGATTACTTCTGTATCACAGGGCAATCCATTTGCCCTGTCACCCAGCGTGGAGCCTCCATCCCAATACTCTTCGTCGCCCGTTGCCGTCCGGCACACCAGTCCGCACCGTCACATAGCTCTGTCCTCGACGGTCGCTGGCCACACACTCCACGCGGCCCCAGCTGATTTTCACTCCCGGCAAGCCGAATGTCTGACGTCATCAGCCAACCGCCGGGCGCTCGCCAAGTGGTATTTACGTGAAACACAATCGATGTTCTTAAGCTCATAATCGATAGCTACCAAACGGCGTATAACTAATTAACAGAATCAAATATAATTAAAAAAATTTACAGATAAATTAACATTAATTAAAAAAGGCGTAAAAATACGTGAAATAAAAAACCATATAAAACTAGAGACCAGCAACAAAAATAAATTACAAGTAAAAATGTGGCCCTGCCGGCCACAACCTCCGCTTTGAACAAAAAAAAATTTAAACAGCAAAGAAAATCTTAAAAAACTAAAACCTCAAAAAAAAAAACCTTGGACTTGGAGAAAAAGTATTCACAAAAACTTATAATCCAACAAACCAGCCCAAACTCAAACAAACAAACCAGCAACAAGGAAAACTTGCCTCCAAAGTCCCAGCCAAAAATTTTAACGCTCAAAAAAAAGCAAGAGAAGGATTTTCCGACAAGAAACGGAAAAGACAAGCTAAACATCACAAACCCAACAAACGGGATCTAAGTAAGCCAAAACAAACAAACAAGCTCCAAAGTCAAATCCGAAACGTATTAGACAAAACCTTCTCTCTCAAAATTATCAATAACTAAAGGTTGCAAACTAAAGCAAAGAACTATAAAAACTATAACCTCACAGGAAATATATCAAAACCATCACTGGTAATCTAAATGACCACTATAATTCCTGGTGCTGATCCTGCTCCCGCTTCTTTTTAAAGCAAAATTTTTCTGAATGACCATTTTTGCCACAAAAACCACAAACAAATTTATTTACCTCCGAAACCGAGCAATCCTTAGCAAAATGCCCTACCTTATTACACTTAAAACAAGTCTTATTACCTTTTTTTTTATTACCCGGCGTTTTAAAACAAATCGGTTTAAAATTGATTTTGCCTTTACACTTATCGAATTCACATTTAGTGTAAAAAATATTATCAACCTGGATAGCCCAAGTGTTGAGTTCCTCCACACTATTAGGTCTGCCAATAAATGCGCATTCGTGTCTGATGGCAGGATTTAGATTTTCCAAAATAATAGCTACAAAACGGTGATCATCTAACTGCAGACCAAATACATTAACGTGATTTCTAATATTCTGTATAAATTCTAAGGTGCTTTCATTTTCCCGTTGAAAACGGAAAATCAATTCCTTAATTAGATCGTCCTTCACCCTCTTAGGGCACAAATATTCCCACAAATTCTCTTTCACTACCGACCCTCCAACAGACTTATTTATACCTGACGTAATCACGTCTATAGCGATCCCGCTACATTTAGTCGAAATACACCTTAACAATTCTTGCTCATTTTGTAAACAACAATTAGTTTTCAAACTATCTACCCCCAAGCAAAACTTTATTAAATCTCTTGGCCCACCGGAGCATAAAGATGGCAACCTATCCAGTTCCTTAAAAAGCAATTTACTTTGCAGAGCAGTATTCAATGAATTTACTTGGCTGATCTCCGAATTCTCCAAATTTTCCTCAACAGGTTTTTTCCTCCCTTCTTTAATGTGGGTACTTAATTTCCTGCGTAAGGTATCAATGTCATCCTCCAGACCACTCTCTACTCCCGCTGCTTGCAAATTAGCGTAAACCTGTTCTTTGGGAAGTTTAAAAAACTATAAAACTGCCATTATTAAAAAAATCAAAAAGGTCAGCAAAATCGCAAAAGTCCAAAGTCTCTGCCAAGCAGAGTGGCGCAGGTTGTAACCCTTCTTCCTCCTTAATTGGAAGAGGGGTTGCGTCCCCGACTCACTCTGGGCGCGAAGGGAAAAAATAAATATTAAAAAGCTAAACAAAATAAATTCCCCACACCACTGCCCAGGGGTCAGGCCAAAAACTTCAAAGGATATAATAGCAGAGTAACCATTAAACAAACAAGAGGCAAGACTTTGGACGTATGTTATTAAAAAATAGAAATTTGCAAAAATAGTATTTACTATACATAACCATACAAGCTTAGTTACAAAAGCTGACGTTAATAATGGCAGCATCTTATCCCCATTTGCGATACTAACAATAACCTTTAAAAAATCGTAAAAATATAAATACTGATAACAACAAGTATAAAAATATATAAGGGCGTGAGGCGTGGCCACTATAAAATATCAAAATTTACTGACTGCCCTAATACCAAAAATCAAACAAGACAAACAATACAAATATATAAAAAATTCTACAATAATAATACTGAAGTACAAAAAATTTATTTAAATAAAGTTCTTAAACTCTCAATCAACGGTTTAGTCTTTCGTCAGATGTTCGTTGCTAAAGACTTGCCAAAAAAAAAAAGTTAATATCCTAGGCGTGCGCTGGCTTCCTGACCTTCCTCACCAACTCCAGAGTCTAATGCCACGCCGGGCCATAGGTACGAATTCACAAAGGCGTGAACGATGATCAAAAAAAAATTATCTTATTTTTAAGGGAAATGTAGCAAAAACTCTTCACGTAACATAACTATGTTACCACAGAAGTATTTATCATCTACTTCAAACAAAGTCTTACTTCTTTATTAACTTGCCAATGATTTCATAAAAACGTAGAATGGCCGCACCAACCAACATCAGGCTGCGCATGTAGTCCAATACCGATCGCATACATTTTATAATACTGCACAAGCTGATTATATTAGCTAAAGCCAACTTAAAGTATGCAAATTCCGAAGACAAAGTCTCAAAAACAAATTGCAAAATGTTAGTTTCTTCCAAACTTATACTTTTATTACAACTACAGGCAAACGGGCGACCTTTTTAAAAAATCCCACACTGGAACAACGTGTGAAACAAATGGGCCTCTTCACCAAACAGGCTAATAAAAGTTCCGTCCAAATAAAATTTAGTATGGGAAAATACACAGTTCACTAGGTTTGCCAAAAACCAGTGCAGCACCACGAGGGTAAAAATCAAAATCGCGGCCTCTCTTTACCTTGATTACTTCTGTATCACAGGGCAATCCATTTGCCCTGTCACCCAGCGTGGAGCCTCCATCCCAATACTCTTCGTCGCCCGTTGCCGTCCGGCACACCAGTCCGCACCGTCACATAGCTCTGTCCTCGACGGTCGCTGGCCACACACTCCACGCGGCCCCAGCTGATTTTCACTCCCGGCAAGCCGAATGTCTGACGTCATCAGCCAACCGCCGGGCGCTCGCCAAGTGGTATTTACGTGAAACACAATCGATGTTCTTAAGCTCATAATCGATAGCTACCAAACGGCGTATAACTAATTAACAGAATCAAATATAATTAAAAAAATTTACAGATAAATTAACATTAATTAAAAAAGGCGTAAAAATACGTGAAATAAAAAACCATATAAAACTAGAGACCAGCAACAAAAATAAATTACAAGTAAAAATGTGGCCCTGCCGGCCACATTATTTAGGCGCGTTGTGGCAAAACGATGAGAGTGAAAATTTACGAAGCGCGCGCGTAATGCAACGAAATGTTCACAGGAAGGTGGCGGACCTACATAGTAGTATATAACAGCCGCTCCGAGCACAGGGCGCAGGGTTAGGTGCCGAGGTGCTGACCACGGTCTTGGATTGTAACTTCACGGCGGCTATTTTGGATGACCTTTACCTTTGACTTTTACCTTCAAACATTTGTCAAAAATTAATCAAAATATGCCCAAATTTGGCAAAAATTCGTCATAATGTCCAATTTTTAGGAAAAAGATTTTTAAAAAATCTAAAACAAATAAAAAAAAATTCAAATTTTGAGGGAAAAAGTCCCGTTTTGAGGGAAAATATCCCGTTTTAATCCTCAAAAAATACTAGAGGATTGAAATGACCACAAAGAGACTTAATTCCTCATCTACAAGCCTCCATTAAATCTCTAAGGAAATTTTACCTAGACCAGCATGTCGTGGCCGCCATTTTGAAATTATGACGTTATTACCACCATATTGGAAATTCGTAATTATTAAGTTAGAAATTCTGGGGAAAAAATTAGTTTAATAAAAATTATTTCAAAATACAATTTTAATAAAATGTTAATTTAAAAACGCACTTAAGCCATGGAGCTCGGAGTACCTACTCGGTTCTAACTCTTCGAGAGCAAATATGGTTCCGGAACCTTCCTCCACGGAAGCCACCGACAGACTGACCTCCCACCACTAATGCCAAGGTAGATATATCGACAACTAGCATGATGTCACATCCGCCATCTTTTTCATGAATTTTAACAAGGTTGGCAGTGTTATAATAAAATTCATTATTAAAAATCTGGTCCAAGTTGGGGTTTAGATTTTTTTTTAGATTTTTACCGGAGACGTTTAATTATATATTTTAATAGCTGTTAATAGCTGCTCTGGTAGTGAATTCTAGCGTGTGTTGCTGAACTACGTACAAGTTGCGCTCATAAATTTAATGATTGACGTTGAATTTAAAAAAAAATATATTTATTTTCAATATTAATGACAAAAATTTTGTTTAAAAATTTTTTCATCTATATTTTCAATTGCATTTATATAAGTTAAGTTCCCTTATGTCAAATTTATTTTAATTTTAAATTAATGCATTCGTATTGATTAGATAATTTTAAAGTATTAAATTAGTATAACATTCAGCATATTTATTAATTTTCAATATTTATTAAAAAAATTCTCGATAATTTTAGAAAAAATATAATTTTATACACAAGTTTATTTTGTTTTTAAATACTTAGTATTTTAAAATTAATATTTTCAAATTAATTTCAAAATTTTTGTGTCTTATATAAAAAAATAAGTATAAAATTCTAACGTGCGTACATTCGTTCAAGAAACTGATGTTTAGTTTAACTAACTGAATGATGCTGCTATGAGCAAGCGCGCTTGTTATTGCACGGTGTGTCTGCATGCAAGAGTGCAAGAGCGGGCTACGGCGCACACTGCAGAGACAGGAGCAGAGCACAGCTGACGGCGCGGCCAGGCGCTGCTGTTGCCTGGCAACCAGCAGGTGCGCACCTCGTCAGCCAGGTAACACTGCCTCGCTGACGTCACTCGCGGCAAGACGAGACAAGCAGCTGTTGAGAGCTGACGTCACGAGACAGCGCTTTTAACTGTTCCGATGCACACATGAAGTCCGACCTCGCGGCCGGCATATCTCAGCGTTCCCCTCCCGATATGCACCCTTGAAGGGTAGTGTGGGAGTATCGTACCAGTTCTATTTATAACTTTCCAGAGCTTTATAACATACAGAACTGTTAGGGATCGCTCCCTGTTGCTAATCGGGAAGGTGTTAGACCAGCATCTGGGCCACCAACCCAGCATAGTCACCGCCTCAGCCACTCTACCACACTCAGCTGACCAGACAGTTGGCTGTGTCCTGTGCCCTAAGACTTTATCAGCACTGCTGGCGCCTTGTTCTGATACACAGCGACAGGGGAAGATACATTCGGCCACAACCGCGTCTCCACACGTCTGGCCGTGTCCTCTGGGGTGTAGCAGTGACTCTGCGAGACGACACCGGTGCCTGTGTTGCCCCTGTGTGCGGGCCTCCCGCTTCGCTCGTCTGCACTGCGGGCAGCCGCGCTACTCGGCGGGTTTATTCCCAGAAACTGTCGCATTGTTTCGAAAAAAGTTTGGAACTGAACGACGATTACGTGGGAAAGTATTGTAGATATGTAGTAAACTTTAACTGTAATTAAAAAAAAAATTATAAAAGTTAATTTCTTCAATAACAAAAAGGATCTTTATTAAAAAAACAATCCTCATACTACTTTGGTCTCGTGCTCGTTACTAACTTTGACCCTCGGTTTATTACAGATTCATCCTAATTATGTGATGGAATCAGAGAAGTAAGTATGATTAATTCGCTATTTCCCAGCAAAATATTCAAGCCTTAATTTCACTAAAGTTATCATTGAAAGCGGTGCGCGCAAACTGAGAGCTGTGAATTGTTCTGTGCCACGAGCCAAATAGTGTTGGCTCCGATTGCATCGCACGGCTCGCAGTAACGGAACGCTCCTGGCAGCGCACGGCTCGCAGTAACGGAACGCTCCCCGCAGCGCACGGCTCGCAGTAACGGAACGCTCCCCGCAGCGCACGGCTCGCAGTAACGGAACGCTCCCCGCAGCGCACGGCTCGCAGTAACGGAACGCTCCCCGCAGCGCACGGCTCGCAGTAACGGAACGCTCCCCGCAGCGCACGGCTCGCAGTAACGAAACGCTCCCCGCAGCGCACGGCTCGCAGTAACGGAACGCTCCCCGCAGCGCACGGCTCGCAGTAACGGAACGCTCCCCGCAGCGCACGGCTCGCAGTAACGAAACGCTCCCCGCAGCGCACGGCTCGCAGTAACGGAACGCTCCCCGCAGCGCACGGCTCGCAGTAACGGAACGCTCCCCGCAGCGCACGGCTCGCAGTAACGGAACGCTCCCCGCAGCGCACGGCTCGCAGTAACGGAACGCTCCCCGCAGCGCACGGCTCGCAGTAACGGAACGCTCCCCGCAGCGCACGGCTCGCAGTAACGGAACGCTCCTCGCAGCGCACGGCTCGCAGTAACGGAACGCTCCTGGCAGCGCACGGCTCGCAGTAACGGAACGCTCCTGGCAGCGCACGGCTCGCAGTAACGGAACGCTCCTCGCAGCGCACGGCTCGCAGTAACGGAACGCTCCTCGCAGCGCACGGCTCGCAGTAACGGAACGCTCCTCGCAGCGCACGGCTCGCAGTAACGGAACGCTCCTCGCAGCGCACGGCTCGCAGTAACGGAACGCTCCTCGCAGCGCACGGCTCGCAGTAACGGAACGCTCCTCGCAGCGCACGGCTCCCAGTAACGGAACGCTCCTCGCAGCGCACGGCTCGCAGTAACGGAACGCTCCTGGCAGCGCACGGCTCGCAGTAACGGAACGCTCCTGGCAGCGCACGGCTCGCAGTAACGGAACGCTCCTCGCAGCTCACGGCTCCCAGTAACGGAACGCTCCTCGCAGCGCACGGCTCGCAGTAACGGAACGCTCCTCGCAGCGCACGGCTCGCAGTAACGGAACGCTCCTCGCAGCGCACGGCTCGCAGTAACGGAACGCTCCTCTCGAATACTTGTCGGCGCCTGATGCGGCTGCGTGTTACTTCGAGGTGTTTATTGGTTATAGTTAGATAGTATCAACAGTTTGGCTTGGAATTAAACCAGGTAGTTGTTGCTAGTGGGAAATATCGTTAAAGATTACTCCCGGTTGGAATTTAGTTTTTTGAAATTAAATATCAAAGTTTAGTATTTTGGTTTGTGAATTTCCCTTTTTGCGTATCTTAATGTAGACACAGACACAGATACATATGCGCATAAGTTATTCAATAGTTATAGAGCTTTTCTAGAATAATTTGTGACTCACGGTTCGAGATAATCAAAATTAGAAATATTTACCACACGTTGCCGTTCCATTTGATAGGTTTTTTTCTCCCCATTTTTGTGCTTACTGTTTATTAGATTATTTTTGGATAAATCAACCAAATATCGACAATTTCTGCTAAAATCTCAGTGCATTTGTATGAAAATTGTGTGCTAGAAATGAATCCTAACTATTCCCGACATCATTAAATTTCTTCAGAGTTTCGAGTTGTTAAATGTTAAAAGTTGGCAGCACCGGGCGGCAGTGTGCTGGTCTTCGATCATATATACTTATAGATAGCTCATTGGCTATAGCTGCTGTGTTGTTTGTTGATCCCGGGATCTCAATCAGCTGATTGTAGGCTACGCGACGGGTTTCTGCCATAGGAAACAATGAAGTAGTCGACTAACATGTGTGATATTTTGTGTTTGCTGCATTCACGGACGATTGTAGGCTTCGTTTATATCAATAAATGTGTTAAGTAAAGAATGTAGAAGTAAATAAGTAATTAAATATGTCTGAATTGATCGGAATTCACGTTATTATTGTGCCCGAAGGGAGTGTTTTTGTTGTGTATCGTACCTCTAACCTCAACACTTGTGTATTTGTCAATACGTTTTGATGGATTCAGTCTTAAGCTCGTATTTTATTACGAACTTTATTAAAATCTACACAATGCTAGGCAATATTGGAAATATAAATATACTAAATGTAATGATACAAGATATATAACATTATTTTCGAGACAGCTACATTTCTATCATTATTGGCTTTGGTCGTTTGAGTGAGCTTGTTTAATATTTACCGGAGCTAATAAATAGTAATTTTTATTCAGATAATTTATGCTGAGTGGAAATAAAATAATAATGTTACTCTACAGTTTCCTCAAACTATAAAAAAAGGTAACCATAATGATTGGCCGTATGATTTTTAAATGAAATGAATAATGCCCGACCATGTCCTATGAAAATAATGAGATGTGTATTAAGGGGCACAGGTAGCCTACCTTGGGGTATGTACATGCAAGACAGAGTTGTAATTGTATTAGGCCTACATGAAAGCTTGAATTGCATATTCAGAGGGTAATATTCTTACATGATGACTTTTGCTCGACTAAAATAATAGAATTTAGAAAATACAGTTTTTGAACAGTAATGACATTCTTCTATTTACCCTAAACATTGTGTTTTTAAATTCCTGTAGGTTTCTGAGAAATCACAATTTATAACTTAAATAACAATATCTGTGCATTCATGTAGCAACAGCCTTTTGTTGCTTCAGATCCAGGTAAACATTTGTATGTATGGAGAATCACGGGATCTGCAAACCTAGCGTGCTAACGTTTACAACAGTCTGTTCTGAGGCTTCGTTTGTGCATGTTCAGTGTAAATAATCATTAATTTGTGATGTAATAATGGACAATTTGAATATGTTAGCTACATTAAAAATATGTAGTTTAGTATGGGTACATTAAAAAATAAAGTAAAATATTTTTAATGGTTGCTTGGAAATTACCACAGTGTGCAAACAGTTCACACCAGAAAATTCCGAGACCCAAATAGTTTCAAAGTTCATCGAAGTTTGTCATTCACACAAGAAAATTTAATACCACAACATTAAAGGATAAAAATGTGCATGAGAAATCTCCATATCATCTTTTATATAGTTGTGTGACAGGAATTAGATAATATTCAAACTAAATTAAAAATACTTACAAATATTGTGGATAATTGTTTTGATCGGGATAGTTACCTACTACTTAAATTATAAATACCTAAGAAACTATAAAAAAAAATACTGTACAGTATTTTTAATTTAGCTATACTAACCAAACCAACCATCCACAATAATTTTATGTTCTCCAGAACATGTACACACATAGTCTCGCAAGGAAAAGCAAAAATGGTGGTAGCCGCAAAAATGCTCAGGTATTGCAATGTAAGCTATAAATGATAATTTCTAAGAAACTAGTAGGATTTTAGAAACATCGTTTTCAGGATAAGTAGAGGAATGTAGTTAGTGACGGGAAAAAAGTAATTTTGGAATGTTTTATTACGGAAAAGCCGCGACATAAGAATATTACAATGCAGAGAAACATGTTAAGTCCTTAAGATTGAAAGTATTGATCATAACTTTGAATTAACAATAAAATAACTATTTTTTATAAAGAGGTTAAAATTTTTATGCTCTTAATAAATGTAAAATTGTGTTTATAATGCCTATAACTTACATAAGTTATTTAAGATACATGCATACAATGGTGACAGATGTTACCAATATGAAAATAGTGTGCTGAAACAAACATTGGTTTTCGAGAAAAATGTGTAACTAGAAGCTCTGCATATGAATTTTGGCCGTTATATGGAACCCCTAAAAGATGTTGCCATTAAAAAACTTAGGATAATGGAAAACTTATAAAAATACACTTCGTAAATATTAAGTAGTGTGTTAGGTTTTCAATTCTCAAATCACATTTTTAAAAAAATAGTAGCAATGCTTGTTTGACCTAGACTTTTAATGCCCTCAAATTACATGTAACTACATTTTCACAACTAAGTATTCATCTGCTATTGAAAAACCAGCAACAACCCTTATTTTCTCTAGATTTTGGCCAGATAAAGAATTATTAAGCAAAGAGCCATACATTTTTAAACATTATTTATTTTAAATTATACACACTAAATTTAAAAGTTATAAAATCTGTCCACTATACTGAACCTATGAAGCTTAGTTTTCGGTTTTGTGATCTGGTTTCATCTTATTCCTGCCAGTCATTATTCTGCTACTTTTCTATCCCTCCCTTCTTTGATTTCAGACTGTTGGGCAAAAAAGGAGACAGGTTCATTTGTCTTTATTAGGGATGTTAGCTTGAAATGAAATAATAATGAGGAAGGAATGACAAATTTATTCTTATTAAAGCACACATTTAAATATAGACATTATATTCTGACTTGCTGAGCGACAAGCTGAACTGCCGCCTTGGCCACCGAGTTAGGAACTGAAAAACAATATGGTAGGTATCTACAGTATCTAATTACCTACAATTAAAAGTAAACAAAAAATAACAAGTTATGTTTAAATTACAGCAGTTAAATATATGAGGTTTCAGGTTCTAAAATAAATAATAAATCAAAATTGAAAACCATTTTAGTTAAAAAAAAAAGTAAGAAAATCTATTTTATTAAATACAATAGTTCATGTACAATTGTATGTCACATTCACACACACATACAGATACTTTTCCAAAATCATTTTACATTTAGCTTCAATGAAACTTAAAACTATATAATTATGGTAAACATAGGCATATACAGTATGTTACATTTCTTGAGTTTACATTCTAATAAGTAGTAAATAAATTTAGTCCAAAGACATAAATTACAAGAATTTGGTCACATCATTGGCATCCATATCATTGCACAATCTTTGTTTACAAATGCATCAACCCTGTTTAGTTTTATGAATGTCTGCTCTTTACTCAAAACAAAAGATCATATATAAATCAACCCTTTTAAGAGCCAAAGTCCAAATACTTCTTCTTTTCTCATCAACTGGGAAACTGTAAAACAGTAAATTTTAAAAACTCTCACAATGATAACAATAAGTTTGACACAAAACCTACAAAAAAAACATTAAAAATCAAACTAGGGGTCATCCTATAAAAAGAAATTAGAAATAAGATTAAACATTTTTCTTAGCTACTGACATCTATTGTAATGATTATGTAAAATAGCATTGCAATAATTCAAATAGTTCATAAGTAATTTAATGGTCCAATGGTTGATCATGTTTAAGGTCGCTTAGGTTAGGTTTATCACATTCCAAATATCTTTTGCAAAACAATAAGAGAATATCAGTTTATAATTGTCTTTTAGAATAATTGTTTCATAGAATTCTCGACACTGACATTAACTAAAGTATATTATAAATACGGATTTGCCTAATTCACAAAATGTTAAGTCGGCTATCGTCACATCGCAACAGCTTTGTTTCAAATCCTTTCTTAAACTAAATCTATTTATTCATAACCTTACCTGTAAAACGAAACACTGCTTCTTTTTTCGAATCTCTCATTACATCCGTACGCAACACAAGAAGTAACCATATTAAATTAAATACATTTGAAGTAGGGTAAACAAGGGTTGGGTCTTCAAGTTAAAAAACCATATTTTACAAACTTTCTGATAAGCTTCAGCACTAATATATTTCTACGTTGGTTAATTAATACGTTTATTAATATAAACCAAACCTATTATCTTTCTCAAACGCAGCAAACTATAGAAATCCCGCACGATAGCCCGCCACTACATTGGTTCTTATGGAAGTTTTCCAGCAGGTAGCCAACAATCAGCTGTTCGAGATCTCGGTTTCCAAACAAACGACGAATAAGCTCTCTATGATATATATGCTCGAAGGTGCTGGTGATGTCACCAGCTGCGGGCTGGCGATAAGCGCTCCAATCAGGGCTGAGTGTGGCCTCGGCATTCACACGGCCAGAACAGTTCCAGGAATCGATACTGACTCTCGATACATCGCGCACCTGTCTCCACTCTCGACTGGAGCAGCACGAGGCTCGACTCTGCACACAGAAAGGCGAGAGTTAGCCGTCGGAACATCGTTGCACTTGCCATTAACGCATGTAGTGGCAAATGCATAATTTAATATACGCATGGATCTGAAACTACTATAAGTGCGGAGTGATAAATTGCCGAAGGGTGGGGCGAGTGCCCCTGCAGCGCGGGAGTATGCAGCCCCTGGGGCTCGTCTGTGGAGCGGGTTGCCGGCCCCGCAGCGCCCAGGCGCAGTAACTCAGCGCCTCCCGAGAGACGCGGTAACGAGCAGATCCCCCCCCCCTCCCCCTTCTTCACCCCACACTTCTCGTCCCTGAGGCCACTTCCTTCTCCCGGCTCGCCCGGTTCCTGTTGCGTCACTTCAGCCGCCACGTGGAGGCAGTCGGACCCGTCAGCTCAACGCTGCGGGGAAATTTATATGGAAAACTACCGAACATCAACTATCAAAGTATATTTTTGAAGTGAAACTTCTTTTCTGAGGGGACTACCATTTTCGAGCGTTACGAACACTCCGACCGCACGAGGGGAACCGTTAGGCACGTGGTGGGGGAACCGGTAGAGGAGGAGAGTGCTTCAAGCATGCACTAGCGGGCGAATGGGAAGTGGAGGGGAGATATGTACGTAGCGGAGCATGCTGTATGCCAGTTGTAACGGCCGGGAGGGGAGACGGCAGGGGAGAGGTGGAACTGACGCAGCAGTGACGCTGCTTGTGTTTGTCTACTCCTCAGTTTTCGTAACGGCTGAGGATTGACGCTGCCATATTTCTTTTATTTTATTTAAAGAATGTACAATAAATTTGTTTATTCAAGTTGAAAATAGTCATTGATTTGTGCAATCAACTCTATAAGTATAATTTGTTTTTATGACTTTGCAGCCCGGTGGACTCACGGGTTCGACCAGACTGCGAGCTATTAGGGTGAACAAATGTAGTTATTCAGAGAGGTAGGTATGTTGTTCTAAGACAGGATCAACCACTTTCGTAACCTTGTTTTTAAATTTATTAATAAATTTAATAGTAGCAATTCTTAACAAAATAACGTGAACCGTTATGAAATGTACGCTGTACAGAAAAATGTTACAGTAAAATACAAAACTATTAAAATACAATAATATCAAAAGGGCGGGCTGCACAGGCCATAAAAATGATTCCAAGAAACAATGATACAATGATACAATTTAGACAAAATCAAACAGGTAAGCCCTAACACGGAGGTTCGGTGCGGCCAGGGGAGAGGTTACACAAGCCCGAAGACGATATTGGCTCGCGCAACAAATAATGCGAAAGAGTTAAACTGCAAACAAATGAGTTAATTAAGGAACTGATAAAAGCTCCACGACAAAACAAGGCAGCCAATATCGGGGCGGCGCGCACAAAAGGTACAGCAATCAGAAAAACTTATCAATACAAGAAATAAACATTACGTTCACCAGTGGCAATGCAAACCACATACGAAGACTGGCAGTACAGCGAGACACAAAGTGAAAGGCCCATACTAGCCCAAATGGCTCAACAAACAACGTGGCTGAATAAAGTTAACTTACACGGGCGAGGCAAATGTATGTGAAAAGATGCATGGCCACATCGTGCAGGAAGAGTGACGCTACCGTATGCAAGTTACCGTCATCGCTGATACCTTTGAATATATATACTGTATAGAAGTCGCGAGTGGATAGGATTTACTCTACGTTTTACATAAGCGTATGATGAGCAGCTTGGGAACTTCACCGCTGCAGTGCGCTGCCGTAACGCCCTGTATCGTCTTAGTTGTTATTTACACGTTAGAGCGCAGCACTGTCGCCCGCTGTCATTCCCCGAACCCCCCACCCAACATTCACTGCAGCTCCAAGTTCGTTCAACGGGAGGGGGAAGGGGTGTTTGAAGAGTTCGACACTTGTCCGCTAGGGACCACCACAAGTCGATGCCCTAGAGATGGTGGCGATTGCGGCGGTGAATTAACCAACTACCTCACAACCGTATTATAAATTTTAACCTGGGCTGGCGACTTCTATACAGTATATATATTCAAAGCTGATACTGACCAGTACAAACTGCTCCCCCGACTGCAACTGAACGACTCGAGACGAGAGCTCGCAGGCCCCTATAAGCACAAGTAGAGGGCGCTGGAGCTGCGGCGGACTAACACACCACAGGGGAAGGAGTGGGGATACGGAGGGGAAATCTAACCATCGAATTGGTAGGGGGAGGGGGAAACGAAGAGGGGAGGGGAGGGAATCGCTCAGCTGTACGGCGACGCAAGAAGCATATGCTTCAACTTAAGAGGTTAGCTTCATAAGTGTATGTGAATATTCTGATTTGAAATTTCAAAAGGATTAATATACCTATGAAATATACTTTATAATTGTAACTTATTTTTGATAGGAGTGTTTTCTTCTTTCCCTTTACTCAGCAGAAGATCGTGATTTAACATCATGCCTTAATAAAATTGGTTGCCTGTAAAGTCGGTTTACGGACGATAGTTTAACGTGACGTCATAACAAAACATTTATGAAATGATTGCATACCTTTATGAATAAAATTGAATCATTTTTATTGAATTATCACTATTTTGTATGGATACAAAAAGTAGTGAAATTAAATCTACAATTTAATTGATAAATTTACTTTTAATTGCACTCATTAAATCAAATATGTTTATTACTTTAACGAAGAGATTATTTTAACTATAACTTTTATACATGTTTGCTATTTAACTTTTTCCAACCTGTGTTATTCTGTTGAGGATAAGGAAAAGTAGGAAACGAATGGGAGTGTTTCAAGTTTAATGTGCCTCGAAAAAGTCAAATCGATGGTTGTTCCAATCGAGTGGAAGAGAGATAGATGCGGCGCAAGCGTACAATGAGCGTAACGGGACACAGCGTAACGGGACAATGTGCGTTACGGGACACTTTTTCGTGCGTGTAGCCGGCGTTATTCGATTTATTAGACGTAGTCAGGTCAATAATACAAAAGGGCAGATGCAGATGAGAGTATTGTCAAAGAAGACGTGGGGATAAGCCGTCTAGATGGGCCAGTGAACGGCGAGTCAGACGTGTCGAGAGCAGCCCCACTTCAGGGGCGGTGAGGCGATGATCACAGCTCTGAGCCGGGTGGTCCCCCCTGCGAGCTGGCAACATCTCCGCCTCTTGTGTGTGGACGATGTAGTTGGGAGATTAACCAGCGGCTCTGAGTCCTGAAAAATCAGAAGATATTTTATGTGTTTAGAATTTGGCTTTTTTGACGTGACAACGTCTAATAAATCGGTGAACGCCGGCTGCAACACGAAAAAGTGTCCCGTTACACTCATTGTACGCTTGCGCCGCATCTATCTCTCTTCCACTCGATTGGAACAACCATCCATTTGACTTTTTCGAGGCACATTAAACTTGAAACACTCCCATTCGTTTCCTACTTTTCCTATCATCGTCCTATCCTTAAACAGAATAACACAGATTGGAAGAAGTTAAATAGCAAACATGTATAAAAGTTATAGTTAAAATAATCTCCTCGTTAAATTAATAAACATATTTGAATTAATGAGTGCAAATAAAAGTACATTTATCAATTAAATTGTAGATTTCATTTCAATCCTTTTTATCCATACAAAATAGTGATAATTCAATAAAAATGATTTAATTTTATTCATAAAAGTATGCAATCATTACATCAATGTTTTGTTATGACGTTGTCACGTTAAACTATCGTCCATAAACCGACTTTACAGACAACTATTTTTTTTTGTTACAGATTTCGATTTGGCTTTACTGATTTCAGCTTAGTTTGTTGATGTTTTCAAGTCAAATCCCACAGTAAAAAGCTTGACAGCCACAAACAAGTTTCAATGCCAGAATTTTCTTTATCAAATCCTCTGTGGTTATGGCTGCTTGTGTATCGGAGAAACTGGACAGATACATTTCAATGCGCATTAAAGAGCAAAGTTTAGAGATCTGTACGTGGCGAACATGTCTGGGGCAACATTAATAAAATTCTCTGGGACAATGCTATTTTACCCACACTAGAAGAACACCGTATCAAAAGGGAACTATAATAATCGACATTTGTCAGCAGTAACATTGCTCGTAGCCAACAGAGTATTAAATTAAAATATAAATGTATACATTTAATCAATACTGAAATTAATTTGCAGACCCACAACCCTAGCAGCAAGACTCTACCCAGTGTTCCACCGGGGTCGCCTGTTTGTCACTCTTGTCCAATGTTGTTGTTTATCTGTATTTTCTGTTCTTTTTGCCACTGTGTCATAGTTGTAAGCCCACAGGGTTCATTTGTGCGGTGAATTTTGACGTGATGACGTCTTACAAATCGATGAACGCCGGCTGCACAAACGAAAAAATTGTCACGTTCCACCTAAGCCGAGCGTGCAAGAACCGGCCAATCACCGTGCGAGAAAATCTTCTACAATATCAAACAGGTTAAGGGCGGGCTTTTTAACTAATTGTTCGCGATTAAATTAAATTTTCAAAAACTGCAAATAATATTTTAAAATAAAAAACTATGCAATTTTTTTCATCAGTGTTTTCTTATGACGTTATCACGTAAAATTTATCGTCCGTAAACAGACTTTACAGAAAAAATCCAGTTTTTTTTCTAGCAAAATTAATTTCCTGTAATCCTGGGTGCTGTACGTGCGTTTATCACTTGACACTCGCAAAGTTCATATTCTCCGTTAAGTGTCTGGTGTCCATTGTCGAGACGTCCTGGCTAGCGGTGCCTCGAGTGGAGGCTCGCAGCTGCGAGGAGCAGGCGAGGCGAGGCTACTCCTCTGAAGGAGCACAGCCCAGGAGCCCTTCAGCCCTCGACCTGCTCAAGGGCGCCGCCAATCGATACTCGCTCCAAGGGCGGGTCTCGCAGCGCCACTCTCCCGCCTGATGCCCTGGTTCCAGCGCCCGGTTCCTGCTTCAACCCCTCCACGCCTCTCTTCTCATTATGCACCAGTTCTTATAATGATAATAATTAATAATTTATTTCCCATTTTTTTTACACTTTGTTAAAAATATTTACTTAATAAACCAGGAAATTTAGCAGTCCAAAGCAAGCTTGTACTTGGGTGCTTCTAGTCACTTCAAAATTACATGCGGTATTTTGACGATTGTAAACATTTGTAAACGTATAATAACTGAGAAATAAATATATAAAATATAACCTAAGAAACTTTACATTAGTTACATAAATTATGAAAGTTAAAAAGACCAATTTATTAGAATTCAATATTACGTATAGACAAAAAACGTATAAATTATTTCATTGTTACATGAATAATTGAAAATATAATTAAATAAATATTAGTATTTAAGTAAAGTACAGGTACAAAGTTATAACAATATATAAAACTTACTTAAATACTAAAGCCATCTTCATCAGAGAAATTATGCAGCCATTTTTCATTTGAAAATAATTTTTAGTTTTTAATTTTGCAGGAAGAATAACAACAATATTTGGAAGCAAAAATTCTAAAGATCTCTGAGATATTGTATATATTATCCAGATAGATAGATTACGGGCGATAATTTTACGTGATAACGTCATATCAATTTTTTTTTAATTGTTCCTTTTAAAAAGCCCGCCTCAACCTGTTTGATATTGTCACGATCCACCTTCAGAGGGGGGAGAGAATCGTAGCTCTTTACATAGAAACAACTCGCTTGGCATCAACTAGTCTTAACTTCATAAAATACTTTACTGTACCTAGGATCATAGGTTCGTCATCCCGTACAGGATGTCTGGTGAGAGCTGAACTAAGGAGATTTTGCAAAATAACATAATACTTAATTAAAATTATTTTATTCTTAAAGTCAAATACTCAACATCATTTTAAAGAACATTTAAATAGCGGGATTACAATTTAAAACAATAATCTCTTTACTTCCTTAACGATTGAACGACCTTACAAGAGAGAGAATGAGAGAACTTCACTAAACACTTCCCTAGTCCTTCCGAATACCTCAAATCATAATTAATACTTAAAATTAAAACAAAGATAAGTCCATACTCACATTTTCCGAAAAGCCTTTCTTGATCGATTACTTTAAAAAAATAACGTAGGGGCCTCTCCTGCCCTTGAAATCCCGAACGAACATTACATTTTAAAAACTATGACGCGTGACCCCTGACGAGGGCCATAGCCTCCGCCCGAAAGCTTGACGACTACATTATGACCTAACTTAAATTAAACGACTCGTGGCCTCTGGCGTCGACCATAGCTTCCGCCCGAAAGCTTGAATTCCTACATCACGAACGAACTAACAACTCGTGACCACAGGTGAGACGCATAGCCTCCGCCTGAGTGAGCCTGAATTCCTACATCACGAACGAACTAACAACTCGTGACCACAGGTGAGACGCATAGCCTCCGCCTGAGTGAGCCTGGAGTCACCACTCACTTGCGCTTAAATTCGCGCGCCCTGCCGCGCCTACCATAACAAAAGCTCGTTATTGAAGTCAAATTTACTAAACAACTAACTAGAACATCTGGGAAGACTTCCCCCCCTCTACCCCGATGTGCAGGCCACACCGCGCGGCTTGTTACGACAGCGCGCCCCAGTAACTGCGGCCCGTGGCTGCGCCAGCGCGCGGCCAAACAAACAAACAAAATTCTGCAAGCCCGCAGCGCGCCGCGCCGGCCCCGTGCCCCAATTACATGGTCACGCCACTTGCGCTGACGAGTGAACAGAGCAGCCAGCCCAGAGTCCCGTCAGTAAAGTCCCTAAATTTGATTTCAACAACCCTGCAAAATTTCAACCCGCGACATAACCCTCCCCTCACAGAGCTCGAGCCCCATCGAGCTACCTCAAAATTACAAATTGTCTTTTTCCATTAAACCATAACTATAAATTCCTCATTTCACAAAAATAATAATTTTCTTAGTTCCTTGCTGTCTGAACATACATCTAGATTCTGCATAAGATTTATTTTAAAACAACAAGTATTCATAAAATTAAATGTAAAACTTTTATCTGGTTTGTTCTCACAGGAACCTTCAGAGGCTCGAGTTCTCAATTCTAAAAAAATTGTTCTGTTAGTGAAGCTCTCTTTACAAATTAAATTACTGTTCTTAGTTTCTCAGTATTCGTTAAACAATGTGCAAATTCTTGATAATTATTATTATTATTTTTTTTTCGGTTTCCGTTTATTACCATACTTCTTTCGTTCTTCAAAAAAAATTAAGTGTCCTTACAGTGTTTCAATTAATTAAACTCTTATCTCGTGAAGGTTGGTGCAACTCCTCGAAGTCAGTGTTGTCGAGAAGAGTAGCTCCCTGGGCTGGCCATCAGCAAACACCACTCAACTCCAACAGCTACTGGACTGGCTTCCAGGGCAGCTCACAACTTCTCCCCACATCTGCTTCGGAGTTGTGCCATCCTCATCACGAACAGATTACAATTCTGAAACATCATCAACAGGCATTACCATCACGCCTGACAAATACAAAACTAACTACTAAACTGCAATCGATGGGCAAGGATGCAAACACACAAAAAAATAAAATTAATTAATTCAACTGCTAACATAAATTATCCCACCCTTAGCATAATCTAATCAGGCAAATAATTTGATAGGAAAAACTTAAGGAAGGGAAACATGACCTCCAATGATTTTCCCTAACTCTTGAGTCTTGATCTTCTCTATACAGCAAATAGTCCCCACGAAGTAACTGGGTTGAAGGTCAGTTCACATGACCCACCCATAACCTCTTCTACTCTTCTTTTCTTCTGGGGGCAACCACAATGCCCCCCAATCTCTCTCCATGGTGCCGAACCAGCTATCCCATGAGAGTAAACAACGTAGTCAATAGAAGCGCAGAGGGGAAACACCAATCTCTGGCTTGTCGAGTCATAAAACTGCTTTATCTTCTTCTTCTTCTTCTTCTGAGTAAAACATCTGATTAATCTTGCTACTATTCTTCCCAACAATAAAAAAAAAGTTCATCAGGTATCTTCATGAAAGAAACATTCTAACTAATAATTCTTCATTTTTCTTCTTCTTTATTTCTGTTAGTTGTAATAGAAGGCCATGTTAGGGAGGTTATAGGGAAAAAGAGTGGCCAATTCCCACCCCATCACCCACCTAGATCATGACTAATTAACTTTTAAACTTTCTATTTCAAACAAATTAAAAAAAACCATTTTTTTTTATTCAAACTTTTAAACTATAATTACTTTTACTTCATAACCTCAAAAGCTAATCAATAATTCTAAATGAAATTGTGATTTACTGCATCCTTGTTCCATCCGATCTGTTTGTTTATAACCTTTTTTTGTAAAGTATAAAATTTTCAAACATTACTAATTCAAAAAAAAATTAAATTCTGGTGTCCTTTGAGTTACAATTAAATTTACTATTTCTTAGCTTGAAATAATTTAAGTTTTCAGAACTATTTCATTGTCTAATTCACAACACTTAAAAATCAACTCAAAACAACAAATCATCAAAATCAATAAGATCATCTGACCTACCTATCAGTACTGTGAACTTGAACTGTTCGTACACATTTATAATAAGCTATTGTATTTAAATTCCAACCTAAATAAGGTTTAAAAAAACTACTAATCCCTCTGTAAATTAAGAAAATTAACTTTAAAAATTAAACTTAAGGTATTAGTTCTTTTTGACAGCTACCACAACTCACTAGTTCCATTACATTACTATAACCTAAAAAGTTCTGTAAATAATGTTTATAACAAAAAAAAACTCCAGTTACTGTCTTCCATAAAAAAAAATAAAACTTTACATGACCTTATTAATCTCCACTTGTAAGTCCATGGCTGCCAGCTTTCTCTTCTCTTGAATCTTCAGTCTTGGCTCTTGTTTCAGTGATCTTGTATCTTGTCTCTCGAACTCTTGTCATCTTGTAAACTGGACTGCTGCTCAGCTCATCTTAAGGAATCTGTAACAGTTTCAAAAATACATGTTAATTTAAATTACATAATTCCTGTTCTTTGGTCCTAAAAAAAAATTGTATTATTAGTACACATTACCCTGAAACAACATTATTATTCATTGTTTATTACTTAAAAAAATGCTTTACCATAAAATCCTTTTTTGTTCTTTTCATTAGGCCTATTTATTTTCCTTCTTCTTAATTAAATTCTGCTTCAAATGTTAATCCTAACTTAAGACCTACCATCTATTTATTATTCATTACCTACATTATTTATGTTACCCTAAAATTCCCATAAGTTTCTAATACTTCCTATCAAAGACATTCTCTCTAAAAAAAAATTTACTTGTGACTCTTAACTTAACAAACTTAAAAAAAACTTTTACACTAGACTTAACTTATTATTCATTCTTAGTTACTAAATTTCTATATGTAAACTTTAGTACTTACAAACAAAAACTGCCTATTTCTCTCTACCTCTTAATCTCTTTCAATTATTACAATAATAATGTTACCTTGCATCTTTAAACTTTCTTCTTTTCAATTAAATTAGACATCTCATAACAATAAAAATTCTGCCTATACTCTTCTTATGGGTATCCAACCCAACAACAAAATTTCAAATTCTCAAGTTTCCTTATATTTAAATTATGCAATGCACATAACCTCTGTGGTGCCTGTACCCTTTTAGGCCTACCACCTTCTCCTCTCACAGCATGACAACTCTTATTCCTCGGGGTCTGTATTCACTGTTCCAAATCAAATATCTCAAATAAATTAAAAACAAATTTATTATTTTAAGAAAACAAAAATTTACATTGAATTTACTATGGAGCCTGGAAATCTTAATGTCTCACAGCAGCTAACATGACTAAATCCCATGGAACCCCAGGTTTACCTAACCTGTGCCCAAAAATTTAAGCATACCAGGCTTTCCCTGCACTGGTTTTACAGCATCACACACTATTTAGGGCCCCTGATCTGCCATCAGTCCCAAGGAGTTTTCCCACAACCCCTCTCTACACAAGCGCCTACCGCATTCCTCTCAATTGGCTATCGGTTTTACGGCATTCTTTTGGGATCCGACCATCAAGTTAGGGCTAATCGAACACTAAACCTCCATACTTCCAAACTAATGTAAATCAATTAAATTTTCTCTGTAAATTCTAAAAATCAAAAAAAATTATTCCAACATGCCAAAGAAACTTCCAAAAAAAATTCATAATCTTATCTTCAAACCATTAAAATAAAAATAAATAGATTACTCTGTTTTCTCCTTAATAACTGTAAACTGTCAACAAATATCATGTCGTAAATTTTAACTATGCTTACTGACTCTTAATCATAAAATCTCATTTGTCCTAATTAATAAACAACCGATTTCCTTAAAATCTCACTGTATCTCTCATACTCAAACTCCACTGGCTGAATATCTCAATAAATTCAAAAACAATTATCTAAACTCTTAAAGAAATTCCTCCCCAATTATTCAAACTTCTTCACATTATTTTATTTCATTACTTAAAACACCTTACTCAAAAAAAAATTAATTAATTATCTAGCTATCTTCCATTATTATTTATTTACCGAACAAAACTTTCTTATAAATTAATTTAGTAAAATTCAATTTCACATTAGGCAAGTACACTAACTCTCTACAGCAATGTTTCTCATTTCCCTCCTTCCTAACTGAATCCAATCTTACTTAACCTCCAGGGAATTTACCTCACAAAATAACCAAAAATTTCACTGTAGTGCCTATCTGCTATAGGCCCACTACACAGGGGGCTCTAACCCCACCAACAAACTTCATTGAAATGGTACCCTATCCCATACAGGATAGCCACTTCGGTACTACCATGGGGAACTCCTGCCCCAAACTACTAACAACACTCAGGATTCTCCTAACCCTTAATTCACGTAGATAGCCCATCTCCTATGGGTCTGTTCTACAATCCCTACTTCCCAGGGACACAACACCTCACCTTAGGGTCCCTCGCCCTAAAGAAAACATTAATTTTGTCTCTCTGTTCCCTTGGAGTAAATTCCCTCTACACACAAAAACTATCCTTCCCACTTTTCTCAATGCTTATCGATTTTATAATGTACCTCCTTAATAATGTTTACAAATCCCAAAAAAATATTTTTAAAACCGAGGTAGAATTTAACTAACAAAAACATAAACAACTTACAACGAAACACTTCTAGCCTATACATCATACACTTCTTAAATTAAATTACTTACATACTGAAAGTTCCTCTTCTCCTAAAACACACTTAAATTTAAATTTATTTAACCAATAGTCTATTTTCTTATCGCTAAGTTACCGTACAGCTGATCAAAACAAGGTCACGGCCTGTCCACGTCTCCGTATGAGCCCGTGACGTCACCGAATTCCATCAGGTGCGCCAACCCTCGCTTGCGGTTCCTCCGTTCTCCGCTAGGTCTCAGCACCTCCCCGTCACGTGTTCACTCTGCCACGTCCACTGACGTGTCGTTCTGAAACAACTCTCAACATTTTTCTAATTAAAACAAAACATCACTATAAATTCTATAACTCTCTTTTACATAAACTCTCGTTTTCTCTTTAATTCCTTTCTAACGTTTATCCTTCCCTCGACTGATTTAATTCGTACGTCTCGTCTCCTACGCGCACGAAAACAAAACAAACTTCTCTTGAAAATAATTCCTATTTACGACAAAAAACTTTATTTTAAATTATAATTCTCTTAACCTACAATCTTAAAATGAACTTCAATTAAATTAAACCACTTGCATTATCTCTAATAAGCATTTAACTTATAACGTATTCTCCTCACGTAATAATCCCCGATATAAATCTACAATAAATTCAACGACTTAAAACAACTTATCACTATACACTTTATCCTTACAAGTATCCTCAAATAAACATCTGTTACGTCAAAAAAAAAATCTCAAAGACTTCCTCCACTATAGACTAAAATTCCGTAATCCTCTCCTCAAGTAAACTCTTAGTAACCTGCTATCAGAAGCTGAAACTAACTTAATAATAAACATAAAAATCTACCTCTCTCTCTCTCCAGAAATAGAACCTATCCGGCGAACTCTACCATTTCTGTCACGATCCACCTTCAGAGGGGGGAGAGAATCGTAGCTCTTTACATAGAAACAACTCGCTTGGCATCAACTAGTCTTAACTTCATAAAATACTTTACTGTACCTAGGATCATAGGTTCGTCATCCCGTACAGGATGTCTGGTGAGAGCTGAACTAAGGAGATTTTGCAAAATAACATAATACTTTGACGACAGTCGTCGTACCCTCCCAGATACAGAGGCCGTACCTGGCCACCGACGCGGGCCTGAGGGGGCCTATTTTCCCCCCCAGTGAACCCCAGTGTGTGCGACGGCCAGGGACGCACCCGCGTGCGCCCTAGCATGCCAACGAGTGTTTTTTCTATGTGACTTTATCTTTTATTTCAGTGTGTATATATTTGTAAACGATTAAGGGATTTGAATGTGTGTAATTAACTTATTTTATTTATTATTCATTGTGCAAGTTCGCTGTGTAATTAATGTCTCGTGTATGTCTTTGTAAATAATTCAATAACTTTTTCTGAAGTGTTTCGCCGTAGTATGTAATTGCAGCCTGGCGCGCCGCGGGACGGAGCTCTCTCCCACGCCGGCCGATTTTCCCCTCCCTCCCCGCCACCCGCGGGCGCCGGCCCGCGGGCGAGCGGGGAGAGGCAGTCGCGTCCTGGTCTCGAGCGGAGACAGACGTGTTCGTTGCTCCGCGAGCCGCGCACGTTGCGCTCGGGATTGAACGTTCGCTCAGTCCGCAGTCGGTCACGGCAGCTGAGCTGCCACCGCGGATCAGCTTAGCATTGTTAACTTACGAGTCATCGGGAGACGTGTCTAGCGGGCAGTTCCTACAACGCGAACGTGGTGCTACGAGTCTCTGAACTTTTCGCCGTCCACGGAACATTACGTAACGGGCCGCGTATGTACAGCGTTCCGTCTTCGGGCCCTTTCTCACTGGGTCAGCCTAGCATTAGTAAACTTTACGATTCGCGCCGAAACGTATTTGAGAACCGCCCCGTCATCAGGGAGTCCGTGTCGCCGTGGTAGGGCACTTGTTCCGCGACGGTTCCGCCAGGCTGCGGCAGGACTTTATAAGCGTTAATAAAAGACGGCTCGTGAAATTCGTTAATGCCGTGTTCTGCTTGCGACAACCTACCAACATTCCTCGCAATCACTTCACTCTCCCTCCAGGTCCCGCCTTTCCCGGTCCCGGCCACGTTGGCCTGGACCCACACCTCTCCAACGAGGGCAGTACGGGCATAACAGGACATTTATTTCAACGGGAAAACGGGGACCTGAAGCCGAGGGACGTCATTTGGCGCCCAACTAGTGTGGCCGTAAGCATACGCAAGCGCACGCAAGCGCACGCAAGCGCACGCAAGCGCGCAGGTGCAGGACAGAACGGAAGCAGGTGCGGCTGCGCGGCGTGGGAGCGGCTCGAATTCGAGACGTCGCGCCGGCGCGCCGGCGGGAGATAACGCAGCGCGGGAACGGCGCGAACACGAGACGTTTCGGCGAGAGATAGCGCGTCGTGGGGGACAGAAATACAAGACGGCGGTGCAGCGGTATCTCGGACTGAAGATAACGCGCTGGGGAGGATCGTATTGTATTACTGGGGGAGATTGTGTTCACGATCCGCGGATCAGTAGCACAGGAGGACAGGATGGCGTGGAAACAGGCGGGACAAGAAAGATACGATCTAATCAGTTTCGAAACGGACTTGTGTGAGGAGGGAGACTCCGCGAAAATGGACGTAAAAAACGAGGTTTGCGGGTCCGGCGGCGCGGCCGAGGGCGCAAACAGCACGGACAGCACAGTTGAGGACAGTAAACGGGAACAGGGGGACAGGCACGCGGACGCAGATGGGCCGGTAGTGCGGTACGTGAGCACGCAGTTTGAGTTGCCAGAGTTTGCGGGGAGAGACAACGAGGACCCGCGGGAGTTTTTGCGGGAGTGTGAACACCTCCTAAAACTGTACGAAGTGCGACGGGCGGAGTGGACGCCGCGAGTGGCGGGACAGCTCCGCGGCGAGGCAAGGAACTGGTGGTCAATGGCCGGGAGTTTTGATACCGAGTGGGGACATTTTGTGCGCCAAGTCAAAACTAGGTTTGATAACGATCAGGCGCGGGCAATGTGTTTGCGGACATTTTATTGCCGAAACCAGGAGGAGGACGAGAGTGCAGAGCAGTTCATTTACGAGAAGTTACGCATGTTCCGCCGATTGGGGACAAGTGGGGACGTGAGTGCGGCGTTGCCAACCATTGTCGAACAATTGCTGCCAGAGTTTCGCCCCTTCATGAGGACGGCTGCTGGTCGTGACACGGAGGAGTTCGTGGCCCTCGCCCGCGTGATCGAACGTGACATGTCGCAGTGGAGGACGGCACTCAGGGGCGCGAGAGCTCCCCGTGCTCGCTCGGGGCCGCGAGGGGTCACCGTCACAGAGGTCACGGACAGTGACTTGACCGTGGTGAGCTACGCCGGCGGCGCGGGACCGCGCAGGACAACAGACCGCGGTGGCACCAGGGAACGCCCGGAACCAGCTGCGACAGGAGGAGGACGTCACGAGCGGACAGATACGAGAGAGAGGGTCGAACGTCCGCCGCGATGCCGTTTTTGCCCGGACGCGTACCATTGGCATCGCCTCTGCCCCACCAGAGCCGCGTGGGAGGAGGCGCGCGAAGGCAACACGTCGCAGGCGGGAAACGCAGGACCGGGGGCGGAGGGACAACTGGGTGCCGCTCCCCGGCCCGCCAGCCACCGGCAGTCCCAGTAACTGACAGAACACGTCGACCACCACCGGCGCCTACCGCACTAACGTCCTGTATGCCGCCGGGAAGCAGGGGACAACGGGACTACTCCTCATCAGCTGTCCCCATGCCGAGGCAACTGCGGGGACAGCTGACTGCCGGCGCCACCACCGCGGCCCTGAGGCCGGGTATACCAGGGCCGGACCAGCCGCCTCGTCGACACGCCGTCGACGGGGTGGACAACCAGAGCGTCAGCGCAGGCATCCCGCCGGCCATCTCCGTGCAGGGACAGCTGACTGCCGGCGCCACCACCGCGGCCCTGAGGCCGGTTATACCAGGGCCGGACCAGCCGCCTCGTCGACACGCCGTCGACGGGGTGGACAATCAGAGCATCAGCGCAGGCGTCCCGCCGGCCATCTCCGGGCAGGGACAGCTGACTGCCGGCGCCACCACCGCGGCCCTGAGGCCGGTTATACCAGGGCCGGACCAGCCGCCTCGTCGACACGCCGTCGACGGGGTGGACAATCAGAGCATCAGCGCAGGCATCCCGCCGGCCATCTCCGTGCAGGGACAGCTGACTGCCGGCGCCACCGCCGCGGCCCTGAGGCCGGTTATACCAGGGCCGGACCAGCCGCCTCGTCGACCTGTCGTCGACGAGGTGGACCACCGGAACGTCAACACGTCGGCGCCGGAGCGAGCCGCGGACCTCGCCGCGAGTTCCCCACGCCCGGACGGCCAGGTGGCCGGGGGCGGTGGGGGACAGACGACTGCACAGCTGGGGCAGGTCGGTCCCGAGGAGCCGGAGCTGCTGCGAATTCCTGTCCGCGCTAACGGGCGGGAGATGCTGGCCCTGGTGGACACCGCCGCCAGCCGAACCTACATCGCGGCCCACCTGGTGGGAGCGGAGGCAGTGACACCGCGGAGGGAGCTGGTGCAGCTGGCCACCAGGGATGCCGTCGTTGCAGCAGGGGGCATCACTCAGGTAACAATGAGCATCGTTGGTCACGTTAGCCACGTCGAGGCCTGGGTGGTCCCCGAGCTCCGCGAGGGGCTGATTCTGGGGGTCCCATGGCTGCACGAGGTCGACGCCACCGTGGAAGTACGAGCTGGCCGGATGCACTTCGGCACCCAGGGGCGCTGGACGGTGTACGGCGTGCACCAGGTTCCCCCCAGTCCCCCTCAGTCAGTCATTCGCCTAGAAGACCTTCAGCACGGTGTTCCAGAGGAGTACGTCGATGTCATCAACCATGTCCTCACCTCTCAGGCACAGGTATTTGCGGCCGCGGACCGGCTACGACGGACAAACGTGACGGAGCACCGGATACCGATGGTACCGCACCGCCCTCCCTTTGAGAAGGTATACGGATTTGGCATCCGGGAACGGAAGGCCATACAGACTCAAATTGACGAGATGTTACGTGACGGGGTAGTGGAACCCAGCACCTCCCCGTATAACTCACGGGTGGTGCTGGCCACCAAGAAAGACGGAAGTCTACGCTTTTGCGTAAACTTCAAGGCGATAAACAAACTGACCATTCCCGCCCCGCCCCCGCAGATCAATATCACAGACGCACTGGCAGGACTGGGGGACGCCACTATTTTCACGACACTAGACTTAAAATCAGGCTACTGGCAGGTGCCGGTATGTCTGGAGGACCGCCCTAAGACGGCATTTACGGCACCAGACGGTCGACGTTACCAGTTCTGCGCCATGCCGTTTGGTCTCATGGACGCCCCTGCCACGTTCCAGGCCCTGATGGTACGTGTTCTGGATGGGTACATTGGTGAGTTCGCCAGTGCCTATCTGGACGACGTTATCATCTGGTCCAGGACGTGGGAGGAACACGCGCACCATCTGGCATTGGTGCTAGAACGTATGGCCAGACACGGACTGACGTGCGCCCCAAAGAAATGCCACATTGGGGCCACGGAAATAGAGTTCCTAGGACACATAGTGACGGCGGAGGGGTGCCGCCCCCGACCTGAGCAGTTGGAGCTAATAGAGGGAAAGGGGGCACCGAAGACCAGGAAGCAGCTCCAGAAGCTGCTGGGGCTGCTCAACTGGCTGCGGTCCTTCGTCCCCGACTTCGCCACGGTGACGGCCCCGATGACGGACCTACTGTCGCCGAAGACTAAGTTCCGGTGGACCCCCGCCGCGGACGAGGCCTTGCGACAGGTGAAGCGCCGGTTCAGGAACTGTCACACGCTCTCACGCCTGGTGCCCAGCCGCCCCATCTTCATCCAGACGGATGCGAGTCAGGAGGGGATGGGGGCGGTGTTGTACCAGATGGATGACCGGGGCGAGAGGCGCGTGATCGAGTACGCCAGCGCCAAGTTTGGGCAGGCTGAGCGGAAGTATCACGTGAATGAGCAAGAGTGCCTTGCGGTGGTCTGGGCCCTACAGAGGTACCGTCACCACGTCGAGGGCCGCTCATTCACGCTGAGAACCGACAGCCAATGCCTCCGCTGGTTGGACTCCGCTCAGGGCCGGAAGTCTAAGTTCACTCGGTGGGCCATGCTGATCCAGGAATTCTCGTTCACGGTCGAGCACATTCCTGGACGTGAAAATCAGTTGGCCGACGAGTTGTCCCGGAATCCGGACCCTGAGAATGAGTTCCACGACGACCAGGGCTGGGAGGAAGTGCTCCTCCCTGAGCGTGAGCGCGGGGTAGAGGACTCGGTGCCGCGACCGTGCGCGTTGTACGCGCTGACAAGCCCCACTGCTCCTGCACCTGACGCGCGACCCGAGACTATGACTGACCTGCTGGCGTGGGTCCACGCGGCGCAACTCCGGGACCCCGACACCCGGACCCGACTGACAGAGTGTGGGGAGGGGGTGATACCGGGCTGCCGGAGCCTGAACGGGGTGCTCCAGACCAGGGGGGCTCACAGGTCGAGCGGGTGGCGGACCCACGTGCCGCCCGAGGCCAGGCGCTGGGTCCTGAGCTACCTGCATGACCACCCCCTGGCGGGACACCCGGGCGCGGAGCAGACGCTGCGTGAGGTCAGACGGACGTTCCGCTGGCCTGGCGACGCGGCAGAAGTAAGACGCTACGTGCGGGCCTGCCTGCGTTGCCAGGAGCGGAAGTCCAGGCGACCCGACGGCAAGGAGCAGCAGGTCCCACGACGGCCCCGGAATCCCTTCCACACTGTGGCGGTGGATATTATGGGGCCGTATCCTCGCACGTCCCGTGGTCGGCGATTCATTGTTGTGGTCACGGATGTCTTCACCCGCTGGGCGGAGGCGTTCGCAGTACCAAACGTGAAGGCCGGCACCGTGATTGCCCTGCTCGAGCGCGAGTTCTTCCCGCGATACGGGTACCCCGCGGTCCTGCTGACGGACAACGGGGTGCAGTTCACGGGGAGAAGCTGGCGAGTGTCCTGCGCGGGTTGGGGGGTGGAGCATCACACGACGCCCACCTACCATCCGCGCGCGAATCCGACCGAAAGGCGGAATCAGGACATTAAAACTCAGCTGCGCATCCGGTTGGACGAGGACCACACCAAGTGGGACCTGCACCTGCCGACGCTGCTGTTTTGCCTGCGCCGTCGGACGAACGCGGTCACGGGCCATTCCCCCGCTGAACTGGTGCAGGGCCGGAACCTCGCCCTGCCCGGGGAAGCGCGCGCAACCCCCGACTTGCACAACATGACCACGGACGATCTGCGCGAAGACGCCCGACGTCGCCAAGCTGACTACCTGACTAGACGTACGCCGCAGACGCACCAGCCCCCAGCACGACTAGAGCCTGGCCAGCAGGTGTTTGTTAAGTGTCATCACCTGTCGGCTGGCGAGCGGGGCTTTTGCGCCAGTCTGGCTCCTAAGTGGGCGGGGCCACAGGAGATCGTAGACAGACTGGGCACCACCTCGTACCTCGTGCGTCGCGCCGACGGACGGACAACTAAGGTGCACAGGGACGACATTCGACTGATAGGCGACCCGCACGACGAGTACGACCACGACGACAGCGGACCAGTGGACGGTGACGAGGCCGAGGATGACGTCACCGAAGGTGTACTGGCCGACCTCGGCGCCCCTGTGGTGGTACCGCCGGAGCCGGACCTGGGACGTCGACGGGGACACGCCCACCCCAGGTCACTGCGGGGGGTTGGCAGGGACGTTGACAGGGACGACGACACACGGGACGGGACCGATGACAACGTCGCAGTAGGAGTCCTGGTCGACCTCGATGACCCCGTGGTGACGCCACCGGAACCGGATCAGGGACGTCGACGGGGACACGCCTACCCCGGGTCACGGCGAGTGGCAGGCGAGAACGCTGACGGGGACGGTGACACACGGGACAGGACCGATGACAACGTCGCAGTAGGAGTCCTGGTCGACCTCGATGACCCCGTGGTGACGCCACCGGAACCGGATCAGGGACGTCGACGGGGACACGCCTACCCCGGGTCACGGCGAGTGGCAGGCGAGAACGCTGACGGGGACGGTGACACACGGGACAGGACCGATGACAACGTCGCAGTAGGAGTCCTGGTCGACCTCGGTGACCCCGTGGTGACGCCACCGGAGCCGGATCAGGGACGTCGACGAGGACACGCCCACCCCAAGTCACTGCGGGGGGTTGGCAGGAACGTTGACAGGGACGACGACACCTGGGGCACGACACATGGACGGGCCCCCACGACGACACCGACTCAGCCTCCTACGGGGGGACAGCAAAAGGGGAACGGTGGTTGGCAACTGGCAAGAGGGGGCGGGGAACGGACGCCCGTCAGAAGGGGCGGAAGGGGTCCGCGTGGCGCAAGCATGGCAGAGCTGGAGCGCTTTGTGGACCGGGTGCTCCCGCCTGATGACGTCAGCGCCTACGCCAACGACACTGATGGACCGCTCATCGAGGACGTAACACATGACAACACTGCTCAGGGCGACCTGGTCGACCTGAGTGAACCAGTGGTGACGTTGCCGGAGCCTACCCAGAGACGTGGACGGAGGTACGTCCACTCCTGGGAACGGCGGGTGACGGGGACGGACGTGAGCAAGGACGTGACAGACGGGGTAACGGTCCGGCTCCTCAGTGGGGAGGGCGATGTCGACAGGGCCCAGCAGGTGGTCCTGGACTTGCCTTCCGGGGAGCCGAGGATGACCGCTCACGCGGGGAGGGGACCGGCGTTGCGCCGGTCCACGCGTGAGAAGACGGCCCCCCACTACCTCCGGGACTACGAGTGGGGGAGTCAGCGCAAACCCCGCGACGTAAGACAAACGACCGACGGGGGGTTACGCTGCAGCGTGATGCAGCTCCTGCCCCAGTTTGCCCGACCCGGACGGAATGACGTGACGAGCTCCGACGACCAGACAAGTGGCCGGACGCGGACGCAGCTGCCGGTCTAGGTCGGCGTCGGGGGCCAGGACGGCCTCGGGAGAGGGGGGGCATATGACGACAGTCGTCGTACCCTCCCAGATACAGAGGCCGTACCTGGCCACCGACGCGGGCCTGAGGGGGCCTATTTTCCCCCCCAGTGAACCCCAGTGTGTGCGACGGCCAGGGACGCACCCGCGTGCGCCCTAGCATGCCAACGAGTGTTTTTTCTATGTGACTTTATCTTTTATTTCAGTGTGTATATATTTGTAAACGATTAAGGGATTTGAATGTGTGTAATTAACTTATTTTATTTATTATTCATTGTGCAAGTTCGCTGTGTAATTAATGTCTCGTGTATGTCTTTGTAAATAATTCAATAACTTTTTCTGAAGTGTTTCGCCGTAGTATGTAATTGCAGCCTGGCGCGCCGCGGGACGGAGCTCTCTCCCACGCCGGCCGATTTTCCCCTCCCTCCCCGCCACCCGCGGGCGCCGGCCCGCGGGCGAGCGGGGAGAGGCAGTCGCGTCCTGGTCTCGAGCGGAGACAGACGTGTTCGTTGCTCCGCGAGCCGCGCACGTTGCGCTCGGGATTGAACGTTCGCTCAGTCCGCAGTCGGTCACGGCAGCTGAGCTGCCACCGCGGATCAGCTTAGCATTGTTAACTTACGAGTCATCGGGAGACGTGTCTAGCGGGCAGTTCCTACAACGCGAACGTGGTGCTACGAGTCTCTGAACTTTTCGCCGTCCACGGAACATTACGTAACGGGCCGCGTATGTACAGCGTTCCGTCTTCGGGCCCTTTCTCACTGGGTCAGCCTAGCATTAATAAACTTTACGATTCGCGCCGAAACGTATTTGAGAACCGCCCCGTCATCAGGGAGTCCGTGTCGCCGTGGTAGGGCACTTGTTCCGCGACGGTTCCGCCAGGCTGCGGCAGGACTTTATAAGCGTTAATAAAAGACGGCTCGTGAAATTCGTTAATGCCGTGTTCTGCTTGCGACAACCTACCAACATTCCTCGCAATCACTTCACTCTCCCTCCAGGTCCCGCCTTTCCCGGTCCCGGCCACGTTGGCCTGGACCCACACCTCTCCGACGAGGGCAGTACGGGCATAACAGGACATTTATTTCAACGGGAAAACGGGGACCTGAAGCCGAGGGACGTCAACTTAATTAAAATTATTTTATTCTTAAAGTCAAATACTCAACATCATTTTAAAGAACATTTAAATAGCGGGATTACAATTTAAAACAATAATCTCTTTACTTCCTTAACGATTGAACGACCTTACAAGAGAGAGAATGAGAGAACTTCACTAAACACTTCCCTAGTCCTTCCGAATACCTCAAATCATAATTAATACTTAAAATTAAAACAAAGATAAGTCCATACTCACATTTTCCGAAAAGCCTTTCTTGATCGATTACTTTAAAAAAATAACGTAGGGGCCTCTCCTGCCCTTGAAATCCCGAACGAACATTACATTTTAAAAACTATGACGCGTGACCCCTGACGAGGGCCATAGCCTCCGCCCGAAAGCTTGACGACTACATTATGACCTAACTTAAATTAAACGACTCGTGGCCTCTGGCGTCGACCATAGCTTCCGCCCGAAAGCTTGAATTCCTACATCACGAACGAACTAACAACTCGTGACCACAGGTGAGACGCATAGCCTCCGCCTGAGTGAGCCTGAATTCCTACATCACGAACGAACTAACAACTCGTGACCACAGGTGAGACGCATAGCCTCCGCCTGAGTGAGCCTGGAGTCACCACTCACTTGCGCTTAAATTCGCGCGCCCTGCCGCGCCTACCATAACAAAAGCTCGTTATTGAAGTCAAATTTACTAAACAACTAACTAGAACATCTGGGAAGACTACCCCCCCTCTACCCCGATGTGCAGGCCACACCGCGCGGCTTGTTACGACAGCGCGCCCCAGTAACTGCGGCCCGTGGCTGCGCCAGCGCGCGGCCAAACAAACAAACAAAATTCTGCAAGCCCGCAGCGCGCCGCGCCGGCCCCGTGCCCCAATTACATGGTCACGCCACTTGCGCTGACGAGTGAACAGAGCAGCCAGCCCAGAGTCCCGTCAGTAAAGTCCCTAAATTTGATTTCAACAACCCTGCAAAATTTCAACCCGCGACAATATTATAGATTTTCTCGCACGGTGGTTGGCCGGTTCTAGGTCGCTCGGCTCAGGCGGATCGTGACAATGAGTCATGCTTTTTCCGTGCGTGCAGCCGGCGTTCATCGATTTATAAGACGTTATCACGTCAAAAATATTTCGCGGAACACTGTTTACTCGGCGACCAAAGAGAATCAACATATTACGTTCAAGTGAGCACAAAGCGTTTTTGCTGTTTATTTAAAAATTACATACACTAACAATTTTTTTTTGTGGAGACAAATTTTTCATTTGTGACTAGATTGAGATGCAAACTTTAAAGTGCTATCACCTCGATTAAAGATATCGGTGCAAATATTCTGTAAAACTTATTAATAAAACATAATTTACCCAACGGCCCTAATGAAACAATATCGTATTATATTTTTTTGTATAAATATAAATTTTTAACTTTATTTTTGATATACAGTCACTTTTGCGGACGCAACGACTTTCAAGTGCAGGTTTAGGTGAATATATTATATATGTGTATGTGTGTGTATCTTGTGCATCCATTGAATAAATATATTTAATTATTTTTTATTTCATATATTTTCATTATACTTACACTACCATTGTATTTTGTCCTGTAATAAAATGATCTAGTATGTAAATTTAAAATATACTGTTTTCTGTTGTAACGTTATACAAATACTTATTTTTGACTGAAGTGCATTACCTGCGTTATGAACGCGGTCTTGCGCGAGGCATGTCAGCCATCAAGGCGGGTGTAACAGCCCGAGCTGAAGAGGTAATTTCCTCCGTGTGACGAGTCCCCTGATTGGCCGCACCGCGTGTAGTGAAGAGGCAGCGCCGCAGACGGCCTGTGCCCAGCAGACAGGGGAGCCTCGCAGTCTCGTGGAGATAGTTCCGTTATTGGACATGGCCCCGGCAGGGGGAGGGGGTGACAGCGAGCTGCAGTGAGCACTCTGAGTGCCCGTGTGCTCGGACTGTGGCTGGAGTGGCTGGAGTGGCTGGAGTGGCTGGAGTGGCTGGAGTGGCTGGAGTGGCCGGAGTGGCTGGAGTGGACGGAGTGGCTGGAGTGGCTGGAGTGGCTGGAGTGGCCGGAGTGGCCGGAGTGGCCGGAGTGGCCGGAGTGGCTGGAGTGGCTGGAGTGGCTGGAGTGGCTGGAGTGGCTGGAGTGGCTGGAGTGGCTGGAGTGGCTGGAGTGGCTGGAGTGGCTGGAGTGGCTGGAGTGGCTGGAGTGGCTGGAGTGGCTGGAGTGGCTGGAGTGGCCGGAGTGGCCGGAGTGGCCGGAGTGGCCGGAGTGGCCGGAGTGGCCGGAGTGGCCGGAGTGGCCGGAGTGGCCGGAGTGGCCGGAGTGGCCGGAGTGGCCGGAGTGGCCGGAGTGGCCGGAGTGGCTGGAGTGGCTGGAGTGGCTGGAGTGGCTGGAGTGGCTGGAGTGGCTGGAGTGGCTGGAGTGGCTGGAGTGGCTGAAGTGGCTGGAGTGGCTGGAGTGGCTGGAGTGGCTGGAGTGGCTGGAGTGGCTGGAGTGGCTGGAGTGGCTGGAGTGGCTGGAGTGGCTGGAAAGGCTGGAGTGGCTGGAGTGGCCGGAGTGGCCGGAGTGGCCGGAGTGGCCGGAGTGGCCGGAGTGGCCGGAGTGGCCGGAGTGGCCGGAGTGGCTGGAGTGGCTGGAGTGGCTGGAGTGGCCGGAGTGGCCGGAGTGGCCGGAGTGGCCGGAGTGGCCGGAGTGGCCGGAGTGGCCGGAGTGGCTGGAGTGGCTGGAGTGGCCGGAGTGGCCGGAGTGGCCGGAGTGGCCGGAGTGGCCGGAGTGGCCGGAGTGGCCGGAGTGGCTGGAGTGGCTGGAGTGGCTGGAGTGGCTGGAGTGGCTGGAGTGGCTGGAGTGGCTGGAGTGGCTGGAGTGGCTGGAGTGGCTGGAGTGGCTGGAGTGGCTGGAGTGGCTGGAGTGGCTGGAGTGGCTGGAGTGGCTGGAGTGGCTGGAGTGGCCGGAGTGGCCGGAGTGGCCGGAGTGGCCGGAGTGGCCGGAGTGGCCGGAGTGGCCGGAGTGGCTGGAGTGGCCGGAGTGGCCGGAGTGGCCGGAGTGGCCGGAGTGGCCGGAGTGGCCGGAGTGGCCGGAGTGGCCGGAGTGGCCGGAGTGGCCGGAGTGGCCGGAGTAGCTGGAGTGGCTGGAGTGGCTGGAGTGGCTGGAGTGGCTGGAGTGGCTGGAGTGGCTGGAGTGGCTGGAGTGGCTGGAGTAGCTGGAGTGGCTGGAGTGGCTGGAGTGGCTGGAGTGGCTGGAGTGGCTGGAGTGGCTGGAGTGGCTGGAGTGGCTGGAGTGGCCGGAGTGGCCGGAGTGGCCGGAGTGGCTGGAGTGGCTGGAGTGGCTGGAGTGGCTGGAGTGGCTGGAGTGTCTGGAGTGGCTGGAGTGGCTGGAGTGGCTGGAGTGGCTGGAGTGGCCGGAGTGGCCGGAGTGGCTGGAGTGGCTGGAGTGGCTGGAGTGGCTGGAGTGGCTGGAGTGGCTGGAGTGGCTGGAGTGGCTGGAGTGGCTGGAGTGGCTGGAGTGGCTGGAGTGGCTGGAGTGGCTGGAGTGGCTGGAGTGGCTGGAGTGGCTGGAGTGGCCGGAGTGGCTGGAGTGGCTGGAGTGGCTGGAGTGGCCGGAGTGGCCGGAGTGGCTGGAGTGGCTGGAGTGGCTGGAGTGGCTGGAGTGGCCGGAGTGGCCGGAGTCCAACCACAGTCCAGTGAAGACAGTGTTGCCCCAAGGCTCGCTGAGTGACACAACACAGCAGCCACACGCTGCGACAGACAGCCCGAGGCTTCAACAGCAGAACGAGAGGGACAATTACAATCTGCAATTACAACTGTTAAAATATAAACAGCTGATATATATTTTTTAAATTTTAATCCCTGTTGTTGGTCTGTAAGAGAAGTGGCCCGAAACGCGTGTGGCTAAATATTTTTGACCAAACATTTCGTTGCGTTTTTCGAAAAACTAAAGTGACGGGGAAAGGTATAACGACAGAGAATTCAAAGGCAAAGACATGTTCTTTATGAAATACAGTTAGCAGGCCGATACAAGGCGACGCGCAGTGAACTCCGCTGAAGGGAATGGAGCGCGGACAGCGCACGGCCGCCAGGTGACCCCGCTGTCCGCCGAGGTGTCTGGGTGTCCGCGGAGGTCAGGCCGGGGGCGAGGCCTTTGGGAGTCCCTGTCGCGCATCCTCCCGCCTGCATGTCCGCCTGTTAGCTCCTCCTGCTGGCCTCCTCCTCCCTCCTGAGAGACAGTCCTCGCAGCTGTCGGCCAGACGGTCTGTCAGCCGAGCACCGACTACCTGCTGCATGTCCGCCTGTTAGCTCCTCCTGCTGGCCTCCTCCCTCCCTCCCTCCTGAGAGACAGTCCTCGCAGCTGTCGGCCAGACGGTCTGTCAGCCGAGCACCGACTACCTGCTGCATGTCCGCCTGTTAGCTCCTCCTGCTGGCCTCCTCCCTCCCTCCCTCCTGAGAGACAGTCCTCGCAGCTGTCGGCCAGACGGTCTGTCAGCCGAGCACCGACTACCTGCTGCATGTCCGCCTGTTAGCTCCTCCTGCTGGCCTCCTCCCTCCCTCCCTCCTGAGAGACAGTCCTCGCAGCTGTCGGCCAGACGGTCTGTCAGCCGAGCACCGACTGCCTGCTGCATGTCCGCCTGTTAGCTCCTCCTGCTGGCCTCCTCCTCCCTCCTGAGAGACAGTCCTCGCAGCTGTCGGCCAGACGGCCTGTCAGCCGAGCACCGACTACCTGCTGCATGTCCGCCTGTTAGCTCCTCCTGCTGGCCTCCTCCTCCCTCCTGAGAGACAGTCCTCGCAGCTGTCGGCCAGACGGTCTGTCAGCCGAGCACCGACTACCTGCTGCATGTCCGCCTGTTAGCTCCTCCTGCTGGCCTCCTCCCTCCCTCCCTCCTGAGAGACAGTCCTCGCAGCTGTCGGCCAGACGGTCTGTCAGCCGAGCACCGACTGCCTGCTGCATGTCCGCCTGTTAGCTCCTCCTGCTGGCCTCCTCCTCCCTCCTGAGAGACAGTCCTCGCAGCTGTCGGCCAGACGGTCTGTCAGCCGAGCACCGACTACCTGCTGCATGTCCGCCTGTTAGCTCCTCCTGCTGGCCTCCTCCTCCCTCCTGAGAGACAGTCCTCGCAGCTGTCGGCCAGACGGTCTGTCAGCCGAGCACCGACTACCTGCTGCATGTCCGCCTGTAAGCTCCTCCTGCTGGCCTCCTCCTCCCTCCTGAGAGACAGTCCTCGCAGCTGTCGGCCAGACGGTCTGTCAGCCGAGCACCGACTACCTGCTGCATGTCCGCCTGTTAGCTCCTCCTGCTGGCCTCCTCCTCCCTCCTGAGAGACAGTCCTAGCAGCTGTCGGCCAGACGGTCTGTCAGCCGAGCACCGACTACCTGCTGCATGTCCGCCTGTTAGCTCCTCCTGCTGGCCTCCTCCTCCCTCCTGAGAGACAGTCCTCGCAGCTGTCGGCCAGACGGTCTGTCAGCCGAGCACCGACTACCTGCTGCATGTCCGCCTGTTAGCTCCTCCTGCTGGCCTCCTCCTCCCTCCTGAGAGACAGTCCTCGCAGCTGTCGGCCAGACGGTCTGTCAGCCGAGCACCGACTACCTGCTGCATGTCCGCCTGTTAGCTCCTCCTGCTGGCCTCCTCCTCCCTCCAGAGAGACAGTCCTCGCAGCTGTCGGCCAGACGGTCTGTCAGCCGAGCACCGACTACCTGCTGCATGTCCGCCTGTTAGCTCCTCCTGCTGGCCTCCTCCTCCCTCCTGAGAGACAGTCCTCGCAGCTGTCGGCCAGACGGTCTGTCACCCGAGCACCCCCTGCCTGCTGCATGTCCGCCTGTTAGCTCCTCCTGCTGGCCTCCTCCCTCCCTCCTGAGAGACAGTCCTCCCAGCTGTCGGCCAGACGGTCTGTCAGCCGAGCACCGACTACCTGCTGCATGTCCGCCTGTTAGCTCCTCCTGCTGGCCTCCTCCTCCCTCCTGAGAGACAGTCCTCGCAGCTGTCGGCCAGACGGTCTGTCAGCCGAGCACCGACTGCCTGCTGCATGTCCGCCTGTTAGCTCCTCCTGCTGGCCTCCTCCTCCCTCCTGAGAAACAGTCCTCCCAGCTGTCGGCCAGACGGTCTGTCAGCCGAGCACCGACTGCCTGCTGCATGTCCGCCTGTTAGCTCCTCCTGCTGGCCTCCTCCTCCCTCCTGAGAGACAGTCCTCCCAGCTGTCGGCCAGACGGTCTGTCAGCCGAGCACCGACTACCTGCTGCATGTCCGCCTGTTAGCTCCTCCTGCTGGCCTCCTCCCTCCTGAGAGACAGTCCTCGCAGCTGTCGGACAGACGGTCTGTCAGCCGAGCACCGACTACCTGCTGCATGTCCGCCTGTTAGCTCCTCCTGCTGGCCTCCTCCTCCCTCCTGAGAAACAGTCCTCCCAGCTGTCGGCCAGACGGTCTGTCAGCCGAGCACCGACTGCCTGCTGCATGTCCGCCTGTTAGCTCCTCCTGCTGGCCTCCTCATCCCTCCTGAGAGACAGTCCTCGCAGCTGTCGGCCGGACGGTCTGTCAGCCGAGCACCGACTGCCTGCTGCATGTCCGCCTGTTAGCTCCTCCTGCTGGCATCCTCCTCCCTCCTGAGAGACAGTCCTCGCAGCTGTCGGCCAGACGGTCTGTCAGCAGAGCACCGACTACCTGCTGCATGTCCGCCTGTTAGCTCCTCCTGCTGGCCTCCTCATCCCTCCTGAGAGACAGTCCTCGCAGCTGTCGGCCGGACGGTCTGTCAGCCGAGCACCGACTGCCTGCTGAATGTCCGCCTGTTAGCTCCTCCTGCTGGCCTCCTCCTCCCTCCTGAGAGACAGTCCTCGCAGCTGTCGGCCAGACGGTCTGTCAGCCGAGCACCGACTACCTGCTGCATGTCCGCCTGTTAGCTCCTCCTGCTGGCCTCCTCCTCCCTCCTGAGAGACTGTCCTCCCAGCTGTCGGCCAGACGGTCTGTCAGCCGAGCACCGACTACCTGCTGCATGTCCGCCTGTTAGCTCCTCCTGCTGGCCTCCTCCTCCCTCCTGAGAGACAGTCCTCGCAGCTGTCGGCCAGACGGTCTGTCAGCCGAGCACCGACTACCTGCTGCATGTCCGCCTGTTAGCTCCTCCTGCTGGCCTCCTCCTCCCTCCTGAGAGACAGTCCTCCCAGCTGTCGGACAGACGGTCTGTCAGCCGAGCACCGACTACCTTCTGCATGTCCGCCTGTTAGCTCCTCCTGCTGGCCTCCTCCTCCCTCCTGAGAGACAGTCCTCGCAGCTGTCGGACAGACGGTCTGTCAGCCGAGCACCGACTACCTGCTGCATGTCCGCCTGTTAGCTCCTCCTGCTGGCCTCCTCCCTCCCTTCTGAGAGACAGTCCTCCCAGCTGTCGGCCAGACGGTCTGTCAGCCGAGCACCGACTACCTGCTGCATGTCCGCCTGTTAGCTCCTCCTGCTGGCCTCCTCCTCCCTCCTGAGAGACAGTCCTCGCAGCTGTCGGACAGACGGTCTGTCAGCCGAGCACCGACTACCTGCTGCATGTCCGCCTGTTAGCTCCTCCTGCTGGCCTCCTCCTCCCTCCTGAGAGACAGTCCTCCCAGCTGTCGGCCAGACGGTCTGTCAGCCGAGCACCGACTACCTGCTGCATGTCCGACTGTTAGCTCCTCCTGCTGGCCTCCTCCTCCCTCCTGAGAGACAGTCCTCGCAGCTGTCGGACAGACGGTCTGTCAGCCGAGCACCGACTGCCTGCTGCATGTCCGCCTGTTAGCTCCTCCTGCTGGCCTCCTCCTCCCTCCTGAGAGACAGTCCTCCCAGCTGTCGGCCAGACGGTCTGTCAGCCGAGCACCGACTACCTGCTGCATGTCCGCCTGTTAGCTCCTCCTGCTGGCCTCCTCCTCCCTCCTGAGAGACAGTCCTCGCAGCTGTCGGCCGGACGGTCTGTCAGCCGAGCACCGACTGCCTGCTGCATGTCCGCCTGTTAGCTCCTCCTGCTGGCCTCCTCCTCCCTCCTGAGAGACAGTCCTCGCAGCTGTCGGCCGGACGGTCTGTCAGCCGAGCACCGACTGCCTGCTGCATGTCCGCCTGTTAGCTCCTCCTGCTGGCCTCCTCCCTCCCTCCTGAGAGACAGTCCTCGCAGCTGTCGGCCAGACGGTCTGTCAGCCGAGCACCGACTGCCTGCTGAATGTCCGCCTGTTAGCTCCTCCTGCTGGCCTCCTCCTCCCTCCTGAGAGACAGTCCTCGCAGCTGTCGGACAGACGGTCTGTCAGCCGAGCACCGACTACCTGCTGCATGTCCGCCTGTTAGCTCCTCCTGCTGGCCTCCTCCTCCCTCCTGAGAGACAGTCCTCGCAGCTGTCGGCCGGACGGTCTGTCAGCCGAGCACCGACTGCCTGCTGCATGTCCGCCTGTTAGCTCCTCCTGCTGGCCTCCTCCCTCCCTCCCTCCTGAGAGACAGTCCTCGCAGCTGTCGGCCAGACGGTCTGTCAGCCGAGCACCGACTACCTGCTGCATGTCCGCCTGTTAGCTGCTCCTGCTGGCCTCCTCCTCCCTCCTGAGAGACAGTCCTCCCAGCTGTCGGCCAGACGGTCTGTCAGCCGAGCACCGACTACCTGCTGCATGTCCGCCTGTTAGCTCCTCCTGCTGGCCTCCTCCTCCCTCCTGAGAGACAGTCCTCGCAGCTGTCGGACAGACGGTCTGTCAGCCGAGCACCGACTACCTGCTGCATGTCCGCCTGTTAGCTCCTCCTGCTGGCCTCCTCCCTCCCTCCCTCCTGAGAGACAGTCCTCGCAGCTGTCGGCCGGACGGTCTGTCAGCCGAGCACCGACTACCTGCTGCATGTCCGCCTGTTAGCTGCTCCTGCTGGCCTCCTCCTCCCTCCTGAGAGACAGTCCTCCCAGCTGTCGGCCAGACGGTCTGTCAGCCGAGCACCGACTACCTGCTGCATGTCCGCCTGTTAGCTCCTCCTGCTGGCCTCCTCCTCCCTCCTGAGAGACAGTCCTCGCAGCTGTCGGACAGACGGTCTGTCAGCCGAGCACCGACTACCTGCTGCATGTCCGCCTGTTAGCTCCTCCTGCTGGCCTCCTCCCTCCCTCCCTCCTGAGAGACAGTCCTCGCAGCTGTCGGCCGGACGGTCTGTCAGCCGAGCACCGACTGCCTGCTGCATGTCCGCCTGTTAGCTCCTCCTGCTGGCCTCCTCCTCCCTCCTGAGAGACAGTCCTCGCAGCTGTCGGCCAGACGGCCTGTCAGCCGAGCACCGACTACCTGCTGCATGTCCGCCTGTTAGCTCCTCCTGCTGGCCTCCTCCTCCCTCCTGAGAGACAGTCCTCGCAGCTGTCGGCCAGACGGTCTGTCAGCCGAGCACCGACTACCTGCTGCATGTCCGCCCGTTAGCTCCTCCTGCTGGCCTCCTCCCTCCCTCCCTCCTGAGAGACAGTCCTCGCAGCTGTCGGCCAGACGGTCTGTCAGCCGAGCACCGACTGCCTGCTGCATGTCCGCCTGTTAGCTCCTCCTGCTGGCCTCCTCCCTCCCTCCCTCCTGAGAGACAGTCCTCGCAGCTGTCGGCCAGACGGCCTGTCAGCCGAGCACCGACTACCTGCTGCATGTCCGCCTGTTAGCTCCTCCTGCTGGCCTCCTCCTCCCTCCTGAGAGACAGTCCTCGCAGCTGTCGGCCAGACGGTCTGTCAGCCGAGCACCGACTACCTGCTGCATGTCCGCCTGTTAGCTCCTCCTGCTGGCCTCCTCCTCCCTCCTGAGAGACAGTCCTCGCAGCTGTCGGCCAGACGGTCTGTCAGCCGAGCACCGACTACCTGCTGCATGTCCGCCTGTAAGCTCCTCCTGCTGGCCTCCTCCTCCCTCCTGAGAGACAGTCCTCGCAGCTGTCGGCCAGACGGTCTGTCAGCCGAGCACCGACTACCTGCTGCATGTCCGCCTGTTAGCTCCTCCTGCTGGCCTCCTCCTCCCTCCTGAGAGACAGTCCTCGCAGCTGTCGGCCAGACGGTCTGTCAGCCGAGCACCGACTACCTGCTGCATGTCCGCCTGTTAGCTCCTCCTGCTGGCCTCCTCCTCCCTCCTGAGAGACAGTCCTCGCAGCTGTCGGCCAGACGGTCTGTCAGCCGAGCACCGACTACCTGCTGCATGTCCGCCTGTTAGCTCCTCCTGCTGGCCTCCTCCTCCCTCCTGAGAGACAGTCCTCGCAGCTGTCGGCCAGACGGTCTGTCAGCCGAGCACCGACTACCTGCTGCATGTCCGCCTGTTAGCTCCTCCTGCTGGCCTCCTCCTCCCTCCAGAGAGACAGTCCTCGCAGCTGTCGGCCAGACGGTCTGTCAGCCGAGCACCGACTACCTGCTGCATGTCCGCCTGTTAGCTCCTCCTGCTGGCCTCCTCCTCCCTCCTGAGAGACAGTCCTCGCAGCTGTCGGCCAGACGGTCTGTCACCCGAGCACCCCCTGCCTGCTGCATGTCCGCCTGTTAGCTCCTCCTGCTGGCCTCCTCCCTCCCTCCTGAGAGACAGTCCTCGCAGCTGTCGGCCAGACGGTCTGTCAGCCGAGCACCGACTACCTGCTGCATGTCCGCCTGTTAGCTCCTCCTGCTGGCCTCCTCCTCCCTCCTGAGAGACAGTACTCGCAGCTGTCGGCCAGACGGTCTGTCAGCCGAGCACCGACTGCCTGCTGCATGTCCGCCTGTTAGCTCCTCCTGCTGGCCTCCTCCTCCCTCCTGAGAAACAGTCCTCCCAGCTGTCGGCCAGACGGTCTGTCAGCCGAGCACCGACTGCCTGCTGCATGTCCGCCTGTTAGCTCCTCCTGCTGGCCTCCTCCTCCCTCCTGAGAGACAGTCCTCCCAGCTGTCGGCCAGACGGTCTGTCAGCCGAGCACCGACTACCTGCTGCATGTCCGCCTGTTAGCTCCTCCTGCTGGCCTCCTCCCTCCTGAGAGACAGTCCTCGCAGCTGTCGGCCGGACGGTCTGTCAGCCGAGCACCGACTGCCTGCTGCATGTCCGCCTGTTAGCTCCTCCTGCTGGCCTCCTCCCTCCCTCCTGAGAGACAGTCCTCGCAGCTGTCGGCCAGACGGTCTGTCAGCCGAGCACCGACTGCCTGCTGCATGTCCGCCTGTTAGCTCCTAATGCTGGCCTCCTCCTCCCTCCTGAGAGACAGTCCTCGCAGCTGTCGGACAGACGGTCTGTCAGCCGAGCACCGACTACCTGCTGCATGTCCGCCTGTTAGCTCCTCCTGCTGGCCTCCTCCTCCCTCCTGAGAGACAGTCCTCGCAGCTGTCGGCCGGACGGTCTGTCAGCCGAGCACCGACTGCCTGCTGCATGTCCGCCTGTTAGCTCCTCCTGCTGGCCTCCTCCCTTCCTCTCTCCTGAGAGACAGTCCTCGCAGCTGTCGGCCAGACGGTCTGTCAGCCGAGCACCGACTACCTGCTGCATGTCCGCCTGTTAGCTGCTCCTGCTGGCCTCCTCCTCCCTCCTGAGAGACAGTCCTCCCAGCTGTCGGCCAGACGGTCTGTCAGCCGAGCACCGACTACCTGCTGCATGTCCGCCTGTTAGCTCCTCCTGCTGGCCTCCTCCTCCCTCCTGAGAGACAGTCCTCGCAGCTGTCGGACAGACGGTCTGTCAGCCGAGCACCGATTACCTGCTGCATGTCCGCCTGTTAGCTCCTCCTGCTGGCCTCCTCCCTCCCTCCCTCCTGAGAGACAGTCCTCGCAGCTGTCGGCCGGACGGTCTGTCAGCCGAGCACCGACTACCTGCTGCATGTCCGCCTGTTAGCTGCTCCTGCTGGCCTCCTCCTCCCTCCTGAGAGACAGTCCTCCCAGCTGTCGGCCAGACGGTCTGTCAGCCGAGCACCGACTACCTGCTGCATGTCCGCCTGTTAGCTCCTCCTGCTGGCCTCCTCCTCCCTCCTGAGAGACAGTCCTCGCAGCTGTCGGACAGACGGTCTGTCAGCCGAGCACCGACTACCTGCTGCATGTCCGCCTGTTAGCTCCTCCTGCTGGCCTCCTCCCTCCCTCCCTCCTGAGAGACAGTCCTCGCAGCTGTCGGCCGGACGGTCTGTCAGCCGAGCACCGACTACCTGCTGCATGTCCGCCTGTTAGCTGCTCCTGCTGGCCTCCTCCTCCCTCCTGAGAGACAGTCCTCCCAGCTGTCGGCCAGACGGTCTGTCAGCCGAGCACCGACTACCTGCTGCATGTCCGCCTGTTAGCTCCTCCTGCTGGCCTCCTCCTCCCTCCTGAGAGACAGTCCTCGCAGCTGTCGGACAGACGGTCTGTCAGCCGAGCACCGACTACCTGCTGCATGTCCGCCTGTTAGCTCCTCCTGCTGGCCTCCTCCCTCCCTCCCTCCTGAGAGACAGTCCTCGCAGCTGTCGGCCGGACGGTCTGTCAGCCGAGCACCGACTGCCTGCTGCATGTCCGCCTGTTAGCTCCTCCTGCTGGCCTCCTCCCTCCCTCCCTCCTGAGAGACAGTCCTCGCAGTTGTCGGCCAGACGTTCTGTCAGCCGAGCACCGACTACCTGCTGCATGTCCGCCTGTTAGCTTCTCCTGCTGGCCTCCTCCTCCCTCCTGAGAGACAGTCCTCCCAGCTGTCGGCCAGACGGTCTGTCAGCCGAGCACCGACTACCTGCTGCATGTCCGCCTGTTAGCTCCTCCTGCTGGCCTCCTCCCTCTCTCCCTCCTGAGAGACAGTCCTCCCAGCTGTCGGCCAGACGGTCTGTCAGCCGAGCACCGACTGCCTGCTGCATGTCCGCCTGTTAGCTCCTCCTGCTGGCCTCCTCCTCCCTCCTGAGAGACAGTCCTCGCAGCTGTCGGCCAGACGGTCTGTCAGCCGAGCACCGACTGCCTGCTGCATGTCCGCCTGTTAGCTCCTCCTGCTGGCCTCCTCCTCCCTCCTGAGAGACAGTCCTCGCAGCTGTCGGCCAGACGGTCTGTCAGCCGAGCACCGACTGCCTGCTGCATGTCCGCCTGTTAGCTCCTCCTGCTGGCCTCCTCCCTCCCTCCCTCCTGAGAGACAGTCCTCCCAGCTGTCGGCCGGACGGTCTGTCAGCCGAGCACCGACTGCCTGCTGCATGTCCGCCTGTTAGCTCCTCCTGCTGGCCTCCTCCCTCCCTCCCTCCTGAGAGACAGTCCTCGCAGCTGTCGGCCAGACGGTCTGTCAGCCGAGCACCGACTACCTGCTGCATGTCCGCCTGTTAGCTCCTCCTGCTGGCCTCCTCCTCCCTCCTGAGAGACAGTCCTCGCAGCTGTCGGCCAGACGGTCTGTCAGCCGAGCACCGACTGCCTGCTGCATGTCCGCCTGTTAGCTCCTCCTGCTGGCCTCCTCCCTCCCTCCCTCCTGAGAGACAGTCCTCGCAGCTGTCGGCCAGACGGTCTGTCAGCCGAGCACCGACTACCTGCTGCATGTCCGCCTGTTAGCTCCTCCTGCTGGCCTCCTCCTCCCTCCTGAGAGACAGTCCTCGCAGCTGTCGGCCGGACGGTCTGTCAGCCGAGCACCGACTGCCTGCTGCATGTCCGCCTGTTAGCTCCTCCTGCTGGCCTCCTCCTCCCTCCTGAGAGACAGTCCTCGCAGATGTCGGCCGGACGGTCTGTCAGCCGAGCACCGACTGCCTGCTGCATGTCCGCCTGTTAGCTCCTCCTGCTGGCCTCCTCCCTCCCTCCCTCCTGAGAGACAGTCCTCGCAGCTGTCGGCCAGACGGTCTGTCAGCCGAGCACCGACTACCTGCTGCATGTCCGCCTGTTAGCTCCTCCTGCTGGCCTCCTCCTCCCTCCTGAGAGACAGTCCTCGCAGCTGTCGGCCGGACGTTCTGTCAGCCGAGCACCGACTGCCTGCTGCATGTCCGCCTGTTAGCTCCTCCTGCTGGCCTCCTCCCTCCCTCCCTCCTGAGAGACAGTCCTCGCAGCTGTCGGCCAGACGGTCTGTCAGCCGAGCACCGACTACCTGCTGCATGTCCGCCTGTTAGCTCCTCCTGCTGGCCTCCTCCTCCCTCCTGAGAGACAGTCCTCGCAGCTGTCGGCCAGACGGTCTGTCAGCCGAGCACCGACTGCCTGCTGCATGTCCGCCTGTTAGCTCCTCCTGCTGGCCTCCTCCCTCCCTCCCTCCTGAGAGACAGTCCTCGCAGCTGTCGGCCAGACGGTCTGTCAGCCGAGCACCGACTACCTGCTGCATGTCCGCCTGTTAGCTCCTCCTGCTGGCCTCCTCCTCCCTCCTGAGAGACAGTCCTCGCAGCTGTCGGCCAGACGGTCTGTCAGCCGAGCACCGACTACCTGCTGCATGTCCGCCTGTTAGCTCCTCCTGCTGGCCTCCTCCCTCCCTCCCTCCTAAGAGACAGTCCTCGCAGCTGTCGGCCAGACGGTCTGTCAGCCGAGCACCGACTGCCTGCTGCATGTCCGCCTGTTAGCTCCTCCTGCTGGCCTCCTCCCTCCCTCCCTCCTGAGAGACAGTCCTCCCAGCTGTCGGCCAGACGGTCTGTCAGCCGAGCACCGACTGCCTGCTGCATGTCCGCCTGTTAGCTCCTCCTGCTGGCCTCCTCCTCCCTCCTGAGAGACAGTCCTCGCAGCTGTCGGCCAGACGGTCTGTCAGCAGAGCACCGACTACCTGCTGCATGTCCGCCTGTTAGCTCCTCCTGCTGGCCTCCTCCTCCCTCCTGAGAGACAGTCCTCGCAGCTGTCGGCCAGACGGTCTGTCAGCCGAGCACAAACTGCCTGCTGCATGTCCGCCTGTTAGCTCCTCCTGCTGGCCTCCTCCCTCCCTCCCTCCTGAGAGACAGTCCTCCCAGCTGTCGGCCAGACGGTCTGTCAGCCGAGCACCGACTGCCTGCTGCATGTCCGCCTGTTAGCTCCTCCTGCTGGCCTCCTCATCCCTCCTGAGAGACAGTCCTCGCAGCTGTCGGCCGGACGGTCTGTCAGCCGAGCACCGACTGCCTGCTGCATGTCCGCCTGTTAGCTCCTCCTGCTGGCCTCCTCCTCCCTCCTGAGAGACAGTCCTCCCAGCTGTCGGCCAGACGGTCTGTCAGCCGAGCACCGACTACCTGCTGCATGTCCGCCTGTTAGCTCCTCCTGCTGGCCTCCTCCTCCCTCCTGAGAGACAGTCCTCCCAGCTGTCGGCCAGACGGTCTGTCAGCCGAGCACCGACTGCCTGCTGCATGTCCGCCTGTTAGCTCCTCCTGCTGGCCTCCTCCCTCCCTTCCTCCTGAGAGACAGTCCTCGCAGCTGTCGGCCAGACGGTCTGTCAGCCGAGCACCGACTGCCTGCTGCATGTCCGCCTGTTAGCTCCTCCTGCTGGCCTCCTCCTCCCTCCTGAGAGACAGTCCTCCCAGCTGTCGGCCAGACGGTCTGTCAGCCGAGCACCGACTGCCTGCTGCATGTCCGCCTGTTAGCTCCTCCTGCTGGCCTCCTCCCTCCCTTCCTCCTGAGAGACAGTCCTCCCAGCTGTCGGCCAGACTATCTGTCAGCCGAGCACCGACTACCTGCTGCATGTCCGCCTGTTAGCTCCTCCTGCTGGCCTCCTCCTCCCTCCTGAGAGACAGTCTTCCCAGCTGTCGGCCAGACGGTCTGTCAGCCGAGCACCGACTACCTGCTGCATGTCCGCCTGTTAGCTCCTCCTGCTGGCCTCCTCCTCCCTCCTGAGAGACAGTCCTCGCAGCTGTCGGCCAGACGGTCTGTCAGCCGAGCACCGACTGCCTGCTGCATGTCCGCCTGTTAGCTCCTCCTGCTGGCCTCCTCCTCCCTCCTGAGAGACAGTCCTCCCAGCTGTCGGCCAGACGGTCTGTCAGCCGAGCACCGACTACCTGCTGCATGTCCGCCTGTTAGCTCCTCCTGCTGGCCTCCTCCTCCCTCCTGAGAGACAGTCCTCCCAGCTGTCGGCCAGACGGTCTGTCAGCCGAGCACCGACTACCTGCTGCATGTCCGCCTGTTAGCTCCTCCTGCTGGCCTCCTCCTCCCTCCTGAGAGACAGTCCTCGCAGCTGTCGGCCAGACGGTCTGTCAGCCGAGCACCGACTGCCTGCTGCATGTCCGCCTGTTAGCTCCTCCTGCTGGCCTCCTCCTCCCTCCTGAGAGACAGTCCTCCCAGCTGTCGGCCAGACGGTCTGTCAGCCGAGCACCCACTGCCTGCTGCATGTCCGCCTGTTAGCTCCTCCTGCTGGCCTCCTCCTCCCTCCTGAGAGACAGTCCTCGCAGCTGTCGGCCAGACGGTCTGTCAGCCGAGCACCGACTACCTGCTGCATGTCCGCCTGTTAGCTCCTCCTGCTGGCCTCCTCCTCCCTCCTGAGAGACAGTCCTCGCAGCTGTCGGCCAGACGGTCTGGCAGCCGAGCACCGACTGCCTGCTGCATGTCCGCCTGTTAGCTCCTCCTGCTGGCCTCCTCCTCCCTCCTGAGAGACAGTCCTCGCAGCTGTTGGCCAGACGGTCTGTCAGCCGAGCACCGACTACCTGCTGCATGTCCGCCTGTTAGCTCCTCCTGCTGGCCTCCTCCTCCCTCCTGAGAGACAGTCCTTGCAGCTGTCGGCCAGACGGTCTGTCAGCCGAGCACCGACTGCCTGCTGCATGTCCGCCTGTTAGCTCCTCCTGCTGGCCTCCTCCTCCCTCCTGAGAGACAGTCCTCGCAGCTGTCGGCCAGACGGTCTGTCAGCCGAGCACCGACTGCCTGCTGCATGTCCGCCTGTTAGCTCCTCCTGCTGGCCTCCTCCTCCCTCCTGAGAGACAGTCCTCGCAGCTGTCGGCCAGACGGTCTGTCAGCCGAGCACCGACTACCTGCTGCATGTCCGCCTGTTAGCACCTCCTGCTGGCCTCCTCCTCCCTCCTGAGAGACAGTCCTCGCAGCTGTCGGCCAGACGGTCTGTCAGCCGAGCACCGACTACCTGCTGCATGTCCGCCTGTTAGCTCCTCCTGCTGGCCTCCTCCTCCCTCCTGAGAGACAGTCCTCGCAGCTGTCGGCCAGACGGTCTGGCAGCCGAGCACCGACTGCCTGCTGCATGTCCGCCTGTTAGCTCCTCCTGCTGGCCTCCTCCCTCCCTCCCTCCTGAGAGAAAGTCCTCGCAGCTGTCGGCCAGACGGTCTGGCAGCCGAGCACCGACTGCCTGCTGCATGTCCGCCTGTTAGCTCCTCCTGCTGGCCTCCTCCCTCCCTCCCTCTTGAGAGAAAGTCCTCGCAGCTGTCGGCCAGACGGTCTGTCAGCCGAGCACCGACTACCTGCTGCATGTCCGCCTGTTAGCTCCTCCTGCTGGCCTCCTCCTCCCTCCTGAGAGACAGTCATCGCAGCTGTCGGCCAGACGGTCTGTCAGCCGAGCACCGACTACCTGCTGCATGTCCGCCTGTTAGCTCCTCCTGCTGGCCTCCTCCTCCCTCCTGAGAGACAGTCCTCGCAGCTGTCGGCCAGACGGTCTGTCAGCCGAGCACCGACTACCTGCTGCATGTCCGCCTGTTAGCTCCTCCTGCTGGCCTCCTCCTCCCTCCTGAGAGACAGTCCTCGCAGCTGTCGGCCTGACGGTCTGTCAGCCGAGCACCGACTACCTGCTGCATGTCCGCCTGTTAGCTCCTCCTGCTGGCATCCTCCTCCCTCCTGAGAGACAGTCATCGCAGCTGTCGGCCAGACGGTCTGTCAGCCGAGCACCGACTACCTGCTGCATGTCCGCCTGTTAGCTCCTCCTGCTGGCATCCTCCTCCCTCCTGAGAGACAGTCCTCGCAGCTGTCGGCCAGACGGTCTGTCAGCCGAGCACCGACTACCTGCTGCATGTCCGCCTGTTAGCTCCTCCTGCTGGCCTCCTCCTCCCTCCTGAGAGACAGTCCTCGCAGCTGTCGGCCTGACGGTCTGTCAGCCGAGCACCGACTACCTGCTGCATGTCCGCCTGTTAGCTCCTCCTGCTGGCCTCCTCCTCCCTCCTGAGAGACAGTCCTCGCAGCTGTCGGCCAGACGGTCTGTCAGCCGAGCACCGACTACCTGCTGCATGTCCGCCTGTTAGCTCCTCCTGCTGGCCTCCTCCTCCCTCCTGAGAGACAGTCCTCGCAGCTGTCGGCCAGACGGTCTGTCAGCCGAGCACCGACTACCTGCTGCATGTCCGCCTGTTAGCTCCTCCTGCTGGCCTCCTCCTCCCTCCTGAGAGACAGTCATCGCAGCTGTCGGCCAGATGGTCTGTCAGCCGAGCACCGAATACCTGCTGCATGTCCGCCTGTTAGCTCCTCCTGCTGGCCTCCTCCTCCCTCCTGAGAGACAGTCCTCGCAGCTGTCGGCCTGACGGTCTGTCAGCCGAGCACCGACTACCTGCTGCATGTCCGCCTGTTAGCTCCTCCTGCTGGCATCCTCCTCCCTCCTGAGAGACAGTCATCGCAGCTGTCGGCCAGACGGTCTGTCAGCCGAGCACCGACTACCTGCTGCATGTCCGCCTGTTAGCTCCTCCTGCTGGCCTCCTCCTCCCTCCTGAGAGACAGTCCTCGCAGCTGTCGGCCAGACGGTCTGTCAGCCGAGCACCCACTGCCTGCTGCATGTCCGCCTGTTAGCTCCTCCTGCTGGCATCCTCCTCCCTCCTGAGAGACAGTCATCGCAGCTGTCGGCCAGACGGTCTGTCAGCCGAGCACCGACTACCTGCTGCATGTCCGCCTGTTAGCTCCTCCTGCTGGCCTCCTCCTCCCTCCTGAGAGACAGTCCTCCCAGCTGTCGGCCAGACGGTCTGTCAGCCGAGCACCCACTGCCTGCTGCATGTCCGCCTTTTAGCTCCTCCTGCTGGCCTCCTCCTCCCTCCTGAGAGACAGTCCTCGCAGCTGTCGGCCAGACGGTCTGTCAGCCGAGCACCGACTACCTGCTGCATGTCCGCCTGTTAGCTCCTCCTGCTGGCCTCCTCCTCCCTCCTGAGAGACAGTCCTCGCAGCTGTCGGCCTGACGGTCTGTCAGCCGAGCACCGACTACCTGCTGCATGTCCGCCTGTTAGCTCCTCCTGCTGGCATCCTCCTCCCTCTTGAGAGACAGTCCTCGCAGCTGTCGGCCAGACGGTCTGTCAGCCGAGCACCGACTACCTGCTGCATGTCCGCCTGTTAGATCCTCCTGCTGGCCTCCTCCTCCCTCCTGAGAGACAGTCCTCCCAGCTGTCTGCCGGACGGTCTGTCAGCCGAGCACCGACTACCTGCTGCATGTCCGCCTGTTAGCTCCTCCTGCTGGCATCCTCCTCCCTCCTGAGAGACAGTCATCGCAGCTGTCGGCCAGACGGTCTGTCAGTAGAGCACCGACTACCTGCTGCATGTCCGCCTGTTAGCTCCTCCTGCTGGCCTCCTCCTCCCTCCTGAGAGACAGTCCTCCCAGCTGTCGGCCAGACGGTCTGTCAGCCGAGCACCCACTGCCTGCTGCATGTCCGCCTGTTAGCTCCTCCTGCTGGCATCCTCCTCCCTCCTGAGAGACAGTCATCGCAGCTGTCGGCAAGACGGTCTGTCAGCCGAGCACCGACTACCTGCTGCATGTCCGCCTGTTAGCTCCTCCTGCTGGCCTCCTCCTCCCTCCTGAGAGACAGTCCTCGCAGCTGTCGGCCTGACGGTCTGTCAGCCGAGCACCGACTACCTGCTGCATGTCCGCCTGTTAGCTCCTCCTGCTGGCATCCTCCTCCCTCCTGAGAGACAGTCATCGCAGCTGTCGGCCAGACGGTCTGTCAGCCGAACACCGACTACCTGCTGCATGTCCGCCTGTTAGCTCCTCCTGCTGGCCTCCTCCTCCCTCCTGAGAGACAGTCCTCCCAGCTGTCGGCCAGACGGTCTGTCAGCCGAGCACCCACTGCCTGCTGCATGTCCGCCTGTTAGCTCCTCCTGCTGGCCTCCTCCTCCCTCCTGAGAGACAGTCCTCGCAGCTGTCGGCCGGACGGTCTGTCAGCCGAGCACCGACTGCCTGCTGCATGTCCGCCTGTTAGCTCCTCCTGCTGGCCTCCTCCCTTCCTCTCTCTTGAGAGACAGTCCTCGCAGCTGTCGGCCAGACGGTCTGTCAGCCGAGCACCGACTACCTGCTGCATGTCCGCCTGTTAGCTGCTCCTGCTGGCCTCCTCCTCCCTCCTGAGAGACAGTCCTCCCAGCTGTCGGCCAGACGGTCTGTCAGCCGAGCACCGACTACCTGCTGCATGTCCGCCTGTTAGCTCCTCCTGCTGGCCTCCTCCTCCCTCCTGAGAGACAGTCCTCGCAGCTGTCGGACAGACGGTCTGTCAGCCGAGCACCGACTACCTGCTGCATGTCCGCCTGTTAGCTCCTCCTGCTGGCCTCCTCCCTCCCTCCCTCCTGAGAGACAGTCCTCGCAGCTGTCGGCCGGACGGTCTGTCAGCCGAGCACCGACTACCTGCTGCATGTCCGCCTGTTAGCTGCTCCTGCTGGCCTCCTCCTCCTTCCTGAGAGACAGTCCTCCCAGCTGTCGGCCAGACGGTCTGTCAGCCGAGCACCGACTACCTGCTGCATGTCCGCCTGTTAGCTCCTCCTGCTGGCCTCCTTCTCCCTCCTGAGAGACAGTCCTCGCAGCTGTCGGACAGACGGTCTGTCAGCCGAGCACCGACTACCTGCTGCATGTCCGCCTGTTAGCTCCTCCTGCTGGCCTCCTCCCTCCCTCCCTCCTGAGAGACAGTCCTCGCAGCTGTCGGCCGGACGGTCTGTCAGCCGAGCACCGACTACCTGCTGCATGTCCGCCTGTTAGCTGCTCCTGCTGGCCTCCTCCTCCCTCCTGAGAGACAGTCCTCCCAGCTGTCGGCCAGACGGTCTGTCAGCCGAGCACCGACTACCTGCTGCATGTCCGCCTGTTAGCTCCTCCTGCTGGCCTCCTCCTCCCTCCTGAGAGACAGTCCTCGCAGCTGTCGGACAGACGGTCTGTCAGCCGAGCACCGACTACCTGCTGCATGTCCGCCTGTTAGCTCCTCCTGCTGGCCTCCTCCCTCCCTCCCTCCTGAGAGACAGTCCTCGCAGCTGTCGGCCGGACGGTCTGTCAGCCGAGCACCGACTGCCTGCTGCATGTCCGCCTGTTAGCTCCTCCTGCTGGCCTCCTCCCTCCCTCCCTCCTGAGAGACAGTCCTCGCAGCTGTCGGCCAGATGGTCTGTCAGCCGAGCACCGACTACCTGCTGCATGTCCGCCTGTTAGCTTCTCCTGCTGGCCTCCTCCTCCCTCCTGAGAGACAGTCCTCCCAGCTGTCGGCCAGACGGTCTGTCAGCCGAGCACCGACTACCTGCTGCATGTCCGCCTGTTAGCTCCTCCTGTTGGCCTCCTCCCTCTCTCCCTCCTGAGAGACAGTCCTCCCAGCTGTCGGCCAGACGGTCTGTCAGCCGAGCACCGACTGCCTGCTGCATGTCCGCCTGTTAGCTCCTCCTGCTGGCCTCCTCCTCCCTCCTGAGAGACAGTCCTCGCAGCTGTCGGCCAGACGGTCTGTCAGCCGAGCACCGACTGCCTGCTGCATGTCCGCCTGTTAGCTCCTCCTGCTGGCCTCCTCCTCCCTCCTGAGAGACAGTCCTCGCAGCTGTCGGCCAGACGGTCTGTCAGCCGAGCACCGACTGCCTGCTGCATGTCCGCCTGTTAGCTCCTCCTGCTGGCCTCCTCCCTCCCTCCCTCCTGAGAGACAGTCCTCCCAGCTGTCGGCCAGACGGTCTGTCAGCCGAGCACCGACTGCCTGCTGCATGTCCGCCTGTTAGCTCCTCCTGCTGGCCTCCTCCCTCCCTCCCTCCTGAGAGACAGTCCTCGCAGCTGTCGGCCAGACGGTCTGTCAGCCGAGCACCGACTACCTGCTGCATGTCCGCCTGTTAGCTCCTCCTGCTGGCCTCCTCCTCCCTCCTGAGAGACAGTCCTCGCAGCTGTCGGCCAGACGGTCTGTCAGCCGAGCACCGACTGCCTGCTGCATGTCCGCCTGTTAGCTCCTCCTGCTGGCCTCCTCCCTCCCTCCCTCCTGAGAGACAGTCCTCGCAGCTGTCGGCCAGACGGTCTGTCAGCCGAGCACCGACTACCTGCTGCATGTCCGCCTGTTAGCTCCTCCTGCTGGCCTCCTCCTTCCTCCTGAGAGACAGTCCTCGCAGCTGTCGGCCGGACGGTCTGTCAGCCGAGCACCGACTGCCTGCTGCATGTCCGCCTGTTAGCTCCTCCTGCTGGCCTCCTCCTCCCTCCTGAGAGACAGTCCTCGCAGCTGTCGGCCGGACGGTCTGTCAGCCGAGCACCGACTGCCTGCTGCATGTCCGCCTGTTAGCTCCTACTGCTGGCCTCCTCCCTCCCTCCCTCCTGAGAGACAGTCCTCGCAGCTGTCGGCCAGACGGTCTGTCAGCCGAGCACCGACTACCTGCTGCATGTCCGCCTGTTAGCTCCTCCTGCTGGCCTCCTCCTCCCTCCTGAGAGACAGTCCTCGCAGCTGTCGGCCGGACGGTCTGTCAGCCGAGCACCGACTGCCTGCTGCATGTCCGCCTGTTAGCTCCTCCTGCTGGCCTCCTCCCTCCCTCCCTCCTGAGAGACAGTCCTCGCAGCTGTCGGCCAGACGGTCTGTCAGCCGAGCACCGACTACCTGCTGCATGTCCGCCTGTTAGCTCCTCCTGCTGGCCTCCTCCTCCCTCCTGAGAGACAGTCCTCGCAGCTGTCGGCCAGACGGTCTGTCAGCCGAGCACCGACTGCCTGCTGCATGTCCGCCTGTTAGCTCCTCCTGCTGGCCTCCTCCCTCCCTCCCTCCTGAGAGACAGTCCTCGCAGCTGTCGGCCAGACGGTCTGTCAGCCGAGCACCGACTACCTGCTGCATGTCCGCCTGTTAGCTCCTCCTGCTGGCCTCCTCCTCCCTCCTGAGAGACAGTCCTCGCAGCTGTCGGCCAGACGGTCTGTCAGCCGAGCACCGACTACCTGCTGCATGTCCGCCTGTTAGCTCCTCCTGCTGGCCTCCTCCCTCCCTCCCTCCTAAGAGACAGTCCTCCCAGCTGTCGGCCAGACGGTCTGTCAGCCGAGCACCGACTGCCTGCTGCATGTCCGCCTGTTAGCTCCTCCTGCTGGCCTCCTCCCTCCCTCCCTCCTGAGAGACAGTCCTCCCAGCTGTCGGCCAGACGGTCTGTCAGCCAAGCACCGACTGCCTGCTGCATGTCCGCCTGTTAGCTCCTCCTGCTGGCCTCCTCCTCCCTCCTGAGAGACAGTCCTCGCAGCTGTCGGCCAGACGGTCTGTCAGCAGAGCACCGACTACCTGCTGCATGTCCGCCTGTTAGCTCCTCCTGCTGGCCTCCTCCTCCCTCCTGAGAGACAGTCCTCGCAGCTGTCGGCCAGACGGTCTGTCAGCCGAGCACAAACTGCCTGCTGCATGTCCGCCTGTTAGCTCCTCCTGCTGGCCTCCTCCCTCCCTCCCTCCTGAGAGACAGTCCTCCCAGCTGTCGGCCAGACGGTCTGTCAGCCGAGCACCGACTGCCTGCTGCATGTCCGCCTGTTAGCTCCTCCTGCTGGCCTCCTCATCCCTCCTGAGAGACAGTCCTCGCAGCTGTCGGCCGGACGGTCTGTCAGCCGAGCACCGACTGCCTGCTGCATGTCCGCCTGTTAGCTCCTCCTGCTGGCCTCCTCCTCCCTCCTGAGAGACAGTCCTCCCAGCTGTCGGCCAGACGGTCTGTCAGCCGAGCACCGACTACCTGCTGCATGTCCGCCTGTTAGCTCCTCCTGCTGGCCTCCTCCTCCCTCCTGAGAGACAGTCCTCCCAGCTGTCGGCCAGACGGTCTGTCAGCCGAGCACCGACTGCCTGCTGCATGTCCGCCTGTTAGCTCCTCCTGCTGGCCTCCTCCCTCCCTTCCTCCTGAGAGACAGTCCTCGCAGCTGTCGGCCAGACGGTCTGTCAGCCGAGCACCGACTGCCTGCTGCATGTCCGCCTGTTAGCTCCTCCTGCTGGCCTCCTCCTCCCTCCTGAGAGACAGTCCTCCCAGCTGTCGGCCAGACGGTCTGTCAGCCGAGCACCGACTGCCTGCTGCATGTCCGCCTGTTAGCTCCTCCTGCTGGCCTCCTCCCTCCCTTCCTCCTGAGAGACAGTCCTCCCAGCTGTCGGCCAGACTATCTGTCAGCCGAGCACCGACTACCTGCTGCATGTCCGCCTGTTAGCTCCTCCTGCTGGCCTCCTCCTCCCTCCTGAGAGACAGTCCTCCCAGCTGTCGGCCAGACGGTCTGTCAGCCGAGCACCGACTGCCTGCTGCATGTCCGCCTGTTAGCTCCTCCTGCTGGCCTCCTCCTCCCTCCTGAGAGACAGTCCTCCCAGCTGTCGGCCAGACGGTCTGTCAGCCGAGCACCGACTGCCTGCTGCATGTCCGCCTGTTAGCTCCTCCTGCTGGCCTCCTCCCTCCCTTCCTCCTGAGAGACAGTCCTCCCAGCTGTCGGCCAGACGGTCTGTCAGCCGAGCACCGACTACCTGCTGCATGTCCGCCTGTTAGCTCCTCCTGCTGGCCTCCTCCTCCCTCCTGAGAGACAGTCCTCGCAGCTGTCGGCCAGACGGTCTGTCAGCCGAGCACCGACTACCTGCTGCATGTCCGCCTGTTAGCTCCTCCTGCTGGCCTCCTCCTCCCTCCTGAGAGACAGTCCTCGCAGCTGTCGGCCAGACGGTCTGTCAGCCGAGCACCGACTGCCTGCTGCATGTCCGCCTGTTAGCTCCTCCTGCTGGCCTCCTCCTCCCTCCTGAGAGACAGTCCTCCCAGCTGTCGGCCAGACGGTCTGTCAGCCGAGCACCGACTGCCTGCTGCATGTCCGCCTGTTAGCTCCTCCTGCTGGCCTCCTCCTCCCTCCTGAGAGACAGTCCTCCCAGCTGTCGGCCAGACGGTCTGTCAGCCGAGCACCGACTACCTGCTGCATGTCCGCCTGTTAGCTCCTCCTGCTGGCCTCCTCCTCCCTCCTGAGAGACAGTCCTCCCAGCTGTCGGCCAGACGGTCTGTCAGCCGAGCACCGACTACCTGCTGCATGTCCGCCTGTTAGCTCCTCCTGCTGGCCTCCTCCTCCCTCCTGAGAGACAGTCCTCCCAGCTGTCGGCCAGACGGTCTGTCAGCCGAGCACCGACTACCTGCTGCATGTCCGCCTGTTAGCTCCTCCTGCTGGCCTCCTCCTCCCTCCTGAGAGACAGTCCTCGCAGCTGTCGGCCAGACGGTCTGTCAGCCGAGCACCGACTGCCTGCTGCATGTCCGCCTGTTAGCTCCTCCTGCTGGCCTCCTCCTCCCTCCTGAGAGACAGTCCTCCCAGCTGTCGGCCAGACGGTCTGTCAGCCGAGTACCCACTGCCTGCTGCATGTCCGCCTGTTAGCTCCTCCTGCTGGCCTCCTCCTCCCTCCTGAGAGACAGTCTTCCCAGCTGTCGGCCAGACGGTCTGTCAGCCGAGCACCGACTACCTGCTGCATGTCCGCCTGTTAGCTCCTCCTGCTGGCCTCCTCCTCCCTCCTGAGAGACAGTCCTCGCAGCTGTCGGCCAGACGGTCTGTCAGCCGAGCACCGACTGCCTGCTGCATGTCCGCCTGTTAGCTCCTCCTGCTGGCCTCCTCCTCCCTCCTGAGAGACAGTCCTCCCAGCTGTCGGCCAGACGGTCTGTCAGCCGAGCACCGACTACCTGCTGCATGTCCGCCTGTTAGCTCCTCCTGCTGGCCTCCTCCTCCCTCCTGAGAGACAGTCCTCCCAGCTGTCGGCCAGACGGTCTGTCAGCCGAGCACCGACTACCTGCTGCATGTCCGCCTGTTAGCTCCTCCTGCTGGCCTCCTCCTCCCTCCTGAGAGACAGTCCTCGCAGCTGTCGGCCAGACGGTCTGTCAGCCGAGCACCGACTGCCTGCTGCATGTCCGCCTGTTAGCTCCTCCTGCTGGCCTCCTCCTCCCTCCTGAGAGACAGTCCTCCCAGCTGTCGGCCAGACGGTCTGTCAGCCGAGCACCCACTGCCTGCTGCATGTCCGCCTGTTAGCTCCTCCTGCTGGCCTCCTCCTCCCTCCTGAGAGACAGTCCTCGCAGCTGTCGGCCAGACGGTCTGTCAGCCGAGCACCGACTACCTGCTGCATGTCCGCCTGTTAGCTCCTCCTGCTGGCCTCCTCCTCCCTCCTGAGAGACAGTCCTTGCAGCTGTCGGCCAGACGGTCTGGCAGCCGAGCACCGACTGCCTGCTGCATGTCCGCCTGTTAGCTCCTCCTGCTGGCCTCCTCCTCCCTCCTGAGAGACAGTCCTCGCAGCTGTTGGCCAGACGGTCTGTCAGCCGAGCACCGACTACCTGCTGCATGTCCGCCTGTTAGCTCCTCCTGCTGGCCTCCTCCTCCCTCCTGAGAGACAGTCCTCGCAGCTGTCGGCCAAACGGTCTGTCAGCCGAGCACCGACTGCCTGCTGCATGTCCGCCTGTTAGCTCCTCCTGCTGGCCTCCTCCTCCCTCCTGAGAGACAGTCCTCGCAGCTGTCGGCCAGACGGTCTGTCAGCCGAGCACCGACTGCCTGCTGCATGTCCGCCTGTTAGCTCCTCCTGCTGGCCTCCTCCTCCCTCCTGAGAGACAGTCCTCGCAGCTGTCGGCCAGACGGTCTGTCAGCCGAGCACCGACTACCTGCTGCATGTCCGCCTGTTAGCTCCTCCTGCTGGCCTCCTCCTCCCTCCTGAGAGACAGTCCTCGCAGCTGTCGTCCAGACGGTCTGTCAGCCGAGCACCGACTACCTGCTGCATGTCCGCCTGTTAGCTCCTCCTGCTGGCCTCCTCCTCCCTCCTGAGAGACAGTCCTCGCAGCTGTCGGCCAGACGGTCTGGCAGCCGAGCACCGACTGCCTGCTGCATGTCCGCCTGTTAGCTCCTCCTGCTGGCCTCCTCCCTCCCTCCCTCCTGAGAGAAAGTCCTCGCAGCTGTCGGCCAGACGGTCTGGCAGCCGAGCACCGACTGCCTGCTGCATGTCCGCCTGTTAGCTCCTCCTGCTGGCCTCCTCCCTCCCTCCCTCTTGAGAGAAAGTCCTCGCAGCTGTCGGCCAGACGGTCTGTCAGCCGAGCACCGACTACCTGCTGCATGTCCGCCTGTTAGCTCCTCCTGCTGGCCTCCTCCTCCCTCCTGAGAGACAGTCATCGCAGCTGTCGGCCAGACGGTCTGTCAGCCGAGCACCGACTACCTGCTGCATGTCCGCCTGTTAGCTCCTCCTGCTGGCCTCCTCCTCCCTCCTGAGAGACAGTCCTCGCAGCTGTCGGCCAGACGGTCTGTCAGCCGAGCACCGACTACCTGCTGCATGTCCGCCTGTTAGCTCCTCCTGCTGGCCTCCTCCTCCCTCCTGAGAGACAGTCCTCGCAGCTGTCGGCCTGACGGTCTGTCAGCCGAGCACCGACTACCTGCTGCATGTCCGCCTGTTAGCTCCTCCTGCTGGCATCCTCCTCCCTCCTGAGAGACAGTCATCGCAGCTGTCGGCCAGACGGTCTGTCAGCCGAGCACCGACTACCTGCTGCATGTCCGCCTGTTAGCTCCTCCTGCTGGCATCCTCCTCCCTCCTGAGAGACAGTCCTCGCAGCTGTCGGCCAGACGGTCTGTCAGCCGAGCACCGACTACCTGCTGCATGTCCGCCTGTTAGCTCCTCCTGCTGGCCTCCTCCTCCCTCCTGAGAGACAGTCCTCGCAGCTGTCGGCCTGACGGTCTGTCAGCCGAGCACCGACTACCTGCTGCATGTCCGCCTGTTAGCTCCTGCTGCTGGCCTCCTCCTCCCTCCTGAGAGACAGTCCTCGCAGCTGTCGGCCAGACGGTCTGTCAGCCGAGCACCGACTACCTGCTGCATGTCCGCCTGTTAGCTCCTCCTGCTGGCCTCCTCCTCCCTCCTGAGAGACAGTCCTCGCAGCTGTCGGCCAGACGGTCTGTCAGCCGAGCACCGACTACCTGCTGCATGTCCGCCTGTTAGCTCCTCCTGCTGGCCTCCTCCTCCCTCCTGAGAGACAGTCATCGCAGCTGTCGGCCAGATGGTCTGTCAGCCGAGCACCGACTACCTGCTGCATGTCCGCCTGTTAGCTCCTCCTGCTGGCCTCCTCCTCCCTCCTGAGAGACAGTCCTCGCAGCTGTCGGCCTGACGGTCTGTCAGCCGAGCACCGACTACCTGCTGCATGTCCGCCTGTTAGCTCCTCCTGCTGGCATCCTCCTCCCTCCTGAGAGACAGTCATCGCAGCTGTCGGCCAGACGGTCTGTCAGCCGAGCACCGACTACCTGCTGCATGTCCGCCTGTTAGCTCCTCCTGCTGGCCTCCTCCTCCCTCCTGAGAGACAGTCCTCGCAGCTGTCGGCCAGACGGTCTGTCAGCCGAGCACCCACTGCCTGCTGCATGTCCGCCTGTTAGCTCCTCCTGCTGGCATCCTCCTCCCTCCTGAGAGACAGTCATCGCAGCTGTCGGCCAGACGGTCTGTCAGCCGAGCACCGACTACCTGCTGCATGTCCGCCTGTTAGCTCCTCCTGCTGGCCTCCTCCTCCCTCCTGAGAGACAGTCCTCCCAGCTGTCGGCCAGACGGTCTGTCAGCCGAGCACCCACTGCCTGCTGCATGTCCGCCTTTTAGCTCCTCCTGCTGGCCTCCTCCTCCCTCCTGAGAGACAGTCCTCGCAGCTGTCGGCCAGACGGTCTGTCAGCCGAGCACCGACTACATGCTGCATGTCCGCCTGTTAGCTCCTCCTGCTGGCCTCCTCCTCCCTCCTGAGAGACAGTCCTCGCAGCTGTCGGCCTGACGGTCTGTCAGCCGAGCACCGACTACCTGCTGCATGTCCGCCTGTTAGCTCCTCCTGCTGGCATCCTCCTCCCTCTTGAGAGACAGTCCTCGCAGCTGTCGGCCAGACGGTCTGTCAGCCGAGCACCGACTACCTGCTGCATGTCCGCCTGTTAGCTCCTCCTGCTGGCCTCCTCCTCCCTCCTGAGAGACAGTCCTCCCAGCTGTCTGCCGGACGGTCTGTCAGCCGAGCACCGACTACCTGCTGCATGTCCGCCTGTTAGCTCCTCCTGCTGGCATCCTCCTCCCTCCTGAGAGACAGTCATCGCAGCTGTCGGCCAGACGGTCTGTCAGCAGAGCACCGACTACCTGCTGCATGTCCGCCTGTTAGCTCCTCCTGCTGGCCTCCTCCTCCCTCCTGAGAGACAGTCCTCCCAGCTGTCGGCCAGACGGTCTGTCAGCCGAGCACCCACTGCCTGCTGCATGTCCGCCTGTTAGCTCCTTCTGCTGGCATCCTCCTCCCTCCTGAGAGACAGTCATCGCAGCTGTCGGCAAGACGGTCTGTCAGCCGAGCACCGACTACCTGCTGCATGTCCGCCTGTTAGCTCCTCCTGCTGGCCTCCTCCTCCCTCCTGAGAGACAGTCCTCGCAGCTGTCGGCCTGACGGTCTGTCAGCCGAGCACCGACTACCTGCTGCATGTCCGCCTGTTAGCTCCTCCTGCTGGCATCCTCCTCCCTCCTGAGAGACAGTCATCGCAGCTGTCGGCCAGACGGTCTGTCAGCCGAGCACCGACTACCTGCTGCATGTCCGCCTGTTAGCTCCTCCTGCTGGCCTCCTCCTCCCTCCTGAGAGACAGTCCTCCCAGCTGTCGGCCAGACGGTCTGTCAGCCGAGCACCCACTGCCTGCTGCATGTCCGCCTGTTAGATCCTCCTGCTGGCCTCCTCCTCCCTCCTAGAAGACAGTCCTCGCAGCTGTCGGCCAGACGGTCTGTCAGCCGAGCACCGACTACCTGCTGCATGTCCGCCTGTTAGCTCCTCCTGCTGGCCTCCTCCTCCCTCCTGAGAGACAGTCCTCGCAGCTGTCGGCCTGATGGTCTGTCAGCCGAGCACCGACTACCTGCTGCATGTCCGCCTGTTAGCTCCTCCTGCTGGCATCCTCCTCCCTCCTGAGAAACAGTCATCGCAGCTGTCGGCCAGACGGTCTGTCAGCCGAGCACCGACTACCTGCTGCATGTCCGCCTGTTAGCTCCTCCTGCTGGCCTCCTCCTCCCTCCTGAGAGACAGTCGTCCCAGCTGTCGGCCAGACGGTCTGTCAGCCGAGCACCCACTGCCTGCTGCATGTCCGCCTGTTAGCTCCTCCTGCTGGCCTCCTCCTCCCTCCTGAGAGACAGTCCTCGCAGCTGTCGGCCAGTCGGTCTGTCAGCCGAGCACCGACTACCTGCTGCATGTCCGCCTGTTAGCTGCTCCTGCTGGCCTCCTCCCTTCCTCCCTCCTGAGAGAAAGTCCTCGCAGCTGTCGGCCAGACGGTCTGTCAGCCGAGCACCGACTGCCTGCTGCATGTCCGCCTGTTAGCTCCTCCTGCTGGCCTCCTCCCTCCCTCCTGAGAGACAGTCCTCGCAGCTGTCGGCCTGACGGTCTGTCAGCCGAGCACCGACTACCTGCTGCATGTCCGCCTGTTAGCTCCTCCTGCTGGCATCCTCCTCCCTCTTGAGAGACAGTCATCGCAGCTGTCGGCCAGACGGTCTGTCAGCCGAGCACCGACTACCTGCTGCATGTCCGCCTGTTAGCTCCTCCTGCTGGCCTCCTCCTCCCTCCTGAGAGACAGTCCTCCCAGCTGTCTGCCGGACGGTCTGTCAGCCGAGCACCGACTACCTGCTGCATGTCCGCCTGTTAGCTCCTCCTGCTGGCATCCTCCTCCCTCCTGAGAGACAGTCATCGCAGCTGTCGGCCAGACGGTCTGTCAGCAGAGCACCGACTACCTGCTGCATGTCCGCCTGTTAGCTCCTCCTGCTGGCCTTCTTCTCCCTCCTGAGAGACAGTCCTCCCAGCTGTCGGCCAGACGGTCTGTCAGCCGAGCACCCACTGCCTGCTGCATGTCCGCCTGTTAGCTCCTCCTGCTGGCATCCTCCTCCCTCCTGAGAGACAGTCATCGCAGCTGTCGGCAAGACGGTCTGTCAGCCGAGCACCGACTACCTGCTGCATGTCCGCCTGTTAGCTCCTCCTGCTGGCCTCCTCCTCCCTCCTGAGAGACAGTCCTCGCAGCTGTCGGCCTGACGGTCTGTCAGCCGAGCACCGACTACCTGCTGCATGTCCGCCTGTTAGCTCCTCCTGCTGGCATCCTCCTCCCTCCTGAGAGACAGTCATCGCAGCTGTCGGCCAGACGGTCTGTCAGCCGAGCACCGACTACCTGCTGCATGTCCGCCTGTTAGCTCCTCCTGCTGGCCTCCTCCTCCCTCCTGAGAGACAGTCCTCCCAGCTGTCGGCCAGACGGTCTGTCAGCCGAGCACCCACTGCCTGCTGCATGTCCGCCTGTTAGCTCCTCCTGCTGGCCTCCTCCTCCCTCCTGAGAGACAGTCCTCGCAGCTGTCGGCCAGACGGTCTGTCAGCCGAGCACCGACTACCTGCTGCATGTCCGCCTGTTAGCTCCTCCTGCTGGCCTCCTCCTCCCTCCTGAGAGACAGTCCTCGCAGCTGTCGGCCTGACGGTCTGTCAGCCGAGCACCGACTACCTGCTGCATGTCCGCCTGTTATCTCCTCCTGCTGGCATCCGCCTCCCTCCTGAGAGACAGTCATCGCAGCTGTCGGCCAGACGGTCTGTCAGCCGAGCACCGACTACCTGCTGCATGTCCGCCTGTTAGCTCCTCCTGCTGGCCTCCTCCTCCCTTCTGAGAGACAGTTGTCCCAGTTGTCGGCCAGACGGTCTGTCAGCCGAGCACCCACTGCCTGCTGCATGTCCGCCTGTTAGCTCCTCCTGCTGGCCTCCTCCTCCCTCCTGAGAGACAGTCCTCGCAGCTGTCGGCCAGACGGTCTGTCAGCCGAGCACCGACTACCTGCTGCATGTCCGCCTGTTAGCTGCTCCTGCTGGCCTCCTCCCTCCCTCCCTCCTGAGAGAAAGTCCTCGCAGCTGTCGGCCAGACGGTCTGTCAGCCGAGCACCGACTGCCTGCTGCATGTCCGCCTGTTAGCTCCTCCTGCTGGCCTCCTCCCTCCCTCCCTCTTGAGAGACAGTCCTCGCAGCTGTCGGCCAGACGGTCTGGCAGCCGAGCACCGACTGCCTGCTGCATGTCCGCCTGTTAGCTCCTCCTGCTGGCCTCCTCCTCCCTCCTGAGAGACAGTCCTCGCAGCTGTCGGCCAGACGGTCTGGCAGCCGAGCACCGACTACCTGCTGCATGTCCGCCTGTTAGCTCCTCCTGCTGGCCTCCTCCTCCCTCTTGAGAGAAAGTCCTCGCAGCTGTCGGCCAGACGGTCTGTCAGCCGAGCACCGACTGCCTGCTGCATGTCCGCCTGTTAGCTCCTCCTGCTGGCCTCCTCCTCCCTCCTGAGAGACAGTCCTCGCAGCTGTCGGCCAGACGGTCTGTCAGCCGAGCACCGACTGCCTGCTGCATGTCCGCCTGTTAGCTCCTCCTGCTGGCCTCCTCCTCCCTCCTGAGAGACAGTCCTCGCAGCTGTCGGCCAGACGGTCTGGCAGCCGAGCACCGACTGCCTGCTGCATGTCCGCCTGTTAGCTCCTCCTGCTGGCCTCCTCCCTCTCTCCTGAGAGACAGTCCTCGCAGCTGTCGGCCAGACGGTCTGGCAGCCGAGCACCGACTACCTGCTGCATGTCCGCCTGTTAGCTCCTCTTGCTGGCCTCCTCCTCCCTCTTGAGAGAAAGTCCTCGCAGCTGTCGGCCAGACGGTCTGTCAGCCGAGCACCGACTGCCTGCTGCATGTCCGCCTGTTAGCTCCTCCTGCTGGCCTCCTCCTCCCTTCTGAGAGACAGTCCTCGCAGCTGTCGGCCAGACGGTCTGTCAGCCGAGCACCGACTGCCTGCTGCATGTCCGCCTGTTAGCTCCTCCTGCTGGCCTCCTCCTCCCTCCTGAGAGACAGTCCTCGCAGCTGTCGGCCAGACGGTCTGTCAGCCGAGCACCGACTACCTGCTGCATGTCCGCCTGTTAGCTCCTCCTGCTGGCCTCCTCCTCCCTCCTGAGAGACAGTCCTCGCAGCTGTCGGCCAGACGGTCTGTCAGCCGAGCACCGACTGCCTGCTGCATGTCCGCCTGTTAGCTCCTCCTGCTGGCCTCCTCCTCCCTCCTGAGAGACATTCCTCGCAGCTGTCGGCCAGACGGTCTGGCAGCCGAGCACCGACTGCCTGCTGCATGTCCGCCTGTTAGCTCCTCCTGCTGGCCTCCTCCTCCCTCCTGAGAGACAGTCCTCGCAGCTGTCGGCCAGACGGTCTGGCAGCCGAGCACCGACTGCCTGCTGCATGTCCGCCTGTTAGCTCCTCCTGCTGGCCTCCTCCCTCCCTCCCTCCTGAGAGAAAGTCCTCGCAGCTGTCGGCCAGACGGTCTGGCAGCCGAGCACCGACTGCCTGCTGCATGTCCGCCTGTTAGCTCCTCCTGCTGGCCTCCTCCCTCCCTCCCTCCTAAGAGACAGTCCTCGCAGCTGTCGGCCAGATGGTCTGTCAGCCGAGCACCGACTACCTGCTGCATGTCCGCCTGTTAGCTCCTCCTGCTGGCCTCCTCCTCCCTCCTGAGAGACAGTCCTCGCAGCTGTCGGCCAGACGGTCTGTCAGCCGAGCACCGACTACCTGCTGCATGTCCGCCTGTTAGCTCCTCCTGCTGGCCTCCTCCTCCCTCCTGAGAGACAGTCCTCGCAGCTGTCGGCCAGACGGTCTGTCAGCCGAGCACCGACTACCTGCTGCATGTCCGCCTGTTAGCTCCTCCTGCTGGCCTCCTCCTCCCTCCTGAGAGACAGTCCTCGCAGCTGTCGGCCAGACGGTCTGTCAGCCGAGCACCGACTACCTGCTGCATGTCCGCCTGTTAGCTCCTCCTGCTGGCCCCCTCCTCCCTCCAGAGAGACAGTCCTCGCAGCTGTCGGCCAGACGGTCTGTCAGCCGAGCACCGACTACCTGCTGCATGTCCGCCTGTTAGCTCCTCCTGCTGGCCTCCTCCTCCCTCCTGAGAGAAAGTCCTCACAGCTGTCTGCCGGACGGTCTGTCAGCCGAGCACCGACTGCCTGCAGCATGTCCGCCTGTTAGCTCCTCCTGCTGGCCTCCTCCCTCCCTCCTGAGAGACAGTCCTCGCAGCTGTCGGCCAGACGGTCTGTCAGCCGACCACCGACTGCCTGCTGCATGTCCGCCTGTAAGCTCCTCCTGCTGGCCTCCTCCTCCCTCCTGAGAGACAGTCCTCGCAGCTGTCGGCCAGACGGTCTGTCAGCCGAGCACCGACTACCTGCTGCATGTCCGCCTGTTAGCTCCTCCTGCTGGCCTCCTCCTCCCTCCTGAGAGACAGTCCTCGCAGCTGTCGGCCAGACGGTCTGTCAGCCGAGCACCGATTGCCTGCTGCATGTCCGCCTGTTAGCTCCTCCTGCTGGCCTCCTCCCTCCCTCCCTCCTGAGAGACAGTCCTCGCAGCTGTCGGCCAGACGGTCTGTCAGCCGAGCACCGACTGCCTGCTGTATGTCCGCCTGTAAGCTCCTCCTGCTGGCCTCCTCCTCCCTCCTGAGAGACAGTCCTCGCAGCTGTCGGCAAGACGGTCTGTCAGACGAGCACCGACTGCCTGCTGCATGTCCGCCTGTTAGCTCCTCCTGCTGTACTCCTCCTCCCTCCTGAGAGACAGTCCTCGCAGCTGTCGGCCAGACGGTCTGTCAGCCGAGCACCGACTGCCTGCTGCATGTCCGCCTGTTAGCTCCTCCTGCTGGCCTCCTCCCTCCCTCCCTCCTGAGAGACAGTCCTCGCAGCTGTCGGACAGACGGTCTGTCAGCCGAGCACCGACTACCTGCTGCATGTCCGCCTGTTAGCTCCTCCTGCTGGCCTCCTCCCTCCCTCCCTCCTGAAAGACAGTCCTCGCAGCTGTCGGCCAGACGGTCTGTCAGCCGAGCACCGACTACCTGCTGCATGTCCGCCTGTTAGCTCCTCCTGCTGGCCTCCTCCCTCCCTCCCTCCTGAGAGACAGTCCTCGCAGCTGTCGGCCAGACGGTCTGTCAGCCGAGCACCGACTGCCTGCTGCATGTCCGCCTGTTAGCTCCTCCTGCTGGCCTCCTCCCTCCCTCCCTCCTGAGAGACAGTCCTCGCAGCTGTCGGACAGACGGTCTGTCAGCCGAGCACCGACTACCTGCTGCATGTCCGCCTGTTAGCTCCTCCTGCTGGCCTCCTCCCTCCCTCCCTCCTGAGAGACAGTCCTCGCAGCTGTCGGACAGACGGTCTGTCAGCCGAGCACCGACTACCTGCTGCATGTCCGCCTGTTAGCTCCTCCTGCTGGCCTCCTCCCTCCCTCCCTCCTGAGAGACAGTCCTCGCAGCTGTCGGCCAGACGGTCTGTCAGCCGAGCACCGACTGCCTGCTGCATGTCCGCCTGTTAGCTCCTCCTGCTGGCCTTCTCCTCCCTCCTGAGAGACAGTCCTCGCAGCTGTCGGCCAGACGGTCTGTCAGCCGAGCACCGACTACCTGCTGCATGTCCGCCTGTTAGCTCCTCCTGCTGGCCTTCTCCTCCCTCCTGAGAGACAGTCCTCCCAGCTGTCGGCCAGACGGTCTGTCAGCCGAGCACCGACTACCTGCTGCATGTCCGCCTGTTAGCTCCTCCTGCTGGCCTCCTCCTCCCTCCTGAGAGACAGTCCTCGCAGCTGTCGGCCAGACGGTCTGTCAGCCGAGCACCGACTACCTGATGCATGTCCGCCTGTTAGCTCCTCCTGCTGGCCTCCTCCCTCCCTCCCTCCTGAGAGACAGTCCTCGCAGCTGTCGGCCAGACGGTCTGTCAGCCGAGCACCGACTACCTGCTGCATGTCCGCCTGTTAGCTCCTCCTGCTGGCCTCCTTTCTCCCTCCCTCCTGAGAGACATTCCTCGCAGCTGTCGGCCAGACGGTCTGTCAGCCGAGCACCGACTACCTGCTGCATGTCCGCCTGTTAGCTCCTCCTGCTGGCCTCCTCCCTCCCTCCCTCCTGAGAGACAGTCCTCGCAGCTGTCGGCCAGACGGTCTGTCAGCCGAGCACCGACTACCTGCTGCATGTCCGCCTGTTAGCTCCTCCTGCTGGCCTCCTCCCTCCCTCCCTCCTGAGAGACAGTCCTCGCAGCTGTCGGCCAGACGGTCTGTCAGCCGAGCACCGACTACCTGCTGCATGTCCGCCTGTTAGCTCCTCCTGCTGGCCTCCTCCCTCCCTCCCTCCTGAGAGACAGTCCTCGCAGCTGTCGGCCAGACGGTCTGTCAGCCGAGCACCGACTGCCTGCTGCATGTCCGCCTGTTAGCTCCTCCTGCTGGCCTCCTCCCTCCCTCCCTCCTGAGAGACAGTCCTCGCAGCTGTCGGCCAGACGGTCTGTCAGCCGAGCACCGACTACCTGCTGCATGTCCGCCTGTTAGCTCCTCCTGCTGGCCTCCTCCTCCCTCCTGAGAGACAGTCCTCGCAGCTGTCGGCCAGACTGTTTGTCAGCCGAGCACCGACTACCTGCTGCATGTCCGCCTGTTAGCTCCTCCTGCTGGCCTCCTCCCTCCCTCCCTCCTGAGAGACAGTCCTCGCAGCTGTCGGCCAGACGGTCTGTCAGCCGAGCACCGACTACCTGCTGCATGTCCGCCTGTTAGCTCCTCCTGCTGGCCTCCTCCTCCCTCCTGAGAGACAGTCCTCGCAGCTGTCGGCCAGACGGTCTGTCAGCCGAGCACCGACTACCTGCTGCATGTCCGCCTGTTAGCTCCTCCTGCTGGCCTCCTCCTCCCTCCTGAGAGACAGTCCTCGCAGCTGTCGGCCAGACGGTCTGTCAGCCGAGCACCGACTACCTGCTGCATGTCCGCCTGTTAGCTCCTCCTGCTGGCCTCCTCCTCCCTCCTGAGAGACAGTCCTCGCAGCTGTCGGCCAGACGGTCTGTCAGCCGAGCACCGACTGCCTGCTGCATGTCCGCCTGTTAGCTCCTCCTGCTGGCCTCCTCCTCCCTCCTGAGAGACAGTCCTCGCAGCTGTCGGCCAGACGGTCTGTCAGCCGAGCACCGACTACCTGCTGCATGTCCGCCTGTTAGCTCCTCCTGCTGGCCTCCTCCCTCTCTCCCTCCTGAGAGACAGTCCTCGCAGCTGTCGGCCAGACGGTCTGTCAGCCGAGCACCGAATACCTGCTGCATGTCCGCCTGTTAGCTCCTCCTGCTGGCCTCCTCCTCCCTCCTGAGAGACAGTCCTCGCAGCTGTCGGCCAGACGGTCTGTCAGCCGAGCACCGACTACCTGCTGCATGTCCGCCTGTTAGCTCCTCCTGCTGGCCTCCTCCTCCCTCCTGAGAGACAGTCCTCGCAGCTGTCGGCCAGACGGTCTGTCAGCCGAGCACCGACTACCTGCTGCATGTCCGCCTGTTAGCTCCTCCTGCTGGCCTCCTCCCTCTCTCCCTCCTGAGAGACAGTCCTCGCAGCTGTCGGCCAGACGGTCTGTCAGCCGAGCACCGACTACCTGCTGCATGTCCGCCTGTTAGCTCCTCCTGCTGGCCTCCTCCTCCCTCCTGAGAGACAGTCCTCGCAGCTGTCGGCCGGACGGTCTGTCAGCCGAGCACCGACTACCTGCTGCATGTCCGCCTGTTAGCTCCTCCTGCTGGCCTCCTCCTCCCTCCTGAGAGACAGTCCTCGCAGCTGTCGGCCAGACGGTCTGTCAGCCGAGCACCGACTACCTGCTGCATGTCCGCCTGTTAGCTCCTCCTGCTGGCCTCCTCCTCCCTCCTGAGAGACAGTCCTCGCAGCTGTCGGCCAGACTGTTTGTCAGCCGAGTACCGACTACCTGCTGCATGTCCGCCTGTTAGCTCCTCCTGCTGGCCTCCTCCCTCCCTCCCTCCTGAGAGACAGTCCTCGCAGCTGTCGGCAAGACGGTCTGTCAGTCGAGCACCGACTACCTGCTGCATGTCCGCCTGTTAGCTCCTCCTGCTGGCCTCCTCCTCCCTCCTGAGAGACAGTCCTCGCAGCTGTAGGCCAGACGGTCTGTCAGCCGAGCACCGACTACCTGCTGCATGTCCGCCTGTTAGCTCCTCCTGCTGGCCTCCTCCTCCCTCCTGAGAGACAGTCCTCGCAGCTGTCGGCCAGACTGTTTGTCAGCCGAGCACCGACTACCTGCTGCATGTCCGCCTGTTAGCTCCTCCTGCTGGCCTCCTCCCTCCCTCCCTCCTGAGAGACAGTCCTCGCAGCTGTCGGCCAGACGGTCTGTCAGCCGAGCACCGACTACCTGCTGCATGTCCGCCTGTTAGCTCCTCCTGCTGGCCTCCTCCTCCCTCCTGAGAGACAGTCCTCGCAGCTGTCGGCCAGACGGTCTGTCAGCCGAGCACCGACTACCTGCTGCATGTCCGCCTGTTAGCTCCTCCTGCTGGCCTCCTCCTCCCTCCTGAGAGACAGTCCTCGCAGCTGTCGGCCAGACGGTCTGTCAGCCGAGCACCGACTACCTGCTGCATG